>NC_135211.1:16248278-16440778 GCF_052324685.1 Brachyhypopomus gauderio | reverse complement strand
TTCCAAGAGGATGACCCTCGTTGCTCTGGCGTTGCTCAGTGGTCAGCACCATAAATTGGGACACGTCCCACACATGTCCCGCGTGCAGGGGGGCTAGAGGGAGGTCAGTATCGTCCTGCGCTAACGTCCTCCTCCAGCAGGACACACATGGCTCTGTTGCCTAGGTTATGGCAGGCTCACCACCAGGAGCGTGGCCAGGGGTTTTGGTCCGGTGAAAAGATGTGGCACTGGGCCCCACAGCCACCTAATAAGTGTTTAGGGTTCCTATGAGTCACAGACCCTCAGAGTGACTCTCACCTGCCCACCAGACACCTCACCACTGCGTATCACCATGTAGTGCCCCTAGTGCAGAGGGGATACAAACAGCAGTGTCGCCCTCCACACTTGTGTGAGGTTAGGGGACATGGATGCACACAAGACAGCGGACACGTCCAGTTCTTACGTTCTGTCCCCGAGCAACCGGAGCGAGCTTGCATAACCCCCAGTAATCCCTCCATTAATTCCCTCAAGCCCCACGGTCCTGGAGTGACGTTCATGTTTTAAAGGGATCTCCTCTGGATCTCAGTTCTTTATATTGTTGTGTTTGGGGGTTTTTAGGGTTTTTTGCTGTACACTTACTCAAGCTCTTTCACAGCCTGTCTATAGACTTAATGCTATTTGTTGTAGCAATGTTATCTAGTCTTCTATCTGGTCTATATGTAGTCTATCTAGTCTTCTAGAAATGTTGCCTAGGTCCGTCTTCGCTGTCACGTTCGTAATTTGGTGCCTGCATGTCTGGAAAGTAACACAGGGAGCCAATATGAGAGCTGAAACTCGCCCTCCCGGTGGCCATTTGCTCTGCGTCCCGTTATACGCAGCTACCGTACGGTCTTCATGGTAACAGCTCACCTGGTCAAACACAGAGAACAAAGTCCACGCCTGCGACATGTTCAGCAAACAGCGAGTGGCCGCCCGTCGCTCACGGTCCAGCGCCACTCCACACACGTGCAGCTGAGCACAGCTAACCTTTGATATGCATGAGCTCTACGGCCAAGTCATGCTAAAGTTCTGTGGGCTTGTCAGCTGACAAGAGCCCTGGGAGATTTGAAAAGCGTCTGGATTGGTTTAGATTGGCTAGCACAGGCCTGAAGGATCTTGCTGTACATCTTAAGTATCAGCAATCATTACACACTTTGAGCAGCCATGTTAAAAAACGTGCTTCAAGAAACTAGTGTTGGATTAATCCTGTCATTGTGAAAATTTTGTGATTTTTTTTTGCAATTGTAACTCAGTTTCCTCCCATAATCTTATTACTACTTCCAAGTTACATTACACAGACAACTCTGCTAAATTGACGTAGCAACTGATCAACAGATTGGAATAGAAAAAACAAAGCATGACCTAAAGCAGCCGTCTTGCTGCTGTAGGAAAGCTCGCGATTTGACGAGGTCACCGGTCTCACTCCGGCCCCGCACGCACGGCCGGCTTGAACCCGCGCTCCACGCTGCGATAAATCAGACGTGGGGTGTGTAGGGAGGGAGAGGGTCTAGGGTGCGGCCTACGGGCCTGCCCTGACGCCCGGCTGCGGAGATAAGTGGAGCTGCGTTCCCTCAACCGGCTCCTCTCGCTGAGGTCCGAAGGATTTACACAGCTTATCTGCCTCTATTAGAGCTCTATCTAGGGGAAAGGTTAGAGGCATAGTATAGTCCAGCTCTACACACAGCTAATGGGGCCAGTATGTCATTACATAGCACCAGTGGAGAGGCAGATGTAGGTGAAAGGGGAACATGGAGAGAGAGAGAGAGAGAAAGGACCAAGTAGTACACACAGAGGGAATGATCTTTTTTTTTGCCCATGTGCAAGATGGGCAGGTTGTAGTGATGTTGCAGGTTGCAGTGATGAAGTCACACTGGAGTAACACGCTGAACACTCAGCTGTCATGTGGTGTGACCAAGCAGCTTTAGCAGGTCAAAATGTGAGTTATGGTGATATTGATCTGTCAGCGTCATGCATCTATAGTGCTGGAATCTGTCATGCCAAGAGTCTCAAAACAGCATGCAAGAAGCAGGCAGTGGAAAAGAGGGAGAGAGAGAGAGAGAGAGAGAGATGTATAAAGTCCAGAAAGTGACCGGAGACTCTATATGGTTCAGTAACCAGTTTTACAGCTCAGTGGTTGCCTTATCTATGAGAGAGACAGAGAGAGAGACAGATAGAGAGACAGATAGAGAAGAGAGAGAGAGAAGAGGGGGAGACTTCTGTCACTTCTGGGAGGGAATGGCTAACAACAGGATTGACTTTCATTGCTTGTTTTACACATTTTGCATTTTGTCTTACACATGTACAAAAACTGACACTGTGGGTGTGTGTGTGCACGTCTAATACTACATGAAAACAAACAGAAGAAACAAAAACTGCAGGAAGATCAGGAAACAGTCTCACTGTACACACCCAGATCAGAGACACATACACACAAACACACGCACACACACACACCACAGAGGAGAAGAAACCCAACTCAAAGTGACTCAAAATGAATGTAATCAACCTGATAACACTGGACCAAAAACACTACACATACCATGTTGTTGTGTTTCCTCTCACCTGACAACAAGCCACAACCTGTATGAGCATGTATGCATGCCTGTGTGTGTGTGTGGGTGTGTGAGTGTGTGTGTGTGTGTGTGTGTGTGTGTGTGTGAGAGAGAGAGAGAGAGAGAGAGAGAGAGAGAGAGAGAGAAGGAGACAGAGGCTTCGACTGAACAAAAAAATGTAACAATCATCGTAATTATATTGAGCTATAAAGATGTTGAATTTCCTACCAATGAAGTCAGATGTGTCGCTTCCTCAGAACTTCCAGTCAGTTCAGGCGGATTCCTGCGTGTTTGCAGCGGTGACCGTGTGGCGGCCGCCTACATCTGCCATCCTGTCACTGCCACAGCACAAGACTGACCAATTCACAGGCCAAATAAGGGCTGCATCTATCCTGTAGGGCTGTTTTACACTTTAGCCACCCAACCACCTATCGCCAGGGCCTTCTGCTGGTGTATCTCATCCATAGATAAGTCTCTGGAACTACAGTCTGGACAGTGCCCAAATAACGAGAGCTGGAAGAGATAAGTCTAAGATACACATAGGTTAAAAATGGTATAAATGGTATAATGAAGAATATATTTGAAAGTTAAGAGACTATCTAAAGTAATTTGGTTACACTTAGTTCAAATTAATTGAGGGTACATGTGCATTGCTGTGAAGTACAGAGTGGGACCCCTTAAGACTGGAGAACCAACAGTGGAAACTGTGCCTTGAATTCCTAAAGCTCCATGACTGCTTAATCTTCTCAAGACAGAGATGGACACAAAGACATACTTGTTTTGTGGGCAGGTGTACGTCCTTTGTTATTAAGCAATTGCTGGGTAATAAATCTTCTGTTGTTTTAACTCTGATATATGGTGCAATTGTGATGATTCCCAAATGTACATTCTGCCTTTGATAGGTTTGTTCCATTTTAACCATGAATATGTAACACAAATGCTTTTTTCCAGATTGCATGAACCCCCATGTGCATAAGACCTGTGGTGTGTGTGTGCGTGTGTGTATGTGTATGTGTGTGCGTGTGTGTATGTGTGTGTGTGTGTGTGTGTGTGTGTGTGTGTGTGTGTGTGTGTGGTGTGTCCCTGAAGGCTGTCTCAGGGACTGTGTGCAAAGGTGACCCAATTTGATCCAAAGGCTCCACCCCCCCACCCCCCCCCCCCCCACCCCACACCCCCTTGAAAATTCTGCCCTGCTCTCATCACTCTGTTCAGCCATTCAGGGTGATCTCTGCCTTTAAAGTCTCTACTGGCTTCCAGAGTCTAAACCCTGACTCCTGCATCAGACAACAGGCCTAGCGTTGGGGTGACAAGCCTACCATTTATGAGGGCCAGTTATGTATAGCTGAGCTGAAAGGATATATGTTTAAAACATTTTAATCTGTCACCTCTCACATTACCACACTATAGTGGCTTGGGGTTTCATGATCTACTGGTAATAGTGTGTGGGGCAGGGGGCTTTTCTCCTTTCAATCGCACTACAGACAAGAGCAGTATTTGAGCAATATTTGAGCAGTATTTGAGCAGTTCTTGAGAAGCTTGGCGAGGTCTTTGTTTGCTCACAGTGCCAGGCCAAGCTCTCTCCAGACCAAACCAAGAGTTTTTGCTCTCCGTCCCAGAGCCTGGGGGCCCATTAGGAGGCCCACACAAGCCAGTGGAGGGATCGCGCGAACGAGTCCGGTCGTCTGCTTAACATCATGAGCATCTGCCATTAAGAGCTTGGCCTGATCAAAGATCCTCCACCTCGTTCAGAGACATCGCTGTTTCGCCTACTCCAGCAGAGTTAGGAAAGAGGGCAGCATGAGCCAACTGTAATGCAAGGCTAAGAATAGAGTTCACATTTGGCTATGATTTAATGTTCCTTCCAACTACTGGGCGAAAGAAAAGAGTGGAATCTTTATAAAATCTGATTTAGCTTGAGCCCAACAGGGGTTTGTAAAACAATTACAATAAAATGGATGACTAGATAGTTTTGGCATACTCTGCACTAAGTGTTTAGGACCAAGAAGCAATTATATCCACCATAATAGGCATGTTATATAACTATACTAGGTGGACAAAAGTATTGGGACACACCTCTTAAACATTGATTTCAGACATTTCATTCAGTCCCATTACTGCAGGTGTGTAAAGGTAACGTAAAGGTAACCAACTAGCCTTTACAGTGCTACCTGCCTTTACAAACATGTGAAAGAATGGGTCAGTCTAGAGCTCAATGAATTCAAGCACGATGGTGTAAGATGCCACCGTAGCAACAAGTCAGTTCATGAAATTTTGTCCCTCTTAGAGATTCCCCGATCAGCTGTGAGTGGTCTTACTGAAAGGTGCGAGCGTTTAGAGCTGCAGCGAGCGAGCCGCGAAGTGTCCAAGCGTGTAAAGTTACAGTGCTGAGTGTTGAGGTGCACTGTGTGTAAAAGTCGCCAACGCTCAGCTGACTCAATAACTGCAGAGTTCCAAACCTCCTCTGGCATTGACATCAGCACAAAAACTGTGCCGAGAGCTTCATGGCAGGGGTTTGCAGCTGCATGCAAGCCTTACATCACCAAGCGCAGCCCCAATCGTCGGATAGAGGGCTGTAAAGCGCGCGGCCACTGGACTCTGCAGCAAAAACGTGGAAACGTGTTCTGTGGAATGATGAATCACACTTTGCAATCTGGCAGTCTTTTCAAGGAGTCGGGGTTTAACAAATGGCAGGAGAATGGTGCCTGCCTGACTGCACTGTGACAACTGTAAAGTTTGGTAGAGGAGGAACCATGCTGTGGGGTTGTTGTTCAGGGTTGGCCTTGGCCCCTTAGTTGTAGTGAAGGGAAATCTTAATCGTAATCTTAATCTTAATCTTAATGCCAAGACAATGTGGACAACCGTATGCTTCCAGTTTAGAGAATTGGTATAAGGAAGGCCCTTTCTATTCCAGCATGACCAGTGCACCACTGCATAGGGCCATAAAGGCATGGTTGGGTACGTTTAGTGTGGAAGAACTTTGGTGTAGATGAACTAGGCCACACAGAGCCCTGACCTCAGCCCCATCCAACACCTTTGGGCTGAAATAGAGCAGAGAGTGTGAGCCAAGACCTCTCGTCCAAGATTAGTGTCTGACCTGAACAGCTGTCCTTCTGGATAAACGGGCAAAAATTCTCAAAGACACTAGAAAGCCTCCCCAGAAGAGGCTGTTATAGGTACATGGGGGGATCAACTGCATATTAATGTTTATGGATTTAGAATGGGATGATGTCACAAACTTTCTATAGATGTAAGGCACTGTTGTCCCAATACTTTTGTCCATATAGTGTATTAAGTTATATGGCACTATATAACTGAAAATATAAAAAATTCTATTCATCTTCTGGACCTGGATAATCCAATTCAGGGACACAGGTGAATATGTTCATATTACTTTCCTGTCTAAAGTTTTTTGTACTGACAATGACAAGTGACAAAAATGTTCCCAGTTCATTCAAAGTTTGTTGACTTTATGACAACGCCTCACCCAGGTGGATATAAAAAATTCCAACTTGATTATTCCAACTTATAACCCCGCGAGCACTGGGCCAAAACACATCAGCCAATGATTCATAGTTTATTAGTGTCAATGATAACGCATGCATGTATGCATTTGTGTGTGTGTGTGGAATAAAGGTACATGTCCACCAGCAGCAAACTTTGTTACAGGCCGAAGTGGACACAGTGATTAAAGTAAAGAAAACATAACTGACAGGAAAATTTACTTGTTATTGAACAGAGGAAGTAAGGTGGTAGTAGGCCTAACTTTAATACCTTCAGATAGAACATGGTGTACTCATATATAGTCTGCACTTACGCATATCTCGTGTCTTTGTAGACGCATATCTGCGTTGTGATAGATAAAAAGCAGATTTAGTAGATATCTGATCAATCTCATTCAACATTCTCTTTTTATTACACTAAAGTAACTCTCCTGTTCCCTGACCACTCGGAGCTCCACAGTCCTGCTCAAATTTCATGTTATTTCATCAGTGAGCAGCCTCACTGATGCAACCTCAATTCAACCTGCCCAGCTTTAATGTAGGGAAACAGAGACGCCTAGTGGACACATTGAGAAACGCATACCCAAGTATACTTGACCTGTGTTGCAGATTTCATCTGTTATAGATAAGTGTTATAAAACCCTCACAATTTTTATTTAAACATTTTATTTAATTAATGACCATTTCTATGAAACATCATAATGTCTTAATTACTGTGACACTTAAAGAAACAAACAACACAGATAGATTTACATTCACTGTATAACAATGTATTACGTGCGCGTTGGCATTACTGCATAGTAAATCATGACAATACAGAGAAAAAACAAATAAATATCTTCAATACACATGTGACTTTTAGCGCTGAGAAACAGTTTGGATTCTCAGTAATGATGAACTTGTATTTCCTACTCTGTGCAAAAAGGGCTGCTCACAAAGCTAAGCAGGACCTATAGAGAGTGAGGACTGTCATGGCTTCACACACAGCGGGCCTGAAAAACGCCTCTGACACACTTTACTGTATTATTACTAATGTGCTAAAGGAAGCAGCACCAGTGGTTTGCTAATCGTGGGTCATCCTGAGAGGGGCTTTATAGAGATTTGGATTGATCATTCAGGCACAACTGCTGTATTATATAAGAACTATATATAAATTATGAAGTTTTAAAAATCTCAGAAGTAATTCTAAAGTTTGTATGTGGTTTGATTGACTACAAAATATGACAAAAATTTATGTCAAATCCATTTATCAGATTATGCATGAGAAAACTGAAAATAAGCAATCAGCGAAAACCACATGTATGACCAGTCGCCATGGTGATCACAGCATCTTCGCCATGGCTTTAGAAAAGTACATTTGTCACATTTAAACCTTTTAGAAGATCCAGCAGAGGATGCAGCTTGAACTCTGACCTGAATCATGGAGGAAACCATAAATAGCAGAAAACCTCCATCTAAGGTTGATGTTAATGACTTAAATTATACTTGACTCTTATATCATTTCTTAAATAGCTAGAACCATCCGTGTCTTCCGTAGCCCACGCTGCGACCACCATTCCAGGGTTCGGGGGTTGGTGCACTAGTGTGCAGGACCCACTCCAGCGCTGGGAGTGATCCGCGGGCCGTCTGTGCGCATCAGTGTGGGGAGTGTCTCAGGAGTTCATGCTATTGGCTGCTGCAAGCAGTGACGCAAAAACAGAGTCTGGTCTCTGCATGAGATCCTGGGGCCGATCAAATTCAACAACCTGAGAGAGAGAGAGAGAAAGAGAAAGAGAGAGAGAGAGAGAGCGTCAGTAAAAGACAGACAGAGAAAGTGACAGAGAAATAAGGAAGGAGACAGAGAGAGGGAAGGAGTGAGGGGGAGTGAAAGAGGTGGAAGGACAGAAGGATCTCTGTTGTACCACTCTAAACATGGTATAAATATGTGTGTGTGTGTGTGTGTGTGTGTGTGTGTGTGTGTGTGTGTGTGTGTGTGTGTGTGTGCTCTTACTCTGCCACTGTCCATGACGAGGATGCGGTCACATTCGAGCACGGTGTTGATGCGGTGGGCTATGGTCAGCATGGTGCACTTCTGGAAGGCGTCTCTGATGGTGTGCTGGATCAGACTATCCGTCTCCGAGTCTATGGACGCTGTTGCTTCATCCAGCAGGATGATCTACACATGCACAAAAGCACCTGTGGTGAGGAGCACGAGCAGGAGGGGGAGCAGGGCGTGCACGAGTGTGGGTGTGCACGAGCGTGGGCGTGCACGCGTGTGGGAGTCCATGCACGAGTTTGTGTGTGTGGGTGTGGTCTTACTTTAGAATTTCGCAGCAGCGCTCTGGCCATGCATATAAGCTGCCTCTCTCCCACAGAGAAATTCTCTCCGTTTTCTACCACTGGTGCCTCCAGCTTCTCTGGTAACCTAGAGATCTTCCAGAGAAAAAGAGAGACAGCGTCAGTGAGTCAGACGTGCGCTGGTTTCAGTGCAGAGCAGTTGAAATTGAAACTTACTGTTTCTTTCATGTATGTTTTCTCCAGAGCTGCCCAGATCTCGTTATCAGAGTAATTATTAAACGGGTCAAGGTTGTACCTGTGCCAAATCAAACGCACACATGGATTTACAAGAAGGCCTTTCATTTATTTCAATTAAAAGGTCTGTACTCAGTCAACGAGCAGCTCCAGCAGAACTTCTCATTCTTTGGCGTTTTCCAGATCAGAGGTGAAAGGTCAGTGGTTACCTGACCGTGCCGATGAAGAGCACTGGGTCTTGGGGGATGACGGACAGCACACTCCGCAGGTCCTGCAGGCCTAACGTGCTCGTGTCCATGTTGTCGATGAGAATAGTGCCCCCTGCTGGTTCCACCAGTCGAAACAGAGCCACGCCCAGGGACGACTTACCTGCCCCATAAAGATGAGATACTCTAAACATTCTTCCATATTAACACCAACTTTGTAAAGTCATATAAAATGATATGCAGTTAAATTACTTTGTAAAATGTTTGTTTCAGCATCTATTGCCACCTGTTAATGCTGCTGATAAGCTTAAGAAAGACTTTAATGTCAACCCATCCTGCCCTTGGACCTCAACGGTTCGTTCCTCACCTGAACCAGTGCGTCCCACGATGCCCAGCTTCTCTTGCGGCCGGATGGCCAGGTTGAGGTGGTCCAGCACTATGGGTGTGTTCTCTCTGTACCTCATGCTGTAGTCCTTGAAGGTGATGGCGCCCTCCTGTGGCCACCCTGAGGGGATGTTGATGCCCTCCACCCTCCGCGGTGCCTCAGACACACAGTCCTGAGACACACGAGAGGACGTTTGACCTTTTTGCTCCAGACCAAAATCACTTTTAATTTTGCTATCATTTTCCATTAAACTTTCGAGATTTTCAATAAAAAAATGAGTGTTAACAATGGAGATTAATTCTGAATAATATGTTGTGAAAATGTAACTGCAAAAACATCACAAAATCGTAGCTGAAACGGTGCCTACATAGAGTACTGTGAAAGAGCTGTTCTGTGTTACAGTGCAGGAGTGCAGGAGGGCTCTCACCGTAATGTACTCCTGCAACCTCTCCACTGAGGTGAACTTGGCCTCCACTTCTGTAGAGAGCTTCACTACGTACTGCAGCATACCTGTGAGCTGTAGTGTGAGCAGGAGAGAACACAGGTAGAAGAACGCTAACACATGTACACACACACACACGCACGCACACGCACGCACGCACGCACACACACACACACACACATGCTCACACACACAAACACACACACATGCTCACACACACACACACACACACACACGCACACGAGCACACACACACGCACTCAAACACACATGCACACACACACACGAGCACACACACACGCACTCAAACACACATGCACACACGCACACACACACGCACTCAAACACACACACACACACAGACTCATGCTTACATACACATACATTCACACCACTTCAGCAGACTTGCTTTAAACTTTCTGTGAGTTTGAAGCACAGAAGAGTGTGTGGGGGTGGAGGGTTGTGTGTTTCTGTGCATGTGTGTGTGTGTGTTTTTTTACCTGTATAGTATATGAGAGGGCCAGACCCTTGAGTGAAGGGTTGATAGTTTCACTGGAGCTGAGTACTACGAACAGCGCCACCATCAGTGCAACAGTGGCAGAGAGGAAGTCCAACCAAAACGACAGCCATCGTGTCCCACAGTTAAACAGCAGGAAGTGATTGGAGTTACTGTCACTTCGGCTTTTATACCTGTCAAGCAGACACAGACATATGCATACACACTGTTGTAACACTGTGTTTGGTGTGTGTGTGTGTGTGTGTGAGAGAGAGAGAGTGTGTCTATGAGTCATTTTACTGGTGTGTGTGTGTGTGTGTGTGTGTGTGTGTGTGTGTGTGTGTGTGTGTGTGTGTGTGTGTGTGTGTGTGTGTGTGTGGAGTCTTACAGCTCGATGTACTGCCCCCTCTTGTCATAGGCGTGGATGGTGCTGAGGCCCTGGATGGTGGAGGTGGTGAGGGAGATCCACGGGGAGCGGCTCACGTTCTCCATACGCTTCATCTCCCTAATGCTCCTCTGGAAGACACTAAAGCCACAGAGCAGCTCTCCGTTACAGGAATACACCTACAAGAATACACCTACAGGAATACACCACCAGGAATACACCACCAGGAATACACCTACAGGAATACACCTACAAGAATACACCTACAAGAATACACCTGCAAGAATACACCACCAGGAATACACCTACAAGAATACACCACCAGGAATACACCACCAGGACTACACCTACAGCACTACACCTACAGGACTACACCACCAGGAATACACCTACAAGAATACAACTATAGGAATACAACTACAGGAATACACCACCAGGACTACACCTACAGGACTACACCTACAGAAATACACCATCAGGAATACACCACCAGGAATACACCACCAGGAATACACCTACAAGAATACACCACCAGGACTACACCTAAAGGAATACACCTACAAGACTACACCACCAGGAATACACCACCAGGAATACACCTACAAGAATACAACTATAGGAATACAACTACAGGAATACACCACCAGGACTACACCACCAGGACTACACCTACAGGAATACACCTACAGGAATACACCTACAAGAATACACCACCAGGAATACACCACCAGGAATACACCTACAGGAATACACCTACAAGAATACACCTACAGGAATACACCTACAGGACTACACCACCAGGAATACACCACCAGGAATACACCAACAAGGATACACCTACAGGAATACACCTACAAGAATACAACTACAGGAATACACCACCAGGAATACACCTACAAGAATACACCTACAAGAATACACCACCAGGACTACACCACCAGGAATACACCTACAGGAATACACCACCAGGAACACACCTACAGGAATACAATACCAGGTATACACCTACAGGAATACACCTACAGGAATACACCATCAGGAATACACCACCAGGAATACACCACAAGGAATACACCTACAAGAATACACCACCAGGAATACACCACCAGGAATACACCACCAGGAATACACCTACAAGAATACACCTACAGGAATACACCTACAAGAATACACCACCAGGACTACACCTACAGGAATACACCTACAGGAATACACCTACAGGACTATACCTACAGGACTACACCACCAGGAATACACCACCAGGAATACACCTACAAGAATACAACTATAGGAATACAACTACAGGAATACACCACCAGGACTACACCTACAGGAATACACCTACAGGACTACACCTACAGGAATACACCACCAGGAATACACCTACAGGAATACACCTACAGGAATACACCACCAGGAATACAACACCAGGAATACACCTACAGGAATACACCTACAGGAATACACCACCAGGAATACACCACCAGGAATACACCTACAAGAATACACCTACAGGAATACACCACCAGGAATACACCTACAAGGATACACCTACAGGAATACACCTACAAGACTACACCTACAAGAATACACCTACAAGAATACACCACCAGGAATACACCATAAGGAATACACCTACAAGAATACAACTACAGGAATACACCACCAGGACTACACCATCAGGAATACACCACCAGGAATAAATACACCACCAGGAATACACCACCAGGAATACACCTACAGGAATACACCTATGGGAAAGTTATGGCTGCTGACTAAGGGTACATGGTAGGTATTTCTAAAAAAGTGGCTGTTGAGTGCATCTCTTAATCTCTTAGTGGACTCACTACAGGATGATGGTGAAGATGAACCCCAGAGCGACCACTCCGATGAGGAGGTAGGGAAAAACGATGCACACGGTCAGGACGGTGTTGGTGACCATCAAGCAGAACTGCAGGAAGTTCTCCATGTTGAAGGGCAGCACGGCGTCCACTTCATCCTGATCCTTGCTGAAGCGGTTCACCATGCGGCCTGTGGGGGTCGTGTCGAAAAAGCTCATGGGGCTGGCCAGGATCTGAGGGGCGGAGACAGCAGATCAGACACTGTTACACAACACCGCAAGGTTCAAATCTGCATTGGGATGAGCCCTCCCAGTATATTTAAGTTATTACACGCCCGTGCCCAGTCTGATGCTGGCGTGACCACTGGGATTCACCTTCTTAAACATGGTGTCGTGGAGCATGGATGAGGCACGTAGAGTGACTTTAGTATAACTGTAGCCCTTGAGGACACTCGTTACCACCATGGCGATGACAACCAGTCCATATACCATCTGGTAGAACTCCAGGTCCGGGTTTTGCGAGATGTCACCCGTGTTGGAGCTGGGGTCAGATACATTTGATACATTCTGTAAGAGAGGAGGAGAAAGTGAGGGAGAGGAAGAGATGTGGGCTAAAACTGGAGACCTACATATTCATCTCACTCTATCCAGTAATTCCACACATGTCTATTAGCTAAATGTCTGTTACAGTAACAACAGTTTATATAATAATTTGTTTACATATTACTTTATATCCATACTAGCCATCTAAATAGTGTATTAGTTAACTTATCCTTTAGTTAATGTGGTAAACTAAGCCTTTAGATAACTAGTTTGTTAACTACAGACCTATACAAGGAGCAAAGGGTTACAATAACTGCATTTGCTCATGCAGTTGATGAAGATCTGAAACAATGGCACACAAATGTGATCACCACAGCCTAGATGGGCACAGGTGTTTGTGAAAAGTTTCCAAGCTGAACAAAACTTTTCAAGGACACATTGTCCCTGTCAAAGATTGTACACCAACAGCTTTGAGAACCACTCACACAGACTCATACAGAGAACCACTCATTCATACAAACAGATTCATGCACATATCGTATATTTTTTTTATTCATAATCGTTCATACAGATTCATTCTCATATCACTCATACAAACAGATTCACTCTCATATCACTCATTCATAGATTCACTCTCATATCACTCATACAAACAGATTCATTCTCATATCACTCATACAGATTCACTCTCATATCACTGATTCATACAATTCACTCTCATATTACTCATTCAAACAGATTCACTCATATCACTCACTCATACAATTCACTCTCATATTACTCATTCAAACAGATTCACTCTCATATCACTCATACAAACAGATTAATTCTCATATCACTCATACAAACAGATTCACTCTCATATCACTCATTCATTCATATTTATGTCCACCTAGGAGCCAGCCTTCTTCAGGGTGCACACACCCACACACACACCCACTCACACCAGGCTGGTTTAGAGGGACCAATCAACCTAACCAGCAGGCCTTTGGAATGTGGGAGGAAACGAGAGCACCCAGAGAAAGCCAGGCAAGCCCGGGGAGAACATGGATGCAGAACATGGTTGGAGACCAGGGTTGGAGATCATGTAAGCTTCTCGCATGAAGCAGCCAGGCTTGGAATAGAACTTTGGTCACTGAAGCCGTGAAGCAACAGTTTTTTTTTTTGAGAACAACTCTGATGTTCTCCATGTGTTTGGTCATTCATGTGATCTGAAGGTCTATTGCCTCGTGGGCTCCTCTCAATTAAGAGCCTGGCTGTGATGGTACATACTTCAAGGGACAGAGAGAACACCTCCAATAATGTTTATTTCTTAGTCCTTGACTTTTGTCAATTTCACTACTGATGTTATTATAGTGATACTTTAATTTACGGATCTCTAAAACAGTAAAGTTGCTCTGTTTATGTGTAGATGCCATTTAATAAATTGTGCTTAGCGCAAAAGTACCCTCACACTAAAGCCAATATCCATTGCACTTGAGTATAGGTCTAAACTATGGAGCTATTATAGTGTCACCAGAACCTGAACCTGAAATCATTATTACTTGAAAAAACAGTCTGTAAAATCCTCGCAGGTATGCAAAAATTCGAGTTAAAATTCAGGTTCAGGTCGAAATTCAGGTTCGGGTCGCAATTCAGGTTCGGGTCGCAATTCAGGTTCGGGTCAAAATTCAGGTTCGGGTCGTAATTCAGGTTCGGGTCGAAATTCAGGTTCGGGTTGTAATTCAGGTTCAGGTCGAAATTCAGGTTCGGGTTGAAATTCAGGTTCAGGTTGAAATGCGGTTCATCCGGGATACGTAGGATGAGCAAACAAACTCAGAGCTAATCGAACTGCATCTGGCCAATCACAAAACATATCAGAGGTCATTAAGAGGCGCGTCTTTCTGCTAAATTTCCTGTAAGAGTGCGGTCCCTGTTTGGCGTGTAAGTAGCATGTAAGCAGCACGAAAGTGACCACTGTGCCACCCAGAAATGGCACCTTGTGGCAGCTGCCACATAATCGTGGCACTTAGTGTGACCAGTGCTGCGTGACTGTGGTCTCCGTTGTCCAGAAACGCCGCCTGCCTCTGCTGACAGACATCTAAAGACTCTTGGGTGACTCTGCGTATCGGCCACTCGCTTAAAATCATCCCGACGAGCTCCGAATCGCCATTTGTTGAAATGAAGATGGTTCATAACTTTTGTTTAAAAATTATGTTGAGTGAAATACTAGCCGACATCCAGCTAGACAGCTCTATATTACTAGTTCAGAATACTGTTTAGCGATAACGTCGAATTAAGATTATAGGAGGGTACGTGAATCTACAGTGGTAGACCGTTAACGACAGCACTAAATTTAAAGGGTTTATTATTATAGATGTATGGTTATCAGTGAATGTTCCTACACGCCGTCAGCGTCATTTAAACCTCTGCGAGCGAATGGCATCGCATTTAGTATTTGTGCAATTTGTAGTATATTTCGCTTTGTATTGGTTTATATTGTTAGTCTAGATTACGTCTGTTACGACCCCACGATGTCATGGGTCTAGGTTTGGGGTGTGGGGTAGTAGCATGTGCGTAGTGGACAAGATGAAATTAAAGAAGAACGCGAAAACCAGACGGATACGTAAGAAAACGCTTTACTGCAGAGTGGTAATGGGTAGAAGAGCCTTTTCTACGCAGCAAAACACTGAACAGACACGTACGTACAAAAATACACGATTGACCATAAACCAACCAAGGAAAGGAGCAGTAGACGGCACCAAAGAAAAGAAACAAACAAAATATACTACACTAAGTTAACAAAGCAAGACTCACACCTTACTAACATAAATAAAGAAAATATATCTACGACGATAATCTCAAACAAATATACATACACGGTGCCCGCCTCTATACTGGTGTTTCTTATAAAATATCCCTGCATGGGTGTCTATATAATTGTGCACATGCTACTACGTTCTTACTCCATGGTGGCGATTTTCACAACGCTATTCATTTCAAAAGCTATCGCACAAACCCTCACCTCTCACATGAGAATCATGAGCTACAGTTTCTCAAAAGTCACACACAACCGTAAAGGCAATAAATGCTCGCGTCGCCTCCCGGCAACTTCCAGCAACTCCGTCATGCAGATTATGAAGCCGAATATCCTCCCCCTCATCCAAATCACGATCTTCGATTGGCCGACATAATCCACCCGTACCGAGGCAATCCACCTGTTAAACCAAAATTAACCGAAAGAGAAAACAACCTCCCCAAAATCCACAGTTCACGTAACACCGCAGCATCAGCCATCAACCACCGAGCGGCTACTGCCACTCATTGTCTACCACTAATCTAAATTCGACATTATCGTTAAAGAGTATGTGTTCTGTATGAGAGTATGTGGTGTGTGCATGGGCAGTGGCGTGCACAGACATTTTGGGGGGCAAGTGCTGGGGGGAAGGGGGGGGCACTTTTTAGCGCACGTGGAACAATTCATTATAAAAAAATTACAAGCGCATGTTGAATGAAATTTGACTTTTATTAGTAACATTCTCTAAACGTGAGTTTTCAATGGAAAAAGTCACACCGCCAACTGATAAAATCCATATCCAATATTAACTATAGTCATTGTCCTTCAGTTAACTTCTGTTTACCCTCCACTGTCTGCAGGCATTGTTGCATATATTTTGCAATTAGTAAATCAATATAGGCTTACAATTAAGACAGTAAAAAGACCAAAAAGTACGAGAATGAGTTATAGGCTACTGACTGTTGTCATTACACGAATGCAGATGGACATTTTTCACAGGTAATGGGGAACTTCCCGTTTCTTCTTTCACAAACGAATGTGTTAATTTATGTTGCCTAACAAAACGTATACAACAGAAAACGTTCAGCTTAACACATAGATTTGCAAACTCTACCTTAATTATTTGTATGTGGTCGTCCTCACTTTATCTATCACTGATTTGGGCTAGTGCGACTAGTTTATCAGGTGACCATCGGCTAAAAATGCTTAGTAGTTTGGTGCTGTATGAGACATTTTACTGCACAACAAAATGATTTCACGTTGGGCTTAGAGGACAAACGGTACGATTTGACTTGATGTGTATGTGACCTGGCTAGTGGGGACGGGAGAAGAAGTCTATGTGAGCGTGTGTGCTGTGCTGAAGACGCTTCCTTCCACTCGCTGAACTGAACTGCTGCTGCAGCGCATCTGATGTTAAAGGAAGAGAGAGGTCGGGTGTGTGCGAGGTGGTGGCGCATTTCAGGGCATTGTTTTTAATCGCTCAGGTTTTCAAAAGATCATTTCAAACCGACCTCAGTAAAATGATAATAATAAAAAACGAAGTTTCAAAAGGGCACTTTCGTTGATAAAGGGCAGAGTTGGGGTCTAATTGTGCACGCCACTGTGCATGGGTAAGTTTGAGTGTTTTCGTGTTTATCTGTACTCGTTCTCTGGTATGTTCGCTTTAGTCATCCGTGTAGCGGACCACTTGGATTAATCACACAAACAATGCTCGGAGCTTCGACTGGTGTATCTTTATTCTCTCCTCCTTTCGCCACTGACATTTGACACCGTGAAAACTACAAAATGTGGCAAAAAATAAAAAATAAACACAAATGCCCTAGCACCATACCTCATAGATAATGTGTAGAACAGGGTCCAAACTTTAAATGCGTCACTCCTAGCAAACTTGCACATGAACTCAACTTTATGTTATGAGCCGCAGCTCTTACTGAAAACAAAACAACAATCACATCTCCCTTCGTTTCAAATTAAATAAATCACTCTTTTGGATTAATACAATTTTTCTTCCTACCTCCTTCTGCTTCCAAGGGCGCTAAGTTTGAACTTTGTTTTACATTTGACATACAACAACACAAAAAAACGAAGCCAACTACAGTAAAATATCTTCCACAAGTGTCAACAAGGAATATAACAAGTAATTCGTTTGTTCTTGTGTTTTTTCAAACTCTGGAGCAACGTACATCGAACGCGCACAGAAGAACTCGCGCTGAAGAGCTCGCGCTGAAAGTCTCGTGCCGAAAGTTTAGTTCAGCGATAACAGGAGGTAGCAGAATAATCAAATATTCAATAATAAACAAATAAATAAACATAAGGCTGTCATTTACAATCCGTGTTGTGTCGCTGTAGTGGTTTGTGGTGTCGTCTAGTTTAGTCATGCTTCATCATGATCGTGCTGTCCGTGTGTCTTCTATTATATTAACGTAGTTAATTTAATGTTAAATGTGAAACCCCTTATATAAAATGCTCTTCTCATCAAGTGTCCTCCCACTGATAACACTTCACCCCCACGTCACAACATAAAACAGATTTATTACAGATTGTTCATCAGTGAACGTTCATCACGCCATCAGCGTCATTTAAACCACTGCGAGCGAGTGGCATCGCATTTGTAGTATTCGTGGAAATGAAGATGGTTTATATTTTTTGTTTGTTAATTTATGTTGGGTGAACGATTCGGAGCTGACCGACAGCTCCAAACTACGAGTTCAGGATGCTGTTTAACGATTATGTCGGGAGCCGCTCGGCTGACAATCTAGACTAACAATATAAACCAATACAAAGCGAAATATACTACAAATTGCACAAATACTAAATGCGATGCCATTCGCTCGCAGAGGTTTAAATGACGCTGATGGCGTGTAGGAACATTCACTGATAACCATACAACTATAATAATAAACCCTTTAAATTTAGTGCTGTCGTTAACGGTCTACCACTGTAGATTCACGTACCCTCCTATAATCTTAATTCGACGTTATCGCTAAACAGTATTCTGAACTAGTAATATAGAGCTGTCTAGCTGGATGTCGGCTAGTATTTCACTCAACATAATTTTTAAACAAAAGTTATGAACCATCTTCATTTCAACAAATGGCGATTCGGAGCTCGTCGGGATGATTTTAAGCGAGTGGCCGATACGCAGAGTCACCCAAGAGTCTTTAGATGTCTGTCAGCAGAGGCAGGCGGCGTTTCTGGACAACGGAGACCACAGTCACGCAGCACTGGTCACACTAAGTGCCACGATTATGTGGCAGCTGCCACAAGGTGCCATTTCTGGGTGGCACAGTGGTCACTTTCGTGCTGCTTACATGCTACTTACACGCCAAACAGGGACCGCACTCTTACAGGAAATTTAGCAGAAAGACGCGCCTCTTAATGACCTCTGATATGTTTTGTGATTGGCCAGATGCAGTTCGATTAGATCTGAGTTTGTTTGCTCATCCTACGTATCCCGGATGAACCGCATTTCAACCTGAACCTGAATTTCAACCCGAACCTGAATTTCGACCTGAACCTGAATTACAACCCGAACCTGAATTTCGACCCGAACCTGAATTACGACCCGAACCTGAATTTTGACCCGAACCTGAATTGCGACCCGAACCTGAATTGCGACCCGAACCTGAATTTCGACCTGAACCTGAATTTTAACTCGAATTTTTGCATACCTGCGAGGATTTTACAGACTGTTTTTTCAAGTAATAATGATTTCAGGTTCAGGTTCTGGTGACACTATAATAGCTCCATACTAAACCTGCATAAAGTGTCCCGTTACACTGTCAATGCCACCTCTGACCACTAGAGGTCATCCTGTTCGGAATTGGAGCTCCATCTGACTTGTCACCACATATGTTCCTCTGAAGCTATCCAGGTCCTGCCATTACCTTGAAGATTGAGGCTCTGGTTGGTTCCCTTGTCTTAGACTGGCATATCGGTTCACAATCTCATCTCTTACCTACAAGTGTGAATTGTCTCTCTGACTTTGTATGCGTGCTTATCACAGTGTTTGACCTGGGCTTGCCACTGGGCTGTTGGATCTATCTGGCCATGATTAAAACTTCAGTTACACTCGGTTCTCTGCGCCTGTTCAGTCTCTTGACTGTTACACTGTCAATGTCCGATTATTTATGCATTTGTTTTTGCTTTGTGAATATCTTTCTTCCTGATGGTTATCAAGGTTGAGGTTAGGGTCATGTGTTTGGTAGACAAACCACTCTTCATTACATTACCCCAGATCCTTGCTCTAGCCAGTAACTGAGCCACCAACTGCTGAAGGCAGTGCTCCCCACGAGCAGGATGAAGATCAGGACGACCACAAACAGCAGGAGGTAACCTGAAGAACAGAGACACGGCTTACCAATTACAAAGAGTTTAATTAAGAACAATCTCACATTGTGGAAATAGGTTGTGGTAATGTGGCAAAGGAGGTCAGCAAAGAACTATGGTCCACACTGTAGAAAGCCAATGGTCAGGCAGAAAGAGAAGGCTACCTCCAGCAGCAAGGCAGTAGTGGTGGTAGGTTCGAAAAGTGACCGATCCTTCTTGAGATGTTTCCTCTGTGACCAGCTGATCCTTGTCCTCTATGTTGGGAACACACACACACATAATAAAAAAGAGTATATTGGGGATGGTTCTGAGCTCCAAACACATTAAAAGGCTCAAGCATCCATACATGCTTGTAAGGTCACCGGTGCGACATGCTTGTAAGGTCACTGGAGCGACATGCTTGTAAGGTCACCGGTGCGACACATGCTTGTAAGGTCACCGGTGCGACATGCTTGTAAGGTCACCGGGGTGACATGCTTGTAAGGTCACTGGTGCGACATGCTTGTAAGGTCACCAGTGCGACATGCTTGTAAGGTCACCAGTGCGACATGCTTGTAAGGTCACCAGTGCAACATGCTTATAAGGTCACCGGTGCAACATGCTTGTAAGGTCACCGGTGCGACATGCTTGTAAGGTCACCGGTGCGACATGCTTGTAAGGTCACTGGTGCGACATGCTTGTAAGGTCACACACACACACACACACACACACACAAACACACACACATAATAAAAAAGAGTATATTGGGGATGGTTCTGAGCTCCAAACACATTAAAAGGCTCAAGCATCCATACATGCTTGTAAGGTCACCGGTGCGACATGCTTGTAAGGTCACTGGAGCGACATGCTTGTAAGGTCACCGGTGCGACATGCTTGTAAGGTCACCGGTGCGACATGCTTGTAAGGTCACCGGTGTGACATGCTTGTAAGGTCACCAGTGCAACATGCTTGTAAGGTTCACGCTACCTTTGGTTTCCTGAGTTTCTTTTGTTGAGTCGTCTGCTGGCATTTTCTCATCAGACATGTCAAAGGCTGGAGAGAGAGCACATTCTTAAACCAACACATTCTTCCTTTTCATAACCTTACAGTTCCACTGAAATTTTGGAATGTTATACATCTACTTAATGCACCCTTAGCTGAATGACCTCCGACCTGGGTTTACAATTCCGTTGGCTTTGGAGTCATCCAGGACCTGTTTACTGGGCTCCCTGGAATCCAGGGGAATTGTGGGGGGCTCCTCTTTCTTCTCCTACAAAACAATGACAGCAGGACAAGCTCATTCCACCTGCGTTCAGAAACCAGCATGCTGCAGATAGAGGAGGAAGCTACTGCCAGTACATTGTTCTGTTCCATCTGGAAGTTACTGATAAGCTGAGCGTATCGGCCCTTCACTTTCATCAGGGCTCTGTGGGTCCCGGCCTCCTGGATCTCTCCATTCTCCAAGAGCAAGATCTCGTCACAGAACTCCAAGTACTACCAAAAGAAAGTTTGCATGAGAGAGAGAGGAGAGAGAAAGAGGAGAGAGAGAGAGAGAGAGAGAGAGGAGAGAGAGAGAGAGAGAGAGACATAAGGGGTCAGTGAAGGATATTATGGCAGGAGACCAGCCTGGATATTGTTATTGGGAGTTAAACATTGAAAGAAGTCATTGGCTGGATAATAGTTACCAGTTTGTTGGTAAAAGCATGACTCAGTAAAAGTCCTCATGAAAGTGTTTACATTAAAAGTGCATAGATAGACCTCCACTCCTCTCTGGGTGAAAAGGCCTGGCAGGACAGGAATGATTAACCCTTTCATTCCTAACAGCACTGCATACATTTTTTTAAGAAGACCAGTTTGAGTGTGTTTCCTGTCTATCTTCTAAAGCCTTCTACCCCTCTTTGACTCCGCCTCTGCGTCTGCACTGAACAAGCATGGCTATTTGAAAACCAAACCACTAACTTACATACATTTTGTATTATTATACTACAAAAGTATCATTAGGAAATTAATTATTATAAAAACTAATAAATAAGAAGTCTTCCTCAACAGCCACTATTACAGGTATCAATTCCTACCTACTGCATATCAAGCTTAAAAACAGGCACACAAATAAACCTTCATTCAAATTTTCGGCATTTAGCAGATGTTCGAAAAGAGGCCTTAGTGGTTCCACATAACTTCACACAGAAGAACACAGAGAAACCTTTACAGTAGATGTAGTTAGGGCTCGAGAGGCTGAGAGTGTGTATGGGGATGAGTGTGTCATCTACTGCACCAACGGTTCCAGAAATGTCTCCAGCTGTATGAAAACCTATTTTGATATCTTGCAGATCATCCTTAGTGTGTGGAAATGCTCTATATGTTGGTGCATGACACAGCAATGCTTTAGTGACAGCATGCGCACGTTTGGATACAGCAGCTTGGCTCGTCGTATGGGCATCCCAAGAGTGTGCAGAAATCCACCAATGGCATTGCTCTAGTCTGGCCTGACTGCAATTTAATTGTATGATATTGTCAGGAATAGCACATGATCTCCCTGCAGATACGGTTCACCTGCTGCTCATTGCCCCTCCCCTTCGCAACTACTTAAGCTTCCTCTTCTCTCTTCCGGGTTGCGAAAAATTGTTGCCAAGCCACGTACAGAGTGTTCCTTCAGTGTTATTGCCTTCCGATGTACTGACCTGTTCTCCTCCTCCCTGCCTAGCCCCACTGTACCTTCTGACTTCTGTCTTACCGGCGTGACCCTGGACTGTCCTGACTACGTTTGCAGTACTCCTGCACAACGCGCCCTAAACGGAGTTACACATCAGTTTGATTGCTCTGTGATCGTTGTTTCAATAAAAGCGGCTATTCTTGGATCCTTGTCTGCCTGATCAGTACGTTACAGAATGATTAAACTGTTCATTTAACATAGTCATAAACATACTGTAGTAGTGTCACGTAGGCAACGCCCCCTCTCGTAGCTGTCACTCTGGGTTCCCTCATGTCTGTGTTCCCTGCCTGTTTGTCCCGCCCTGCTCGTTTATTTTGATATTCCTCGTTTGTTACCACGCCCCTGTGTCATTGTCATCACCTGTCCCTAGTTTGGTTCTATGTATATAAGTCCCGTCATTCCCCAGTCGTGTCATCCGTGATTTTGTCTATCAGTTGGTTTGTTCATCCTGTCGGTTCGTGCTTTCGTGAGTTTTCGCTGTGTTTCTGTTTTCCGTGTTTGTTCTGCCTGCTCCGTGTCTCCCGTCGTGTTTAAGTTCCCTGTCCCATTATGCCCGTGTACCTTACCTGTTCTGGCTGCCCTCCCGGTTTGACCCACGCCTGTCCGTTTAACTCTGATTTTGGTATTCCCTTTAATAAATCTCGCTCCTCTCAGTGATTGTGTCCGTCTCCTCGCTCCGTGGCGCAAGCCACGTTACAAGTAGGCTCAGTGTAGCCATTTATTTGCAAATAATACATGAACTTTAAATGGTTACATTTAATTTAAAAATGTTAAATGTAAATTTAATTTAAATGTGAACATCAACAAACAATCTCCTCTACATCATTCAAATTATATTGTTTTGCATGAATTAAGTGATTTAAACCCTGGAATAAAATTAAATATCTATTTATGCTCAGAATTAAAGTAAAAGACCATCATAGTGGGAGGTTGCAAAAATACCCACTAAACCATGACACATACAGTCAGAGGAACATACTAACTACATAATACAAGCCAGTAGTTTTGACTCTGGTTGGCATTGGATGTAGCATAAGCAATGCGTTTAGCTTTTCAATAAATAAATATTAATGTATTTATTAATTAAATATTCTTTTTCAAGATTCTGTGTTTCTACATATGCAAATGTGCAGTTGCCATGCTAAGTTGCCCATTAGGAAAAGGAACCATGCTAAGTTTTAGAAAAAGGAAATGGCCTCTGTCCTTTATGAGGAATAACTGCATGTTTACTTCAAATTAAGAAACACTTAGTGAGCTACGAATCAGAATATTCTTAAAATTACAAACGAGTTTATGTACCTCATTAGTGATGAAGGGTTGAGATTAAATTTAGCTAAATTACTGTAAGGTTCCAAACATCAGAATGTCTCGTTGATGAATCTAATTTAAAGGCCTGGAAGAGGAATGAAAACAGTAGATACGTGTGGTATCTGACAAGTACCTGTAGCTGATGTGTTACCAGGATCACAGACTTCCCCTTCAGCTCTTTCTTGACGCACTCCTCAAAAATGTGCTTGCCCACATGGGCATCAACGGCAGATAGAGGATCGTCCAATAGAAAGATGTCCCTGTTGGAGTAGACCGCCCTGGCTAGACTAACCCTCTGCTTCTGACCACCGGACAGGTTCAGCCCACGTTCTCCAATCTACACCCACACACATGGAGACAAAGACAACCATACAAAAACCAAATGTAGTTATCAGATGGTAATATAATGAAGTAGTGTGTGATAATCCAGTGACAAACCTCTGTCTGATCACCATAAGGTAGGATTGCCAGGTCTGGCTTCAAGCTGCAGGCATGGATCACACGGTTATATCTACAACATAAACACAGATACACACATGGATCACACGGTTATATCTACAACATAAACACAGATACATGGATCACACGATTATATCTACAACAAATACAGATACACACATGAATCACACGGTTATATCTACAACATAAACAGATACATGAATCACATGGTTATATCTACAACATAAACACAGATACACATGGATCACACGGTTATATCTACAACAAATACAGATACACACATGAATCACACGGTTATATCTACAACATAAACACAGATACATGGATCACATGGTTATATCTACAACATAAACACAGATACATGGATCACACGGTTATATCTACAACAAATACAGATACACACATGGATCACATGATTATATCTACAACATAAACACAGATAAATGGATCACACGGTTACATCTACAACATAAACACAGATACACACATGGGTCAAATGGTAATATCTACAACATAAACACAGATACACACAAACTATTACTAGACACAAATACAAAGTCTGCACACAACTATGAAGGTCTACTCCTTAAGACCTACTCATTCTTAAGACAGAAACTTAGTTAGAAGGGCAATCAAAGCAAAATACGAATAATGAGAATTATTAAATGCACTAAAAACCACAGGATAGTAGTATGGAATAATACTAACGATAGTATTGAATGGTGAACTACAGATACTCCTTAAAGCTTTAAACTCCCTCAAACTTATACAGCGTCTTCCAGCTCAGCTGTTCATTTATTGAGTATGAAGCCTTTGGCAGAATTTGGCAGAATACTCTTACTGGAACCTTGACAATCTGAAACTTGGCATGTTGACATTTAACAGTCAGGAGATGTTCGCAGAGTCAATTGGTACCTGTCCTGATGTTTGCTATTGCTAATTTTATCCATAATACAGCTCAGGAAAATGAAGGTATCACTCCGAACTGTCCTTAAATCCCAGTAAATCTCTACATGAATGGCAGCTGGTCCATTCCAGACTCCAGAACACATTCTACTTAATGAGGAAATGATTAGGTCACCGGAAACCAAATCTTATTTAAGGAGAAATGTGACAGACCCATGGAGAGCAGATTAAGATGCTGTGATGGAAAATCTGGGTGATTTCACCACATTGATTGATTTCATATTGTAGTTAAGATATTAGTACTGTGTTGTTTAAAAATGAACATGATGTCTTTTGCATTATGTGAGCTCTGAGCACACTGCATCTTTTTTGACATTTTGACCTGTTGTAATTTTCTATATTTGGAATATGGAAGTAATGCCATCAGTAGTTTAAAAAATAAAAATATAATAATTTTACTCAAACACAAATACTAGAACCAGAGAGATGGACTTGTTTGCATAACCAGAAGCACCTTATCTTGACATTAAGAAAGCCTTACCATTCAAAGCACAAAAGAGTTGAACACAATGAACACATGGATTCCATGGTTTAAACACTTACAGTCTTAATTATTAACACACAGTTATAAAGATGTACTATACAACCAAAGAGATAACAAAAATACAGTTTTAAACTATAATGGGAAATAATCTAAATATAATATTGTATTCTCTGTGATTTTGCAAGAGGGATTATCATCAGCTTTAGTCAGAAAGACTGCTGTATTAACCAGAGATTTGCCAGGATCCATCAGAGAATGGGTAACAAAAAACTGGATGGAAAAATTACATTTCATAAATGAATGAATTCCCCAACCTCTTCATATAGGTTACTTTAAGTATTCTGGGTTACTACAGGATGCATTTATGTCTAAAAGTGGAACTAATCAAAGCTTCTGTTTAGCCGGACTTAAGGAACTCACTGTTGTGGTCTTGCCCTTTGCAAGTCTGTCAGAGTAAAGACAGGAAGTCTGAACAATGAAATTTAAGATTATAATGACAGCATTATTGATAAAACATTGCTGTCTATGTACAAGTCTCAATTGTGACTACAACTAACCCAGACACCATGTACCTAACTGAAAAGAATTTTCAAGCTTTCCCTTCAATTAAATATCACGATAAATCACATAGGTTGGCCAACCGCATCTATAAATCTTAGCCATAAAGGGAAAGCTATGTTCATAGTTTCAGTATGACGACCCATGAGAACAGTCTCTGGATAACTACAAGCCTGTTGTAAGCTGTAGTTGAGGACTGCTGAGCAGTGTTTTAGCGCAAGTAAGTCATGTGATTGGAGGGGGGATGGTGTCAGAAGGGAAGAGATGTAGGGGAGTCCGAACACACCCTGGCCCTCTGGGAGCATGATCATGGCCTGTTTGGGTTCACACATCCCCTTAGAGGGAAGGCTCACTGCAGAAGATCACGATATCCTGTTGTGTCATTTCTGCAGAGATTCCTGTCCAGGGAATGGCCTCCGTCAGGCCGAACACACTCCATACACAAGGCACGAGCAGTCAACGTATGGGTTAATGAATACGGAGATTCTGTAAGTACTGTGTCATGGCCTTCAACGGAACCACGAATAATCCAACAACAATATACAGTTATACAAAATAACATTGTTACTATCAAATGTCTGTTTCATTTTCATGTCCACAAATAAGAGTTTATGGTTTGGATATTTATTAACTGCACTGAGCTTCATGCCCTCACTCTTATACAAATTTCTCCATGTACATATTCATACTTTTTTCCTGTTACCTTTTACAACAAAATCAGTGTAGTCCATTAAGGAAAAACAATATTAGCAAAGTTGAATTAGAGTTATACAATAATTACAGCTATTTAGAGCTGTAAGTGCTGCCACCAATAACAGCAGCAGACCTCCACAAAACATTCATTACCACATGCTTAATAGCAGAAAAGCAGTCGAGTGTTGGCCTCTCTCTCTCTCTCTCTCTCTCTCTCTCTCTCTCTCTCTCTCTCTCACCGCCCTCCCTCTGTGTGCTTGAGAGTGGTTTTTCTTGCACAAGCTGTTCTCCTCAGACCGGACAATGAGTTTCCCTCGCACTAGGAATCATTTTCCCTGCTCGTGAATTTTGAGTTTTAATACCATAAAAGTTTCGAGTAGTAGCATTTAAGTTATGAGACAGCAATACTGAATAGGGTTCTGAAGGAACCGATCACCCCAGCTATTCAGGTGAACGGAACTGGAGGGAACAAACTCTGAAACTCTGATGAAAACCTCTGAACACTGTTGTAAATATTTCCTTCTGGCTTAAGTGAAAGTGAACTTTGTGAACTTCTGCCGAGAGTATGTGTTTGTTCATCTTGTGTATGTGTGTGCGTGTGTCTGTGTATTTGTGTGTGTTTAACCACCATACCTCTTTTGGTCAAAGGGTTCTCCCATTAGAATGTTGTCTCGAACTGTTCCGTGGAAGATCCATGCCTGCTGGGAAACGTAGGCGAACGTTCCATTTGCTGAGACTGACCCACTTTGAAGGTGCATCTACCAACAAAATGAACACATGAACTCCAGAGCTAACTGTATTTACATTTACAGTGCATGCTGATGTTTAATTACTGGTTTCTATCTTTTTTTTTGCTACAAAATCTTGGTGATATACTATTAAAACAAAATAATAAAGTACATAATCAACATTGTACAATACTACTCATTTTAAAACACGAAAACCAAACAATTAAAATTAAATTTAAGTGTGAACTGCAGCGTGCCTGTTCAAGTATACTTGATATCAGTGACGTTTTTCCACTTCCTACATTGCCACAAACTCCGAGCAGGTTTCCCTGGGAACAGGAAGTGAGAAACACTCAGCAAAGCAAAACCATCCCCTTTGAAGCTTTGGTTCAAGGATCCATGATTCCCATATTTCCCATCTGTAAGAATGCACAACACATAATCTTCCGAACGCCTTTTGAAAAAGAACACTCAGCTTGAATATACAGTGGAACAGCCCGGTGCAGAACTAACACCTACAGTGTTAACAGTAGGCCAGACAGACACTAGTTAATGCTGTATGTGAATCTCATTCTATTGTAATTATGTCAGTGCCTGATCTGTAGCTGTGTAAAAAGCTGCAGTAAAGCATGGCAACCTTGGGCAGGGTGAAGGTGATGTCCTTCAGTGTCGGTCGGGCAGGGGCGGGGGCGTGGCTGCCATTTTGAGTGGCTTTCACAGACCCCAGGGCCCCGTTTCCTGAGGTGCTGGGAGAGGACAGCGTGGTAGTGTCCGGAGCCCCCCAGAAGAAGGAAGCTCTGTCCAGCACGATCGCAGCTCCCAGATCTTTCCTCTGGGACAGGTAGGGTTCAGGATTCTTTATCATGAGGAGACGCTACAGGAGCAGGAAGAGAAGGTCGGGAATAATGAGCAGTTAGCCAGGTCTGCAGAATCAAATGTAGTAACCCACCTAGTACCACTGAATGGGCATTTTCTGTAAAGTTTCTCAGTTAGATATGGTGGCCTTTATAAAGGACTATAAAGGGGCAGTCCAATAACTATGGCAATAAAGAGGAAATTATTACTTATGAACTATCAAATATAAATAGTTATATGTTTTGGATATACTTACTACAGGCATCACTTCAGCCATTATAGGACAATCTCAAAACAAGTGATCTCATCTGACCATGTGCAGTACAGTTACTGTATTAAGAACTAGGGTTATGTGCAGAGTCATTTTCCATGATTATGAGCTGTGCTGTATGTGTTGGGCTAGACCAGTGGTTCCCAAACCTTTTCTGCCGTGCCACCCTTTAGTAGATGAGAATATTTTTGAGCCCCCCCCACACCCCCCCCCATATTGACACATGTTTTACTTCCAAGCTCTGCGCCCCCCCTGCAATAGCTCTGAGCCCCACCTAGGGGGCGCGCCCCCTACTTTGGGAACCACTGGGCTAGACTCTCACAATACAGCAGCACCCAGTCTGGCCGTGGTGGTTCTGACGGACACGCTAGACTTGGAGAAACCAACAACGGAAGGAGGGTCACAAACAGAGGAGGAGATGCGAACCTTCAGCCGCGTTAAGGCCACATTCGCTTCAGCCAGGGCTTTGACTGAGAAGGGCAGGAGACCCATAGACATCCGCATGGAGTTAAACACAGCAATGATGGTGTACGCCTGCACAGGCAAAGAGAGAGAATTGAGTTAAATGTAGTATAGTGTATGCAGTAGTGCACATGGTCTCCAGAGAAAGATCTATATGTCTCCAGAGAAAGATATATATATGTGGGAGAATGAATAAATCTTGTCTGGGCGTATGCAATTACATGGAGAACATATGTTAAGCAACTTACCCAATACACAGTGTTTGCCACCATCAAACACAAACACGGTCAGAGATTGTAGCAGCATTGCTTTGGGAGGAGTTGTTTAATTAGGAGTACCGGTAGTTTAGGAGTATTTTATTTAGGAGTTTGGGAGTAATTAAGGAGTAGTGTAGTTAGGAATAATTTAGAAGTATTTTAGTTAAGAGTAGTTTGGGAGTAATTAAGGAGTAGTTTAGTTAGGAATAGTTTAGAAGTATTTTAGTTAGGAGTAGTTTGGGAGTAATTAAGGAGTAGTCTAGGAGTAGTTTGATAGTTTGGCACACCACTAGCTCAGACGTCCTACTAATGAAACACCACTGCAGGACTGCATGGTGGGGCGTGCGGGGTTTAGGAAGGGGGTTGTGAGGGAGGGGCTTCAAGGGCCATGAGGCAGTATACAGCACAGGGACCCTGACAGCTGTACTGCTGCGTAAACTCACCACGGACGGCTCCAGGGGCAGTCCAACGGCCGTGTGGACGATGAAGGTGAAGATGGTGGCCAGCGTGGGAACTATTGCCGTCAAAGACGAGTTCACACTCTGAACATATCCTGCTTTCTCCAACAGCAACTTCTCACGTTTCCTAATCTCTGTCAAGAGAAATGAGATACATATCCTCTGTACTGTGCACATTCATAGTTCTTATGCATCTGGTTTTAACCTACACGTAAAGTGCTTCAAGGGAGATTTCCATATAAAGTCTATGTAATGACCGTCATCTTCACAAACCTAAATGCTAAGGTCCACACAGGACTGAAAAAACAGGAAAGACTTGTAATCATTAATGAACTGTGGGGTCAGTAGATGTAATTTGTGTTTAGATTGGATAAACCCTTGGGAACTATATTTACGTTGATTTACGTATATTCACTCGCAATATCCACTGCCACTAGGAAATATCCACTTGGAAATGTTTTGTACTCTTTTCTGAGTATATCTGATTTTTGATTGCAGTCCTGTTGTGTGGACCTTAGCGTTTAGGTTTGGCAAAGGGGAAGAGTGACATGCAATTACACATACATCACATCCTCTGCACATGTGAATATATATTCAGAATTTGTTAAAATAGTTCATGGTACATTCAAGTCATTAATTTGATGTGCAGAGATCTCATTATGTATTCCATACATAACTGAACTAAATTAGCTATTAGTTGCTATATATTAAATGATCATTAATCATTTCATTTTTAAGTTGATCTAATTAGCATTGTTAATTAACATGGCTATAATATAAATGAATACCTGTAATCTTCTTCTCAAAAGACTCCTCCCATGCATACATCTTAATGAGTTTGATGCAGGTCAGAACCTCGTTCATGGTGCGAACACGTTTGTCCGTCACTGAGACAGCCCGCCTCCGCAATATGTTAATTAGCCTTGCAATTAAGAACTACAGCACCACACACACATTCACATACGCACACACACAAACACACAAATAGGTTTCCAGTCCTGATAATCCTCGCAAACGTCAGCAAAAAAAAAAAAAAAACATCACTCAAATTCTACTGCAATATAATTATGAGAATATGTGAAAAAAATACAAGTAAAAAAAAATACATATATACTAATAGTTTGAGTATACCTCTAATAAGTGCATGAGAGTACAGAAATTGGACATTCAGCAGGTGATACACTAAAGAGCTCATGAGCTCACCTGTATGGGTATAAAGACCAGGTAGGTAAGGACGCCTATGAGCGCAGTGTACCCCAGGATGTAGCAGGAGTAAATAATACCCACGATGAGGAGCACAGGAATACAGAGCAGAAACGTACCGAAGATCACCGCCTCAAACATGCGGTAGCTGTCACTCGTTAACACGTTGATCATCTGACAAAGAGGCGGACGCAAAACAAGGAATTAAACAGTGCAGCTGTGTCGTGCATACAACAGTACTGTATATAGTAGTGTTGTATATATATTACAGTGCTGTATATAGCAGTGTCATGCATACAACAGTGCTGTATATAGTAGTGTTGTATATATATTACAGTGCTGTATATAGCAGTGTCGTGCATATAACAGTGCTGTATATAGTAGTGTTGTATGGAAGTTATTCTGTGTCAATATTCAAATGAAAATGTAATACGTATTTGCATTTACATGTTCCACTCATACAAGCAACTTTGAGCTCAAAATTCAAATTCAAATGCAATAATTCCATTTACATTTGCAATGTGATAGACGTCTATTCATATTTCATTTACACATACATTTTGATGCTTTATTTGTGTCTTTATTGAAATGAAAATTTTTTTCCCGATTTGAATTATCAAGTTCATGTGATCATGCAAAGGTTGTATCAAAATTATAATTAAAATGCCATTCGCTTCATATGCTTTGCATTTCGTGATAACATGTTTGAAACGTAATTTTCAACCTCACCACCACGCTAAAAAGATGTCAATATTCAAACGTTAATGGAGAAATAGCGCCTCTCCTGTTTGCACTAACATTACGATACCAACAGCGCTAAAACTGTGTCAAAATGCATTTTGAAAGTGCAATCCGAGCAGATTGGATTTTCATTTCCATGGTCTTCCACTATAGTCAAATTATAGTCAAATTAGATTCCACGGCTTCACTTTATTCAGCCAATCAGGTTCCACAGCTTTCCACATCGGGCAGCCAATCAGGACGGGACTACAGCGCAGCAGTACAGGCGAGTTTTTTTAGACATGGTCACAGAAGCGCTCATTAGATTAATTCAAAGGGTAGCAGACGAGTCCTTATGGTGAATTTACACTACATTAGTGTGAAATGTTAATCGATCAAGTGGCAGACATATCAGCCTTATCTGGCGCTGATGTGACTGTTATTGCCTAATTGAGCGCTGTGGCAGAGCAACTGTGTGCCTCAAACTAAGGCGGTAGGACGGCCGACCTCCGTGAAGCGTCTTGTGTGATCAGAAACAGAAAACCATTTCTGCTCGTTAATGCTGGTTTATTTAAATAAACATTTGTGCTGTCGTATTTTTAAAGTTATAAAGCGGTAATGCCTCGATGAGTGATGTTATCCAGAATCCCCCAGCGTCCCTGTTTAGTGTGGTTAATGCCACAGACGCGGCATGATTACCTGAACCCGCAGGTAATCCTCTACCAAGCCTTGATCTGTAACGTACTTGTAATCATGACGCGAGCAGAAATTTTTGAAGTGAGCAAAAAACTGAAACACGCACTGAAAACAGGGAAGTGAGCGCACTTAACAGCGCTCGGTTTTCTTGATTTTGCGTGCTCAGTGTGTCTGACTTGCTTGATTGAATCTTATCTTTGCGCTCTCATATTAAAGACCGTAATCTCACTCCATACTACACCTTGTGGGTTCATAGATTGTCCTTGTTTGAGTTGAGTGGTCCTTATGTTTTCATGCCTTGGTAAGTCCTTAGTATAAGCTTCCGTTTTCTACGTTTCATGCCTTTCCCTAGTCTCAGACTATACCTTTGGGGTTCATAGATTGTGTTTGTTTAATCGAGTGTTCAGTTTACGTTTTTATTCTTTGGTCTGTCTTTCGTACGAGTTCTTTTCCTCTACGTTATAGTTTGCCTAGGTCTCAAACTACACCTTATGCCCGGTTCACATTACACGATTTTAGGCTGGTTTTTCAGTCGCCGACTGTTTTTTGTAGATCGCCGACTGTGGTCGGAGGCAAATCGGCGATCACTCGATGCTCGCTCAGTCGTGTAGTGTGAACTGCTGAAAGACGCTCGTCGACTCATCGCAGACGACCGGCAGATATCTAGCATGTTTAATATCTAGCATGTTTAATATCTAGCCCAGTCGGCGACTGAGAGTCGGCAGCAGCGGCTAGCTACAGCCAATGGGAACGGAGAGAGAACCGCGGCACCGCTGAAGATATCTCTGAAGAATGTAAAAAACTTTCAAGAATGCTTTCAAAACAGTAACCCAACAAACACACAAAATCCTCACCTTTCTTACAACTTTACTACAACACTGTGTTTAAGTTATTGTGAAAGCACTGGAGAAATAGTGCGATTGATTATATCTATGTTCACTGCAATGGAGAGATGAAATAATTCAGGCAACTTGGGACTATGGAGTGTTTAAACGGTAAAAAAATAATAATAATAATAACGAAAATGTGGAGTACATGTACATTGTTTTTTTCTTTATGTGGTGTTGCTGGTTCTCACAGAGTTTCGTTTTCGTGTTCTCGTGTTTTTGGACGGCAGCCAGATGAGTCGGCGATTCCCCAGTCGTTTAATTTGTGAGCCCGCGTCGCCGATCAGTCATGTAGTGTGAAAGCCACAACAACTGAAAGACTCGCAATTACAGCACAATCAGTGTAGTGCGAACGGAACAAAAACCTGATGACTAAAAAGTCGTGCAGTGTGAACCTGGCATTAGGGATCATAAATCAAGACCAAAAACTCGCCTGTACTGCTGAGCCAGAACCAGAAACTATATGGCTCTGTGCTGAGCGTGCTTTAGTCCCGTCCTGATTGGCTCTCTGAGGTGGAAAGGGGAACCCGATTGGCTGAATAAAGTGGAGGGAGGTGGAATCTGATTGGAAGGCTGATGGGATCTAATTGGACTATAATTTGACTATAGTGGAAGACCATGGAAATGAAAATGCAATCTGCTCGGATTGCATTTTCAAGATGCATTTTGACACAGTTTGAGCGCTGGTATCGTAATGTTATTGCAAATAGGGGTGGTGCTATTTCTCCATTAACGTTTGAATATTGACATCTTTTTAGCCTGGTGGTGAGGTTGAAAATTAAGTTTCAAACGTGTTATCACAAAATGCAAAGCATATTAAGCGAATAGCATTTTAATTATAATTTTGATACAACCTTTGCATGATCACATGAACTTGTTAATTCAAATCGGGAAATACATTTTCATTTCAATAAAGACACATATAAATCATCAAAATGTATGTGTAAATGAAATGTGAATGGATGTCCATCACATTGCAAATGTAAATGGAGTTATTGCATTTGAATTTGAATTTTGAGCTCAAAGTTGCTTGTATGAGTGGAACAATTGCAAATGAAAATGGAGTTATTGCATTTGAAATTGAATTTTGAGCTCAAAGTTGCTTGTATGAGTAGAACATGTAAATGCAAATGCGCATTACATTTTCATTTTAATATTGAGACAGAAAAACTTCCATAGTGTTGTATTACAGTGCTGTATATAGCAGTGTCGTGCATACAACAGTGCTGTATATAGTAGTGTTGTATATATATTACAGTGCTGTATATAGCAGTGTCGTGCATATAACAGCATATATATTACAGTGTTGTACTTATAGCAGTGTTATGCATATAGCAGTGTTGTGCATATGGCAGTGTTATGCATATAGCAGTGTTGTGTGTATATAGCATGGTTGTGCATATATCAGAGTTGTGCATATAGCAGTGATGTGCATATAGCAATGTTGTGCATATAGGAGTGTTGTGCATATAGCAGTGTTGTACATATAGCGATGTTGTGTATATAACAGTGTTGTGCATATAGCAGTGTTGTGCATATAGCAGTGATGTGCATATAGCAGTGTTCTGCTGTAGTGTGATGATAGTGACCTCAACTTGGTCTGGGCAACTTTTCAGTTTCAGTGTTTTCTTAAATCCATTTAAGTGAAAATAAGTTTAAAAACATAAGTTCGCCGAGCCTAGAAAATATAAAGTACACTAATAAAGCAAAATTCTTCAGATGTGAATTTTGTAGCTGTTGTTCTGGGTTCTATATGAAAAACCATCAGAACTGCAACTTTGTCATTTGAGTTCTGATAGAATCATGTGCAAGAACTGGGTTAGAACAGAGGGTTCACGCTTACCATCAGATGCTTTATAAAGGTTTTGTGGAGGCAGAATGATGATTTTACTAATTTTAAAAATCCATCAAATAAGCAACAAAAATAAGGGCAAATATCCAAAATACCTCAAGTCGTCAATTAGTTAATTAATCAACCAATGGTGGGGCTACCTCTCCCACGGTGACGCTGCCGAAAGTGCGCAGTGAGATGATCTTGCGGAAGGCGAGCATGCTGAAGGCTGACTTCAGGCGAATGGCCGTGCGCATGTTCATGGCCCACATGAGCGATGCGAAGAAGGCCTTGGATAGCTCGGAGACAAACAGCGCCACACACAGGCCCACACCGTGCACCAGCGTAGACGCCTCTGGCTGCTCCGTGTAGTGCAGGATCTCGTACATCAGGATGGACTAGAGAACACAGGGACGGAAGGCGCAGAGGAAACAGGAGTTGAAAAAAACCTGAGCGGCCCAGCTGGTTCGGCGATAGCCGTAGCTTGGGTGTCTGGGGGTCAGTCTGAGCGTAAAGCTCTGGTTTTGGCTTGTGGATGCAAAAACTGCTACGCAAAGGTCGGGACAGGACGTACCGGCCCAATGAACACCCCAAATGTGAACAGGACGGAGACAAAGAAAGACACTATCAGGCGCGTTCTCTGGAAACGCATCACAACCGAGCCGAGAGATGCCTTCTCAATGCCAACACGTGCCACCTCCTCATCCCACAGCCTCTGCAACCTACACACACACACACAAACACACACACACACACACACACACACACACACACACACACACACACACACACACACACACACACACACACAGTTTTAATCACTCACAGTATATGCCATTATATGCACTGTGTTAAAATTGCAAAGTGGTTTGCATGAAAAGGCAGCCTGCACTTCTTAATATTTTATACTGCTTTCTAGCCTCTATGTGGCATTCCACACAGCCTACCTCTCCCCGTTCATGTGAGCTCCATCGTGGTGGGACAGGGTGAGAGAGTTTCTGTCCAGATTGTTTCTGAAGAGCTTCCACATCATGGGGGTCATCCATGTGAATGAGGCAAAGGAGAAGAATCCTGCATCATCAATGGGGTTGGATCTGCAATGGGGACGTAAGCCATGATTACATCAAGACGAACACCAGTCAATGGGCTGGACTCATAAAACATGGCGCTAGAGTTAATGTGACATTAACAGCCATATTTCGCATTCATAAATGGTTCTACTACATTTTGTCCTTATTTGCTTAGGACGTATGCATCATTTACTAGAGGTGTCAATTCCAGGTTCAGAGATTAAAAGTCCTCACCAGGATTTTGCTCAGGCTTCCATGATTGTGTTGATTCCACTAATTTTACCTGGATTGCTAATTAGAAAATCTAGCAAGCTTGAGCAAAATCCTGGTGAGGACTTTTAATCTCTGAACCTGGAATTGACACCACTATCATTTACATGTCAATTTTGCAGTTTTCTTATTGGGCACCAATAAATCAATCTCTGTTGACACCAGTACGCTAATTATCACCACAAAGACTTTATGAACAGCAATTAAACACCATTTCATGCAGTTTGGTTAGCATAGCATGGTTACCGTTAAGTATTATTGTGACACAATCACACTTTCAAAGTAGCTTGTTTTACGAGGACAGATTTAAAGAAAAAGACTTGACCCCTTGGGGAAGTTTAACGTTGTGTATGTGGGTCGTTTTATTGCAACCCATAAAGCTAAATTAGAAACAGGTACCATAAAAAAACAAAGGGAAAGGGTTTGCCATGAAATGCAATTTTATAGGGCATGAATCAGCAACCCATGGTTGGTTCCAGCTCTCAAGATGATGGAACTAATGTTGTGTTCATGGAGCTACTGACGGTCTACTCACCACCATAATCATAACATGACACATCAGTATAACTGAAGCAGTGTTATAATATTGAAGAACTGATATTGAAGAAAGTGGATATGTTCTTTACGTGGAGCTGAAGCGGACAGGAATCAGCGTCTTCATGCTCTTGTGGTACTTGGATCCATGTTTGAGAGGAGGTTCTGCTTCTCTGTAGTCTGGAACTGCAGAGCCCTCTGGGAAAGAGTTCATGGTCACAGACGTCTCCACCCTCTGATGATAAAACTCACGCTGTCTCTGGAGGAAGAAAACATACTTGATGAGCGAGAAGAGAGAGGCGCGCAGAAGACAACTTATGACTCCATTCCGGCAAGCCTGCCGATTTTACCCAAAGAAAGCGGGACACCTCCAGACAAACCAGCCAAACCAGCCAAACAGCAGTGGCCTTGTCTTTCAGCACCAGAGTAACACAGAGCACAGCATGTCCAGTTAGCCCTGCTGATAACAGCGGCAGGCTGCAGAACATTCATAAGATAGTTATGATATGCACGAGGTCCCTGACTCAGTAGTTTATACTAGTTTATACTTATATCTGTTTTGAAAAAAAAAACCCACATCCCTGCATGCCAAAGACCCTGTCAATAACAGAAGGAACTGTTTATTTTTCAACACATGAATACTGTTGCTTTTATTAATACGGCATGCTAAGTAATCCTACCAGTGGTGGACAGTAACGAAGTAAATGTAATTCATTACTGTACTTAATTAATTATTATTATTTACTTTACTCAAGTATTTCCCTTTATTGTAACTTTTACTTTTACTCCACTACATTTAAAAATGAAATATCTTACTTTTACACCACTGCATTATGTGAAAGTTGTCGTTACTTCAGGCATCATGTGTTCAACAAAGTAACGTCAAAACAAAAGAAGTACAACGGTAAAGCACCAATCAGCGTACAGTTCAACGGTAATGCAACAAGTTTGAAAGAAAATATACCTACTTAAAATGGATTAATCTACTGAGTGTAACGCGCCACTCAATCCATGAGCCTTTTTTTAAGTAGACGAGGAAAAAAGACTCATTCGTTTTCAAGCGCCTTCTCTGTCTGCCTCACTATCATACGATTTCATCCTCCAAAAATAACCCACCCAATTTAAGGAAGCATGTAGAGGTAAGATAATTTCATAGGCCTACTGGTCATTTACCTTAATGAGAAATCTAACAATATCTGGCAGCAAACCGTTTCCTTGTGTATGTTAAAATAAGTCCGACATTATCATTGTATCCATAGTTAGCTAGCTAGCTAAGTAGGCTATTGCTAGTACAACCGAAAACTGCCTTAGCAACACACTCGGCATGTAGCTAGCTAAGTTAGCTGGCTAGTTATTTGTTTTACCATAGTTCATAGTTTTGGAGCTTCCAGCTAAATGCATTGATATTGTGAAATACTTAACATTTGAACATAGCACTTTACGTTAGAAAACAAATTATATTTAGTAGGTTTTACATGCAGAGCATGGTGCTAAAACAGTTAGCAGGTAGCTGCTAGTTGATCTAGTTGTCTTTTGTTTATGCTAAAACTGTCTAAAGTATTCTGAAATAACTAAATAATTCTGTATCCTATTTGGATAGTGCAGTAAAATACAGGAAATGTTTATTTTATTCCTCAAAAAGAAGGAGATTGATATCTGGATTTGCAATTGCAAATACATCTTTAACCAAAATATTGCTTGTTTACTTCATATAGAAATTACATGCCTTCTGTATTTTCTGCTTATGATCATTTTAATAAACAAAAAAACTAACACTATAAACAGAATTAATAATATTAAAATATTTGTGTACAAAGAGTCGAACCTGTCCACATACATGTTGATTATGCAAGAGTCATGGTATAGAGAGAACAGGATATTAGAGCCTTATTGATACAGCCTAACTGATGGAACATTACTTTCAATACTTAAGTACATTTGAATGGGAATAATGTGGTCAAAATGTCCCTGTTCAGTGGTATTAATAATGAAATCATTAATGAAATGTTTCTACCTGCAGTCAATGAATACACAAGATAGCAAGATAGATAACATTACACAAAGTAAATGTTTCACTCATGGCAGTTCCTTTGCAGATTTAATAAAAAGTTAATTTGTTATTTTACCACAGCTATACAGTTCATACCCAGATTTATTTGGTTCTCTCACCAGTTCCACTCTCATTATGTCACTGCTTTGAACATATTACAAACTGCAGTTGCAAAAACTTTCCTGCAGCTGAATACAGGAAAAAAATATTATTAAAGTCTTGCCTGTCTTGACTCTGAAACTAGTTTTAGCAGTTTCTCAAAGCGTAATGGAGACTAAGACAGGGGTCACTTCGGAAGGTTAAATGAGTGCTAGGTGTCTTTGGTCTGGGGTTCTGTGCTCCTTCTTTCGGATTTGAATTTGAGTCCTGGGTATGGTGGCAGCCTTCATAACGTATGATGTCAGAAGTGGGAGTGTGTCCTATGAATCCACCCCTGCTGTGAGGGGACATGAAGCCCAGGGCGAAGACCTCTGATGAGGGCTGAGGGTCTGATGGTAAAGGGCAGTTGTGTTTGGAGGGACACGTGGAAGTGTCACATGCCAGGTGTCCCCTGGTGGTGAAGGTAGTGTGACCGTGATATCTGTTTTGACCAAATACAGCGTGAATGTGACAAAATAATTTGCTATAAATCAATCTCATCTCATCCATACACCACCTCCTAGACTCCAGTTAAGTCACTTGTGGCTTGTAAGTCTAATAAGACAAACAAAAACAGATCTAACATAGATTTGTAAATATCTGTGTAAGGCTGTATTGTCACATGTGGACTGCACATCCGCAGTTATTTACTTTGTTTTTCCCCAAGTTTATTTTATTTGATCACTAGTTACTGGAAATGTTTTGTTTGAAGTTATTGCTACTCAAGGGGTCACACTGGTTACTGAAAGCAAGGGTTTGCATGTTTCACAACAAGGGGCTTGAATGTCAGGTCATTTTGCTTTATAGAAATGATTCAGTACCCCATCATCAATTCAGTCGTGAGCATTACATAAAAACATGTTGCAGTCTCTGGCCTTAAACATAACAGACAACAACTTAGACAGTAAACAGATTGCAGATCTCATGGAAATGGTCAGATGTTAATGGGCTGTGAAGAACACGTTCCCTTGCCAGTAACTCTTGAACTCCACCTCACCTTATGTGCATCAATCACTAGCATTCATTCCTACAAAACGGAGGCACAGGAAGTAAGACCCGTCCAGTCTAGACCTCCTATACTTATGAAGAAGAGTTGTCCGTTCCGCCGAGGACCACTGACTCATCTCGGTAAGCACTAATGCAAATGCTATCCCACCCAAAAGACCTCTGCTTGATATACAAGACTCTTAGTAACATTGAGTCTGATGGCCACCACAGAGGTTTCCCCTGCTCATTAAAAGGGGCATTCAACATGGCTAGATGGTGCCATATAGTGGATGCTACTATATTAGAAGAAGAAGGACCTTTTATTAATCTATTAATGCCCTTAGAGAAATTCCTCTCTGTGTTTAAACCACCCAGAGTGAACACACACACACACACACACACACCTGGAGCAGTGGACAGACACCTGCAGCAGCACCTGGAGAGCAGAGGGAGGTAGATGCCTTGCTTAAGAACACAAGCACATGTCTCTAGTCCATTAATGAGCAGTACCCTTATACCTCTTCCCAAAATGAGCTTTGGTTTTTGAAGGCTTTCCATGACGAAGAAGAAGTCGCACGTTAGGGATCCTACTCACACAGTCACCACAGCAGCTGAACAGCTTGCTTGGCCCTGAACAGTCCTGAACAATCCTGAATGATCCTCAACAGTCGTGAACAGTCTTGAACCGTCAACATAGCTACTGAACAGCTTGCTTGACCCTGAATGGCGAGCACTTTACATTTTCCTTCACAGTAAAGTTAAAGAAGTTCTATTGTAAACAAACAACTGACAGGACAGTGGGCATCTTGCCATCAACCGTTCCAACACGTACTGCTTTACTAAGGCCCCCTACCACCCTATTAAGCCAGGAAGTCAAAGTAAATAGTCATGTAACATATTTACAAAAATTCTCTACAACCCCTTCCCTATCTATAATGAGATAACAATGGCTGACAGGTGGAAGAGCAAGAAGAAAAACAATGCATTAGATGAATGGAGAAGATGCATGGATAAAATGATGGGAGGAATATCTCCCAAGGAAGACCTTGGTTTACTTACGAAAGATATTCCTTCCACATTAGCTCTCTCGGTGGAATGTCGTGATAAGCCCTTCATTTTAACGTGTTTCTGTATAAATAAAACAGTATATGACTATTTTTATACTGATTAAAACAATAGTTTTTGAATAAATACATATTTAAAACAGAGATTGAATATTGGATAATTAAAAAAACATTTTTCAGCTATGTAAATCTATAGAGAGGTTTTGTCCAGTAACAGAATGTGAAATGCATTTTGCAATAGTAGTACCTGCCCATCATATCCATCAATATCTCACATGAAACAAAAAAATAACACTGACATTACCTCAGTGCACTTAAACTCAGAAGCTCTGTAGAGGGAGAAATCAGAAGACTCCCTGTGGTCATGTCAAGAGACGTGGAGATCACTGCTGTGGCTAGATTGATCCTGAAAGCTTTTATTCTCCTGCTGCGATGAGCTTTACCATCTCCGTACCTGAATTACATCACACACTTTACGAGTCTCAAAGGTTAATTCGAGCAGAGGTCCCTATCAGAGCCCAGAGGCCCTGTCCTTGTGGGTCTCTATTTTAACAGCCCTCCCCATCAGCTCCCAGGCCCCTCGCTCAAACACAAGGACACCATTAACTGTTATCTGTCATTTAAGGATATCGACACGTCCACAAATGTGTCCAGCCATGTGAATGTGGTTCTTCTGTGTGCTGCTGTATTCTGAGGATTCCTGAGGGGACAATGCAGGGAGGGGGTTGGGGGGGGGGGGGGGGGGGGGTCTTCCTGTCCTACTGTAATTTGGTTTGTTTGCTTTTTCTTTTTTGCTCAGTCATAATGACCAAAGAATTTCCTGGCCTGCCCCAATCTCATTCAGCAGATGGACAGTTCAATTTATATTTAAAAGGAAGTTTTAGAAAGACTGGATGAAAGGTAAATGTTTGTGACAGGGTTTTTTTTATCAGCTGATATAACAAAAAGATCAAAAAGATAAGAAAAATAATCCTTATCAACATTCAATCATGACTGTGTGTTCAAACTTTAATGTGAGGCACACATTGCTTACTGACAACAGCTAATCACAAACATCTCATTTTTGTGTCACATATTCATATGAAAATTCAATTGACGTGTTTGTTTTTGAGAGGGGCCCTCATAAACTGTAACAAAATGTATCATATTTTGACAGAAAACATATTTCCCTTGTATTTTTATTTATTTATTTGGAAAATATGGTTCACAGAGTTAGTAAGTTGCAGAAATAGAAACCTCTATGATTTTGATAGATGGGACGATCATTCAAGTTAATGCTAGGAACATGAGTTAATCATTTACAAATGGCCATCGCAGTAGATTTCTGAGGGCACAGTTAAATATTAGCATAGCAAACAGTCTCAAAGAGGTGTTACCGAAGCAGGTTAGAGGCCGTAACTGCCCAATGTAATTGAACAATAAAAGTGAACTTCTTGAATGTAAGGCAACTGCAGCAAACATTACACTGATGAATCATGGTTACAGTGACATAACTAATATAATGAGCAAATAAACTTCTAGTTATCTTGTCTAAACTATTTGTTGGTTATGATATGTGTGTAGCTAGCTAACATTAATCTGTTAGCTAGCAGCTACTGTTGTCTATCACTAACTACTCCTGGACAGTCTGTGGTGCTGCTTGGCAGTGTGGGATGTATTGATGCATATCCAGGGTTGCCAACTTTTCAAGATCGCTTGGAGTGAGATTTGAACCTGGAGGGGATGGCGAACGTAAATTGTTACTGGGGTGGTGTAAAATGGACACAAATTAAGTATTATATCGCGATTGATTGATTGCCAGTGGTTGGTGCCAGAGCGAACTAGTAACTCATTGAATCATAGATATGGAAGTGTGGCGTGAGAGCGTGTGAAGACAGTCAAATGCGTGTGTCTCACGCTCAATGCGTGAGAGTTGGCAACCCTGATATCATCTCGGAGGTTCTCCATTGGATTCATGTCTGGGAAAATAAGAGCCAGTGAGGATGCCGATGCCTTCATCATCCAGGAACTGCACACAGCGCTGGTGGTGAATGTCTTTGATGGCAGGGAGCTGCGTGCCTGTGATGCACTGAGTGGTCTTTACTACCCTCAGCAGGGATTTCCTCTCCGCCACAGTGGAGCTACTGCACCCCACGGTGTGACCCTCCATAGACATGCGCGCCCACCACCGACACACTGTCAAACCGATAGTGTTGGATAATGATGCAGGGAGCGTAACATTCACCACAGCACCACAGTGAGCTTAGGTCCCACTAGAGGATGTCGGTGTCTTTGACCACCATTATGGAGTCCGTTTCTGACAGATTGGTCAGAAGCATGTGCAATAGTAGCCCACTGCTGTAGCTATGGCAGCACTCCTTGTGGTCCTCCTGGGTTGAAGTCCGTCCAGGCCCTGTCCAGCTCCTGGTATCTCTGGTATTTCCTGCATGCTCTTGAGACTGTGCTGGGAGACACAGCAAATCTTCTTGCAACAGCATGTAAAGATGTTTCATTGTGAAGGAACTGGACCACCTGTACAACAATCTTATGCTACCATAAGTCATAAGAACACTAGCAAAATGCAAAACTACAGTATCTGAGAAGAATCAGTCAGGATGGATAAGCAGAGAGTGATCTATCATTTGCACCATTTTTACATCAAAGCAGATGACATTTAATGCACAATGACATATGATTTCTAACAGGACAGACTGATATCTGTTTCATTGACTATTATGTTGTGATATAATAATAATAATAATAATAATCTTTATTTGTATAGCACCTTTCATACATACATGCAACTCAAAGTGCTTTACAGTATAAATAAAAGAAACATAAAAAGGAGAAGACAAAAAGAAAACGTTAGAAGAAATTAAAGTAAAATAACATAAAATGTAAAAAAGTAAAGTAAACAATATAATAAAAAGTAAAGTAAGTAAAACTAATTAAGATAAGTAAATATAAGAAGATAAAAATAAAATATTAAAATTAAAGATAATAAAGTGACAAATTATAAAATAATAGACTAGAGTTTCTTAACTAAAAGCAGATCTAAACAGGAAAGTTTTGAGACTGTTCTTGAAACTATTCAGGGATGAAATGCCTCTGAGCTCTTCAGGAAGAGAATTCCAGAGCTTTGGGCCATAGTGGCTAAAAGCACCCTCGCCAATCTTTAATCGGCATCTAGGAATCAACACTTGATGATTCAGTGTTCCATTAATTTTCTTTAGAGCTGTGTGTGTGTGTGTGTGTGTGTGTGTGTGTGTGTGTGTGTGTACATATTACAAATTATTTTTTATTGTGTGGGAATTATGATGAATGTGAAAAAGTGAAATCACTGATATACAAAATGTGTGGTTCAGAGGGTGAAGGAGTGAGTGAGGGGTGAGTGTGGTTCAGAGGGTGAAGGAGTGAGTGAGGTGAGTGTAGTTCAGAGGGTGAAGGAGTGAGTGAGAGGTGAGTGTGGTTCAAAGGGTGAAGGAGTGAGTGAGGTGAGTGTAGTTCAGAGGGTGAAGGAGTGAGTGAGAAGTGAGTGGTTCAGAGGGTGAAGGAGTGAGTGAGGAGTAAGTGATGTTCAGAGGGAGAAGGAGTGAGTGAGAGGTGAGTGTGGTTCAGAGGGTGAAGGAGTGAGTGAGGGGTGAGTGTGATTCTGGAGTGTCTTTATTCTCTACCACAAGCTCAGACTTGAGCGAACCGTGAAAAGGTGATAAATTGCAAGCAGATGGACTCGTCATTGAGCACACACAGGGTTGAAGGCACGGAAGCAGGTCCGTAGCAGTATGGCTCGTTGCATGGAAGTCTGGGTAATGTACAGTACTGATGCTGTGTATCTGTGAGGAGAGAGAGCAAAAGAAGTAAAAGAGGTGCAGGTGTGTGTGTGTGATAACTAATAAGGCAGTCCCACCAGGATTTCGCGGGCCTTTTTTGTGATTGTTGCGGGCTAAAATGTTTGATGTTGCGGGTGTTTTTCAAAAAAATTGCGATGGAAGTTGCGGTGTGTTTTTGCTTTTTTGTGAGTACATTGCAATAGGGAGTAAATGTTGTATGGTTTCCTCTATTTAGTAGTCCATTTTAATTATCTATTTGCCTATTTATTCAGGATTGCCAACTTTTCAAGATCGCTTTGAGTGAGATTTGAACCTGGAGGGGGTGGCGAACGTTAATTGTTACCGGGCGGCCTGTAAAATGGACACAAATTAAGTATTATATCGAGATCGATCGCCAGTGGTTGGCGCCAGAGCAAACTAGTAACTCATAGATATGGATCAGAGATAAATAAACTAGATTTTTTTTTTTCGGCGTGAGAAACCGGATGTGTGGCATGTGAGCGTGAGAAAACAGTCAAATGCGTGTCTCTCACGCTCAATGCGTAAGAGTTGGCAACCCTGATTTATTTATTTATGGGTATTATGCTTTTTATAAAACTCCTGGTTTTAACACTTCAAGCAATGATTTTATTTCTCTTACTCTATGTCAGGGATGTCAAAGTCAAATACACCGAGGGCCAAAAAACCAAATTTGCTACAAGCCGAGGGCCGGACTGGTTCAATGATTATTAAAACATATTGAAATGATTGCACATAGCCTATTGAACCAAGACCCAACACAGTGTATACTATTTAATGCTTAAATGAATAAAGCAATATTTTCTTATGGATCTGTCAGTAATTTCAAGTGAAAACATTTTTCAACAAGCAAACAGATAAAAACAAACTTCCTTCAAAGAAAACATGTCCTGTACATTAAATTAATAAAGTAATAAAGGTTTGAAAGTGCTGTAATTTAGGCTAAAGTACTTGAAAATGCTTGAAATTGTAACGACTTCGTTTCACAACAAATAGCTATCTGACTGAACAGTTTTCTTGTATTACGTTAACAAATACGAGCCTCTTGTAATTCCAGGACAAAACATGAGAGAACGTGAAGACGTTAAGATTGGGCTTTTTGAAAATAAACAACCATTAAATGATGTGAATAAAAATTATTTTTTATAAAAAAAAAATTATAATAAAAAATTATTTAGAATTATTTCGAATCATTTCGACTATATGTATAAATATTTAACTTAATTAAGTTTAACTGGTGCGCGCAGTTACAAAATTCGAGAGGTGCACGACCTTGCGAATCGACAGCGTGCGACAGAGCCACTGCGATTGCATCATTTTCGCCGCGCAGACCCTCGCCGCTTGTGTGTCCTGCAGTGACTTCGCGGGCTACCGTTGCACAGGTGTTGGGACAGAGAATGCACAATGATCCCTCTCACTTTCTTGAAATGATCCCTTGAAGTGCAACAGCTCCGTGGCAGAAAAGGCGGGAGTTTGTCGATGTCACATCAAGACGACATCAGTGATTGGTCAAATTTGCGGTTGCGGTGATTGGCTGAAGTTGCAACACCGCCCTGAATTCGCGGGGTTTGCTTGAATTTGCGTTGAAGTTGCAAATCGCAACATCGCGAATTTCTGGAGGGTCTGATAAGGGGGAGATTTGGATTGGGGCAGGTGTGTGTGTGTGTGTGTGTGTGTGTGTGTGTATGTGTGTGTGTGTGTGTGTGTGTGTGTGGGCATGTCCCTCCTGTTGGGTACCTGGTGCACTATGACAATAACTTCAATATGAGTGATAAGTCAGATGTTGAAATACAAAATAGTTTGGAAAAGGACACACCTAGGTTTATAGGGGTCATAATTTACACTGCTATGTTGGGACAACTGAGCCAAGGATCATTGCAATCAAACTGTAGCAAAATAACAGAGAAAGGATATACAATATTGATATTTAAGGCTTTGAGTGTTCCTAGGACCACAGTAGATAGTAATTTTGGAATCGAAGAAGCCTGTCACGGTAGCCTTAATCATAGTTGGCCATTTCCAGAAGACTCCCACATGATGTGTCTGGACACCTACCTCTATGAAGCCTGATGGTGTGTCCCAGAGAGGAAGGCATCAGTGCATCCACATCACTGAATCTCCTCTCTGTGCTACAAGGGTTATGCAATGGGGTGAGGAGCCAGCGTTTGAGGGGGAGCTGCTGTTCACCCGTTATTCATTAGTTGTGGTTTAAAGCCCCCCAAGTACTTCTTTATAAATCCCTGTTTCTGTGCTGGAGGTTCCATAAACAATTTTTTTTGCTGTTGTTGCTATTATAAATTAGGTCCCTTGTTAACTAAATTACATTATCCCACAGGTGAACATAGATTACTGAAGCAGCATAAAGCTAAAGGCTATGAGTTTTCATTACCACCACTGATCAGATTTCAGTGAAGAAAGGTTCCTCCCCTTTTGCAAGAATATATGATGCAACATGTGGTTTGCAGGTTCCTTCTGCTGTCCCTCTCTTACAGAGTATATGTAGCAAGTGTTTGCATCTCTTAAGGTGCAACCTTCCTTATGAGCTCAGGCAAGCTCAGGTGATTTAATATACTATGAAATTTATTTCTTTTTGGTTTAAGGTATCAAATTGTTGGAGGAAACACATAACTGCTTTTGTTAAATGTTCTGTTACTTGTAAGAAAAAGTGAAACGCCTTGATAAGAAGTCTGATCTACTATAGCTGTGAAGAGGGTGGGTAATATTCATGACTTTAATGAGACCCACCCATTTACAACGTCTTCCCTTTTTCATGACTTTACATTCATTTCTGGACACAGATGAGTTAGGGAGAATTTATTTAAGGAGGAAATAAACAAGAACTTGTAAGTACTAAGACCTGCATTTTATTTGTTTACTCACCTAAAATCCTTTAATTTGCTCATTGCTATGTACTAACTATTAGAATTTGTTCTGTTCGGCCTATAGACGTTAATATTAATTTATCAACTGCAAAGCCGTATCAGAGCTTATAGAAGCTACTGTTCCAAAGTTAAACATCTGCAGACATGTGAGGCCTTTGTAATCTCTACGAATCCCAGATCAGTTCCAGATGGAACTGCCTCATTTTGTTATGCTGAGTATCTATGGTAAGAACAGCGGTTTGAACTTGAAACCTCAGCTCGGCTACAAAGAACGGCCTCCACTGTACTTAGAGAGCTGCTTTGACGGCATTCGCTATCTGTTATCCCAGTACTTCCCCTCACTATAGAAGATCAGTCTTATCAGATCAGTCATCCCATCTAATTTAGGAAAATGGACATAGATCCACCTTCCCCATGAGGAATTCCCTGTGTAGCAATTTTTAATTAAACATATATTGCTACACATGGCTGTGAATTAAACATTAACTCCCACTTTAAAGTATGTTTGTGTGAATGTATGAAAATCATATATATATAATTATATAATTATATATATATGATTTTCATTATATATATATATATATATATATATATATATATATATATATATATATATATATATATATATATATATATATATATATATTGTGTGAAAATATTAGTGGTATTAGTGGTTCTTAGTTTAGATTTTAAGTACAGGTTATGGCATTTGGATCAGTTTCACATAATATTAGACTACAGTGAAAGGGAAATGTAGTCTGCAACTTTGTTGCTTCCACAACTATGTTCACATGCTTATTGGAGTGGTTATCTCCACACACATTGTTTTTGTGACACCTGCCCTTCCGGACAGTTATGCCTCCTGTACAGTTCAGAACAGGAGCTACATTCAGTCCAGTCCCTGCAACATCTGGGTCACGCTGACCATCCGTTTGTTTGCTCGTCCCTTGTAGAAGCATAATGGATCTGAAGGAGTACTTCAAAAGGGTGGGGTTCAGCGGCCCGTTTGAGAGACCCGACCTGGCCACGCTCTGTACTGTGCACAAGCTGCATGTCATGATGGTTCCCTTCGAGAATCTCAGCCTCCACTGTGGAGAAAGGAACACCATGGACCTGCTGGTCATCTATGACAAAATCGTTCGCAGTCACCGTGGAGGATGGTGCTGTGAGAATAACTTCCTCTTCTCCTGGGCCCTGAAAGAGATGGGCTACAAATGCAATATACTGGGTTCCAAGGTCTTCGACACGCATAATAACGACTTCGACTCCATGGAGTCGCATCTCATCAACCTGATCGAGATCGACGGCAAGTCGTATATTGCTGATGTAGGTTATGGCACATGGGGCCAACTCTGGCACCCGATAGAACTTATTGCAGGCAAAGACCAACCACAGCCTCCAGGAGTGTTCCGCCTACTGAATGACGGTGAGAGGTGGACCCTGGAGAAGACGGGGAGGAAACCGATGGTGCTGAACGAAGCCTCCACCAACCGCAGTCGCATCAACAAGCCCCTGACGAAGACCATGTACAGCTTCACGTTAATGCCACGCAGCCCTTGCGATTTTCTCGAGGCAGTCGAATACCTGCAGACCAGTCCTGAGTCCATGTACACCCACAAATCCCTGTGTTCCCTGCAGCTTCCCACAGGCTACAGGGCCCTGATTGGTTGGACCTATGTTGAGGTCACATTCAACCCTGAGGATGATGTGGACCTCTTCGATATGAAAGACATACCAGATGCTGAGATAGAAATGATACTAAGGGAAAGGTTTCATGTTACTTTGGTACATAAACTGACTCCTAAAAATGACAAAAGATAAGAAATAGGAGTGGGGTACCAATGTTGTGCTGTACTTAATTCTTGGAATCACATATTTCTAGACATTCTAAAAAGACATTGCATATGTCAGTAATTGTTCATTAACTGCATAATATGCAATTGCATTTTCTTGTCTTGGATATGTTAAGTGTTTCAGAATAACCATAATGCACAGAATAGATTTTATATTTGTCACGGTGAGGCGGCCCCCTATCGGTCGCCTCCGTCCACAGCGGCTGTTGTTGTTGTTTGTATTGTTACGTTGTGTGCTGGTCATTATATACTTCATTTGGATCTATGTCACGGGTTTTTGGTTTGCGCACTTTTCAATTAAACCATCCCTTTTCCCTGAGACTTGGCGTGATCGCTTCCATTTTGTTTCGCTCACCCTGCCCGTCACAATATTTTATTACGACACAGAAAAATAGACTGCTTTGTTAAACTGTCTGCTCAGTCTGCTCATAAATCCAAATAAAACATCATGATGTTGACCTCGCAAGTCATTTGTGTTTGATTCCATGAAACACAATCATCCTCTAATGGTCGTGTCTAGCCCCCTAAATTGAATCGCAGTCCAAGTTGATATTGGATAATAACTGATAAAAGTTTGTCACTGATAATCTAAAAAAGTTAAAACTATAGAAACGATATGATTAAGTTCAAAATGTAACACAAATATAAAAACTACTGCAACCCCCTTGCCTCACAAATGGCATGGTCCACTTTCTCTCTCCATCCCGCCCTGCTCTTTTCACAGGTGCTGATCACTTTATCACTCTGTCAGCTATGGATATTCAGTCTTTCCCCCAAAACAAAGTGCCAGGTTCAGACTGACCATATGCCCTAAAATTCAGAACTGTCATGAGTTTTGAACAGTGGAGTAGTCCTATAAAAAGTGGGGAAACACACTTTACTGCTAGAGTTGAGAGTACGGAACCCCCGGAACAATCTGGATATTCTGCATGTATCAGTAAAACATATCAGTAAAGTTAATCAATAGATGCTGCTTTATGAATTTACCAGGGGAGGCTGAGGATTACTAATCTAATCTAATTATATTTAATTAAGTCTAATTAAGTGATGACTAACAAGTAACGACACCATTATCAAACTACAAGTATCAAAAAAAATTAATTTTTATTTATTTATTTATTTATTTATTTATTTATTTATTATTGCTTATGCCTCATTATACCACAGTTAGTTCCGACCCAACAATGTGATTGGCTGAGAGGCGATCTAGGAGTGCCAAAATTACACGTTATAGCACTGTAACCGAAGCTCTCCATGTATTACTCCGCCACATACAGGTAACCTAGCAACGAAGCAGCGTTTACAAGCCAAGCAGCGCAACTATAAACAAGCAGCAACATTATCAAAATGAATTACAGGGAGTTTGTTAAATCTATTGGCTTCGAAAGCATTTGTTTCGATCTGAAACTGGAGGATGAAGCTATAAATGACCAGCCTCATTCCTCCAATGAGCCAAGGTTTGTCACGCTTACAATGATTTGGATGAGCTGGAAATGCAGAGAAACGAAGTGAATACCGTAAAACAAACGTCCTGAGCTCCTAATGTATTTACATCCTGGTTAAAAATCCATTATCAATAATTGTTGTACTTTATTTTTAATAAATACAATTTTATCAACAGTTGTTTGTGTATATTTACCTCTATAATATTTATTGGGTAAGGCTGTTCCAGTGTTGTGTAAGATTAGCAGCGAGCCACTGAATGGAACTATTTTAACTGGCGGAGTGTTTTTAACCAAACAGGTCGTATTTTCTCGTCCTCTTTAACTCCAAATCTTTCAATAAACAGCGATAATGGAACTGTGGTATAATCGCAATAATACACTCGAGGTTCGTGCTATAACGTGTAATATTGGCACTGCTGTGCTGCGGTCGTAGGCACGTATAGCACTCCCTCTCGTGTATTATTGCGTAATTATCTTTCATTTGTAATACAATTAAATTTTTAATAGTTTGTAAAACAATCGATCGCTTTTTGGCTCAGCATTAAAGGACATTTTCTCAGATTTGTTGGTGTCTTTCCAGTTACAGTGTTTCTCCTACCCAAAATGTTAGAAATTCTTCCTTCACCAGAGTTGTGACGCGCGATGCCAGGCGAAGGACGAGGCACAGATTCCTTCCGTTCACTCACGGTCACTTTATTTACACTCACAATTATACCGCACATAGAACATATGAAATACAAACGTGCAGACTTAGGACAAAGACCAGCACGGGATACTGCGCGAACGCACGTTAAATAGACGAACCACATAAGTCCCGAGTGATTACGAGACGAGCCACAGGTGAGACCAATATACACTCAGACACAACCGCACCCACGGAGATACACAGACGCAGACGACTTTACGTAGACAACTTAAACACACGCCAAAACGGAGGAGTCCGGGGCTGTAACGTGACAAGAGTGGCACTGATCATCAGTGTTCTCAAGTCTCACGCATTGAGCTTGTGAAACATGCATTTTACCGTCTTCACACGCTCTCACGCCACACTTCAGATTTCACACAGCGAAAAAAAAAATCTAGTTTATTTAACTCTGATCCATATATATATATATGTCGCCCTCCACTGGCGATCGATCGCGAAATACAACAATGTTCGCAACCCCCCCCCCCCCCCCCCGCCCCACCGCTCCACTCAACAACTTACATTCGCCACCAACTCTCACACTGAAATGAATTCAAAACTTGAGAGCCCTGCTGATCACTATGTTACACAAGTTTTGTTCCCAGCTTTTTAATATTACATTCCAATTGCTTATGTCTAAAACAAATAAAAAATTGCTTACATTCATCATAAACTTCGCTTTTGTTCTGTTCAGAAGTGTGTGGTTTTCCAAGATTTACGACTATACTGCAAATCAGTTTCACGAATCAATCCCCAAATATAGTCGCCCATCATGTTCTCATTATATTGTCCTTGGTAACGGCGTTCAAAGTTCATAATGTCCTGGTTGAAGCGCTCACCTTGCTCCTCTGAATAAGCTCCCATGTTCTCTTTGAACTTATCAAGATGAGCATCAAGGATATGGATTTTGAGTGACATCCTGCAGCTCATTGCAGCATAGTTCTTTATCAGAGTCTGAACCAGTTGTACATAGTTTTCCTCTTTATGATTGCCTAGGAAACTGCGAACCACTGCGACAAAGCTGTTCCAAGCCGCTCTCTCCTTCCTATTCAGCTTTGATTGGTGGTCCCACGAAGACACCAGCTTTGATCTTTGCTTCAGACAGCTTAGGGAAAAGATCTTGAAGGTAATTGAAAGCTCTCGACTCCTTATCTAGAGCCCTGACTGTAACGCAGGGTGTACACACCGGTACACACCGTGTAAGAAAATGAAGGGAGAATTGAACCCAAATGCCGTTAGAAACCAATAGGGATAAATGCTTATAACTAGGACTGTGTGTATGAACTAAACACACGTTTACAAGCAGAAAGCACAGCAGAAAACCACTCTGCATACACACAGTGGCAAAACAAAACTCAAAAGGACGCGGAAAACTCAACACGTAAAAATAAAACACAACCGTAGAACACGGGGAAAAAAAACAACAGAAAACAACAGAATACTCAACACATGAAAAGGCAAAACTCAACTGTATAGACACGGGAAGAAAATAATAAAGAACGCGGAAAAAACTCAACGCGTAAAACGAAACTAAGGACACCAGGGGAAGTAACCGGCAGCAGGCGAACGCCACAACAAAAACAAAACCCTTCCCAAAATAAAAGAGTAACTGACAGGAAGAGATAAGGCTGGAGGAAAACTTCAGATAGGCCAGAAATGGCGCAGGAAGATACTCGAATAAGCAAAAGTAAAAGGTAGAGAAGAGAGAGAGAGGGCTAGAGAAAGAGAGAGAGAGTAATAATAATAATAATCTTTATTTGTATAGCACCTTTCATACATATATGCAACTCAAAGTGCTTTACAGTATAAACAAAAAGAAACATTAAAAGGAGATAAGACAAAAAGAAAATGTTAAAAGAAATTAAAGATAAAAATATTAAAATAACATAAAAAGTAAAGTAAATAAGATAATAAAAAAGTAAAGTAAATAAGATAATTAGATTTAGAAAATAATAGACATCATGTAATAAAGTAAATAAGATTGAGAGTTTCTTAACTAAAAGCAGATCTAAACAGGAATGTTTTGAGACTGTTCTTAAAACTATGCAGGGATGAAATGCCTCTGAGCTCTATAGCCTTAATATAACTTTTTTCTATTCATTTAGGGTACAATCAGAAAAACACACAACAACTAGGAACAACATTTTTTTTGAAAACTGTTACATGGTGTAGTCTAAGATAATATATGTTTAATGTAAAAATGTATATGTAATTGTTAATGGGGGGTCGGGGTGGGTCACCCCATGAAGCCCTGAGACAATGTGAACTTAACCACTGTTACAAACCGCTGCTATATGCTTTTAAATATGGGGAAGCCTTATGACCTCGACTTTAACGCTTTTCATACCTGCACAATACACTAAACCTCTCTGCTATGGTGAAGGCATACATATATATTTTATTCTTTAAACAATGTCCCAAAATTCAATTAATTCAGATTAATATGACATTTGCATTTAGTCCATCCAAGGTAACATGCCAGTTTCATTACTTCTGCTGCTCCTCAGTAGTGACACATATAATTAGAGCTTGGCACTTTCCTACTTTCCTAGAATCATTTCAAGAATAATATATTTGCAAGACACATGATGACACAAGGACAGTTCTTTGCCCATTTTCTGCAATTCTCTTCTACACCACAGGGAAAGGCTCCTGGAAAGTGAGACAAAATAGATCTAAATATGATTTCCCCCAGATGAATATACATAACTGTCTACTGTGCATTCTCCCCCCTCAGGTTCTCAGTGCGCCCAAATGTACTGTAAACGTGATAACAACAGAATAAAGGAGATTGGACTGCCCTCTCTCCTCAGAGGTTTATGTTCTAAATGACTCTCATGCTTTTTTACTTATGTACCTATTTTCAGGAAATTTCCACAACACATGACAACACTGCATCTGATCCTACACAAAGCTGGTGTGTCCACTTTACTAATCTCTCAAAGGACTTTAAAGCCACAAATCCATAACATGTCAAGCCAACAGCTGAGCCCTTGGCTTTAAACATCTGTAATGTAAATTAATGTTTTACTCTTCAAATATGGAATTGACTTGCAGTATGTAATTGTTGCATAATGTAATTGTACACTGTCGGTAGCCCACGTTGTCAAACTCTTCAAAAGGGGAAACATGTACTGACCACTAAGAACAAGTTGTTTTTCTTTGTGGTATTTGCACACCATTACAAACCTCCTAACTGACTAGCATTTAACATCACAGACTAGCTGTGAAACCAACAAAATACAAGGAATTGGCGTTGACATGGATGTGACCCAGTGACACGCTGAATCATATTGATCAACGGAAAGCTGCTACCAGTGCACCAGTCTAGAAGGGAGACAACACAGGTGTCTGTACAGACATATCACAGAAACCTGAGGAGAAAAAACTACTGTGTTGCCCATTGGGAACCATTACTGACCCTAAATGCCTACAGTATTGGATGTGTTAAGTTTTATCTGTATTCGGTTTAAATAGGCACAGTATGTGTTGATTTATTACAGGACTTATATGCAGGGCTGTGGATTGAACATTAACAACTGCACAAAAGTTGATGGGTAAACTCCATCAGCACCAGCCAGTAAGTTTGTATGAAAGTCTAAAAAATGTGGTTCTTAGTTTATATTTTAAGTACTGGTTATGGCATTTGGATCAGTTTAAGACTAGAGTGAAAGTGTAATGGGGTACGTTGATCATCCGTTTAGCCCCTTGTAGATGCGTAATGCATCTGAATGGATTTGTGTGTATTTGATTCAATTAAACATGATCGCCCCCTAATGGTGTTTTATAGGCTTGCATATATAACTGCTGCTATATGTTTGTAAATATAAGAAAGCCTTATGACCTCGACATTTTTCATATCTTCAATAAACACTAAATTCAATTTAAAATTGCTCTGGTACGATAATTCCAGTTTCACCATATTCTTTTGCTCCTCACTAGTTATAAATATTAACAAACGTACGTTTTCCACAATGGTGGTTACGTTTAATTAAACACCCGTACGTAAACTCCGCACACATTACTTACTTAACTAGAATCGCTTGTATTATAAAACATGTGCGCTACAAACGACATGATTTCACGCGTGCTTGCGCAGATGCACTTCAACCCGCCACTGATTTGGAGACGGGTGACGGAAGGCACGAGCTGCGCAGGCGCATCTCTTTAAAACGTTACGCGACTCACTCTTGGCCAGAGCCGTAGAAAGAGAGAGTTGCGACACTCTGTGATCTCGCCGCTCAGAGGTCACGTGGTTCATGGAGGACCGTATAGTTCCAATCAAACACGAACACTGAATGGTTTTAAACGGGAAAGACATCAGCGGTTACCGTATTTCTTGTAAATATTACAACATACAGGGTTGCCAACACGCATTTGACCGTTTTCACACGCTCTCACGCCACACTTCCGATATCTCACGACGAAAAAAAATATCCAGTTTATTTACCTCAGATCCACAGCTGTGATTCAATACGTTACTAGCTCGCTAGCTCTGGCGCAGCGATATAACACTTAATCTGCTTTATATCAACTTAATATTTATATCAACTTTCAATAAATATTTATTGATATAATTTTTATAGTAACTTTGAACAAAACTAGAGTTACAAATAGCCTGTTGAAGCAGCCTGCACTATTAAAGGTTCAGGCATAGATTTATTTAGTCCACAAAACAACACTAAAAACACATTTAACATTTAATACATAGATTTATTCTGTAGTCTACACTACAACACTAAAATAACATCATTAAATACATAAATTAATTCATTAGCCACATTACAACACAAAAATAACATCATTAAATACATAAATTAATTCATTAGCCACATTACAACACTAAAATAACATTATTAAATACATAAATTAATTCATCCCTAACATTTTTGTTTCACATCAAACTTCTACAGATTGATTTCTTATTGAACATGGTTGGCTGTGCAGCATTTGGATGTACCAATCGGTCCGAGAAAGGGATCCGGATGTATGGGTTTCCAAAAGATACCTACAGAAGAAAAAAGTGGTTGGCCCAAATCAGTAGAAGCAACCTGACCATCACAAGAAATTACAATAACAGAAAACTATGTGCAGTAAGTTCTGTTCATACACCATATGTGCAGATCATGATTTATTGTTTCATTTTTGTGTTGCATTGCGTACCTGACTTCAAATAAAGATATGATATGTGGTCTGAGATTCTGTGAGGAATTTAAACTCATTCTGCAGGCACACTTTGAGGGAGAACAATTCACGACAACCAAAACAGGCCAAGTGAAATTGAAAGCTGATGCTGTTCCAACCATATTTATCCATCGTCCTGAGCCTAAGAAAAGGAAGGCCCCTGCTCTGAGAACCCCAAAATCTCCTGTCATTTCTCTTGCAGTGACGAGTGACCACACATATTGTCCTAAAATAAAATTTGGTATGAATGATTTTAAATAATAATTCATACGATTATAATTAATAAAGTTAATTTGTATTTCAATTGCTAACCCTGTTTTTTAAACCTAACAATGCCATGCAATAATTTCAGATATTACTGAAGGAAATGAGGAAAGACAGAGAAGGGAAAGTGAGGGAAGTGAAATAAGGGAAGGTGGAGGCTGTGAGGAGACTGAGAGAGGTATACCAGAAAGCAGTGAGCCAAGTACGAGTGTGCAGCATCCAAGTGAGCCAGGGGCAAGTGAGAAAGACCTGAGGGAGAACCTAAAAACACAAATAAAAAGTTTAGAAGCAGCCCTTAAACGACAAAAAAGAATAAATGCAGTCCTACGGAGAAGAAATTTAGTTAGGGAAAAAAAATTTGGGGCAGTTTTTTCTAAAACTCAGATGAATGCAATTGGAATGAAGAGCAAGAGGGGCATCAGATGGGGAAATGACATCATTAAAAAGGCCATAAAACTCCATTTTGCTACAGGCGCAACAGGCTACAAGCTCCTGCAGGACATGAAGATTCCTCTCCCTGACATTCGAACCCTGCAAAGAAGACTACAGTTTATAAAGATGGAACCAGGAATATTGGGGGAAGTGTTTGACATGCTTAAGCTGAAGGTAGATAGCCTAAATGAGATGGAGAAGGAATGTGTGCTGACTCTTGATGAGATGTCAATCACACCAAGCGTGGAACTGCACCTGGGAACAGGAAAGCTTTATGGGGATGTGACTTTACCTGGCCACACAGGAGAAGCAACGCATGCATGTGTTTTTATGTTGACAGGGAGCACAACACGCTGGAAACAAGTAGTGGCTTATAGTGGTTGATTGTTGCATCCTGTATAAATAGTGGTCATCCATGTACAAGCAGCTGGTTTTATCACCTGTCACTGAAACACTAGCTAATTAATCAACCAAAGAGTAACTTCATTACAATCCAACCATCTTTTCTACTTCAGATAGTTACCACTAATTACAATATGATCAAATCTATATAGGTATTACTGAATTTAACAATTATCCTAATGACTGAATACTCTGAGACTAATTAATAGCATAGCTAATGCTAGCGAAGTGTAATTTAAGCTAACGGCATTTAAAATGCAGAAATAAACTAACAACAAGTGACCACTTAACTATAACAGTAATACTAATCACATATATGGAGGATTATATAGGAAACGATGAATAATTCATTAACTTACCAGAAAAACAGCCGCGGAAATGCTTCAAATATACGCAGTTCAATGCTGGAACTATAGCATGTTTGGAACTATTGGTCTCCCCATGGCACGTTTACTTCCGCATTCCTGAATTACAATAGGAGTCTATGGGAGTGTCGCAACTCTCTCTTTCTACGGCTCTGCTCTTGGCCAATGAAAACGGCTTCCGCGATGCCACGTGAGCCGCGAGGCCCGTGTAGGCGGAACAGTGGGGAGGAAAGCGATGACTTCTCTAGAACAAGCCGAAGGTATTTTTTATCATCACTGGCCGTATAGATACGTATCTGGAGAATACCGCTGTGTGTTTATGCGCTCCTCCTTTGGTTAAAGTAGCAAAACATATCTTGAGATGACACCTGACAGCTAGTTAGCAGAGTTGTCCTAAGCTAGTCTCCACAGCAGCTAGGTATAAGCTAGCTGGCTACTAGTGTGTGATTGTGAGCCCAGGTGGCCCAAACCTGCGCGGATCTGAACTGGTGTCATTTAAAGGGATGTTATGCTGTATCTATAGTGTTTATACAGTATGTGTACAGTTTAGCTGCATCTCTGGTTGTGAAACGCTGTCCATTTCCCTGTTGTCACCCACTGCATTGCTGCAAGGATTTCAAACCACGTTAACGCTAGCAATTAATTCTTGATTTTGCGTGCTGAAATATAAAAATCATCTATGCACGACGTAGTCTTTATATGCCAGTTTGGGGATATTTAAGAAAACTGTAAGACACGCAATATGCTGTTCTAGTATAGGATTACAAGACAGCTGCCCAAGACTAATTTAATGAAGTGTCGCTGTGAGTCAGTCTAACAAGTAATGTTGAGTCATGATTGCTTACATGCCCCCCCACCCTGCCATACAGTCCCCTGTACAGTATTTCATCCCCTTAACTCTGTTGGCCATCTACTGCTGTCGTCCTTTGGTCTTGTGCTTGGGACTGGGATTGTCACTTAAGTTCCTCCTGAGCTTGTGTCTTCTTGCAGCTGAAGCATGTTGTCTGGCTGTATCTCTGCATATTCTGCAAGTTCTGTATGGTCTTGACGGTCACAAAAATTGCAGTTTTTCAGTTGCAGTAATTCAATTGCATTTTAGGCAGTATATGTAAACTGGTGTCTATTATACACATCTGTTTACGCAAACAGTCTAAAACACATGACATTAAAAATCAGTAACACACGACAAGGAGATGTGACCATTTTACCCATCTGCTGTCTAAATGCGGTGTACATGTAGGTCTCTGCTCTATTCTGTAGATCTGAAGGCCTTTGAGAGGAGATTGACTGAGTATGTCTCCTGCTTGCAACCAGCCACAGGCCGGTGGCGAAGTAAGTCACTTCAATTTATAGATTAAATTTTTTTTCCAATCAGTAAGGAGAGAGTGGTGATTCTAGAGTCTGTTGGGGCCCTAGGCAAAAATTCACAGCCCCCCTTAAGGAATTCAGGTGTCATACTGTCATTGCAAACTTTGCACATTGCTACTGCTGTAGTTTAAAGTTTGTCAGCATTTGGACACCCCCCACTGTCCTGAAGCCCCAAGCAATTACCTGGTAGCAAGTGGCATTTATGACTAGACAATAGTTTTTGGATACAAAGTAATGCTGTTTTCTTTTTTTCTTTTTTTTTTGTTTACCACCGTTATTGTTGATGTGGTCTGTGTTGATGATTGATGGAATGACTCCTTAGTCTTATTAACCTCATACTTTGTGAACATTGTCCTGTTTTGTTCCAAACAGTGATTTTGATTGTGGTGTCAGTATGCACAGCAACCGGAGCATGGAACTGGTTAATAGATCCAGACACCCAGAAGGTGAGACAAGCTGCTTCACATTGTCAGGCCTGATAGTTTTCAGGTGCCACGCCGGAATTCCGGCGTACCGACATGTCCGCGAGGAAAAAAAAATTGAGGGGGGGAAAAATCCGTCAAATCATAATGATAAACCACACGCGCGCGCATGCTATCTGTTTTGAGGCCGAAATATGATCCTTATGAGGTTCCCAAGTTACGATTTTTCGTGGTTACTACACATCTCCCATTTACTGTATGAAGCCTTGTTTGGACCTAAATGGTTCTGCGTCGTAAATGGAACTTGGTGTTTGGTGTGCGTGGCGTCAGGATTAGTTAAACGCAGCTATGGATAAAGGTATTTGCCAAAAGGCTAGCTTTAGGATAGGATAACTGCGTATAGTATGTTATTTACGTACATACATGTACGTATGTTCCGATTTACACTGAAAATCGATTTACGACGGATCAACGTCGTAACCCGGGGACCGCCTGTATTTCAGACATCGGAAGAGCTTCAGAGGTAGATGCAAGATAACCTTACGCCGTGTAATACATGAACAAAAGCACAAAATGTATGTCCTAATAAACCAACACAAAATATTTATTAAATTTATTAAATTTTATATATAAAAACTAACTATAATCATAATACTTGTAATTCTTTAAAAATTTATTTGCATAATTTCTTTGAGTTGTCTGGTATCCTATAATTTACTAACAGTAATGAATAAATAATTAATCATGCCTGTTTTTAACATTGTGTCTAATCTAAATCTTTAGGTTACAGCATTTTCTCAGAATATTAATAGAAATTAGTTTTTTATTTCACTATAATGATTACCTGACTTATTTATTATTAATTAATTTAAAGATTAATTATAAAATATTCTAAATACGGTACACCAACACTCCCCCCCCCGCTCAGAAAAAGTTCAGGCTCAGGAATTTTTCCCACTATCACCCCTGCATTGTTGAGATGTTGCAAGTGTGATCTCCTCTTATCCTAGCAAAACTGATCATCTAATCTGTTCTACACAGGTGTCCTTCTTTTCGTCTCTATGGAATCATCCGTTTTTCACCATCAGCTGCGTCACTCTCATCGGACTGTTCTTTGCTGGAATACACAAACGTGTTGTTGCACCATCAATGTATCCTTTTTCTTGCAACATCAAGACATCAACTAGTGATATCTCAAGTAACCATTTGAACTAGTGCTTGGTCTAAATAATGCATGCAGATGATATCACAATACTTCCAGTTGGTGTGTAACTTTTATTTTGCATAGTGTTCAAGTGTGTTTGGGCTGAGCTGAGGTTTGCACCCAGCTGAGTATCTTTTTAAAGCATTTTAGTGTCTCGTCATGGGTCCTCCCTACCTTGACTGTGTTTCAGTATTGCTGCACGGTGCCGGACAGTACTAGCAGAATACAACATGTCCTGTGATGATGTAAGTGGGGGGAATCCTGAATCTGCTTGTTATTGGTGTGAATTATGATATGGCACCAGTGTACTGATAACAGCCTCTCTGCTTGGTTTTAGACAGGGAAACTTATTCTAAAGCCGCGGCCTCACATCCAGTAGGACCACGCGTACAATAGGGAATCTCATATTGACCACCATGTGGATCACTTCAGTATCAAGACCCTTGAAAGGAGATTACCGGGAAGAATCAAGATGGGAAAACAGTCTCTTGATCAGGGGGACTCTCATTTTTACCACTGTGACAGGTGAATGAAGAGCCAGAGTTGAATGAGTTTTTTTCAAAGAAAAATCACAGTTGGTGCAATTTTAGAAGCTGCTCCTGTATACACATACTCCCGGGTGAGAAGGAGTTTTACTTTGTCAAAGAGTGTTCACTGTCTTTATTTCTAATCTTATTTTAGACATTAGTGTGCAATGTTGTACTTTTTATGCAAACTGTTAAACACACAATAAATACTAAAACACAGACCCCCCTTTTGTTTCAAAATTTTGAGACATCTAAATTTGATTTTTAATTTTTTTGGAAGTGGGTTTTTATACCATTCATATAATGGGCTAAGCTAAATCATCTTTACAGATGCAGACATGTAGGTGTTCAGTTGGAGATGTTTCCTTGAGATCATTTGAAATCATAACCTTAAAACATAATGTGCTGCTTTCTGCCCACGTGTCAGTACCTTCTGGAATACTAACAATGAATTTCAGTGTAACCATGTTCTGTATGATTTTGTTGTTTCAATTGATTTCATTGTGGTGAAGGGCTGAACCCACATTCTCCCATTAAGTTTACTGATTTACATTTCATGGTAATTAACATGCAAATTACAGGCATGATCACACAGTTAGGAAACGGTCACATTTCATATATAATATATAAAGTAAATGAAGGTAAGTTATGTTGGTGTCTGCAGATAGTTTGTTAGATTAGGCTTTTAGTGCTAGTTAGAATCCATGGTTTTAAATGAATTAAGACAGGACAAATTATGCTAATAGAAGAAATCTCACAGTATCAAAGGTTTAAACTACATTTCATTAACTATGTTGAGTATTGTTTTCCCAGTGAATTCAAAGCTACACTGCAAATATGTTTGCCCCCTGAGATTGTTTTTTTTCATTAGCTGTTTGATGTTGATCATACAAACCTAATAAAGAATATTAAATTTTCTAGTAACCACATCTAATAGCATATTTAATGAAGGGGCAAAATATGACTTGTAATGTGCCAATATATGACAGTAAGCCAATATATGACAGATCTTCTCAGACTTGGTTGATTTGGATATCTTTGCTTCTTCATATTGTTCACACCTTAATGGTGGTGTTTATATATAGATTAAATATGACACTACAACAATTGCGACTCCATTTTCTTTATTTTCTTTATGTGGGGTGTAATGTTTATGAGAAGAAGTACATATTCTAAAAGCCTGTCAAAGATCCTACAGGGTGTGTCTTTATTGGATATTATATCCTTTGTCTGTTTCTAGTATGGATGGAGTTTTTTTTTAACTTTGGTAATAAATTAAAATGTGTTACAGTTGTTGTCCTTCTTTGTGTTGATGAGGATGTCTTCTACTGTGAGATGTGGAGATGGAACAGCCCATGTAGGAGGGAAGGAAATCGTGAAGTTCACCTGGATATTTTTTTAGTTGGTCGATATGCACATATCCTTTAAAAAGAGCCAAACAGTATCTGTCACAAACTCAAATCTCAAATTTAGGTTTAGATCATAAGTTCAACCTCAAGTTAGTCCTACAGGGTGTTTAAAATGTAGGGAAACAGCCATATAAAATAAACATGTGCATCTCAATAAATTACAATATCATGAAAAAGTTCATTTCAGTAATTCCATACTAAAGGTGAAATGCATATATAGATTCATGACAGAGTGACTATTTCAAGTGTAATTACTGTTAGTTGTTGATATAATTATTTCTATTACATTTCATTTGGAAATTAAGGTATTTCTGCTTGAGGTATAGTATGAAGTTTCCACAATCAGTGATTTGTTGGGGTGCCATACCATCTGCTGGTGTAGGTCCCTGTGTTATATCAAGACCACTGCTAAAAGTAACAATACCTGGTTTAATAACCACAGTATCACTGTGCTTGATTGGCTAGCAAACTTCTCTGACCTAAACCCCATAGAGAATCTATTGTAAAGAGGAAGATGAGAGACACCAGACCCAACAATACAGATTAGCTGAAGGCCGCTATCAAAGCAACCTGGGCTTCCATAACACCTCAACAGTGCCACAGGCTGATCGCCTCCATGTCACACAGCATTGATTCAGTAATTTGTGCAAAAGGAGCCCTGACCAAGTACAGAGTGAATTTACTGTACATACCTTTCAGTAGGCCAACATTTCTGAATTAAAAAAGGTAAGTGAAGGCTTTAAGCAGGAATAGCAGAGTAGCTCAGGTCAACAGCATGGCTCAATCCAAAATGGCTTAAGCCATACGCACTACATTTCAATGCATTATATTATGTTCAACCGTTAAAGCAGTATGTATGTCATATGATCACACAATCATAGTTGAATGCTCCAGCTGAATCATGGGATAGGACAGTGTGCTGCAATTGCATACTTCAAAACGGCTCCCGATTCAGTAAGCCATCTGGGTACTTTTTGCTTACTGTTTAATGCATACTATGTATTCGGACATACTGTGTACTGCCATTTGTCACGTACTGCTTTGGCGTGCTGTATAGGAGGGAAGAACAGCATTTCTGAAGAAGCTCATGTCTTGCTTTGTTCCATGCAATCTGCCACCCAGCAGATTTTAGTTCTGGCCCTAAACTAGCACACCTGATTCAGTTTAACACATTCTGATATGTGAACATTACATCCATATGTGTTAAGTTGTGGCTCGATCTAAACTCTGCAGGCCAAGAGATCTCCAAAACTCTATTGGGACCTTCAGTGAAAAGTGTATACACTTATATTATTTATAACTATTCTGATCATTCTGTTAAAAAAAAAAAAAACTAAAAAAGTGTTAACTAGATACCTGAAACCATGTTGTTTACAGGATAGAGCTGGACCTCACAACAGCCAGATTCTTCTCTTGATGGAGATATTTTCATGTGGTTCTTCTGGCTAAGAGACACATTTACATTTTGTTTTTAGTTCATATCAATCCAAAGTGATTTAATAACAATGCATCACATCCGTCAAATTCAGGTCCTGGAAAATCAAAGCACTGCAGAAATTTGTGTTTATCCTTCCGTGATATGCCATAATCAGCTCAAACCCTTATTAATTAGCTGATAAGATAAAAGGTCTGGGGAACCCAATAAAACACTAAACCAGGAGTTTTCGGTTGGTTTAGCCCTGCTTCTAGGGCCCCAGTGCTCTGAAGAGTTTAAAACATGGTTGAGCAGAGTGTGGCTTCCCTGATCTCTGCCTTTCTTAGTTGCCACAAGTCATGTTGAACCTCCTGACATGCAGAGCCATGTTCTCTTTGCAAGGAGTTACCACTATAACAATAATACGATTAATGAAAACATTAATGATTAAGATAATAAATGCTTGTTTAGAAATTCTAGAATGGGCAATGTACCTTATCTTTCTCTTGTTCATTAGACCTTCTCCATCAGTAGGTTGAAGGTTCAACATCTGCTGATCTCGATTCCCATTGGGTGTCTTTAAAATGTTAGATTTAAGAAAACACATTATAAAACAAAATATCTAATATTATCTAGACTATATAAAATAAAGTATAATTTATATACACAAAAGTATACTCACCGACTCCCCTAACAGCTCATCCTGCTCCCAAATGAATCTTCCAATCTTAGATTTTATCTCTAAACAGAAGTCAACCATCAATCAGTTCAAACGTTAACAGATTAAGCATAGCAATCACGTACGCAAATCACTGAAAATCTGAGATGCACAGTGAACACCTCTCTGAACCGAAACTGGAGGCATCATATAGTGACCCAGTGGCACAGATTTTGTGCTCCCTCGTAGTCTACATGTGGCGATGTAGGCGCTATGGAGCACCGTGGCCCTGTCAAATGCATAGTCATCGCTAGCGTATATCCTAAAAAAAAAAAACCGCAGCAACGTGTAAACCATACTTCACTATATTTGATTAATTTGGTTTAAGCTTAAGATGTCTTTCTGAACACTTTCATGAATGTGAAGACGTTGTTAATGAATACACTAAGGTTACCTTTGTGTGTCGGGGCAGGAGGCCTCGTCGCTGAACAGGTAACCCGCTGTCCTCCAGTTGGAGATGATACCACCCTCAGACACTGCAAGTTTCATTTTGTTTTTAAATTCAATTACATTACAAGCAAATGTCTTAACCGGTCTATTGTGAATCTGACTATGAATTTACCAATGTGTTTAAAACGGGCATTTTCTAATTTTATCTTTAATTGCTGGAGAGTTCACATAGCTTAGCTAGCTAACGTTGTTATATTTCAATCGAAATTTAAGTCTGCCTTGGCTCCAACGTTAGTAACTTACCCCAAAACGTAGAAATATCTCTTTTTACACTTTCTGAGAACCAGGCTGTTTTATTTTTAAACATATCTTGTATCTACATACGTTGTCAAATTATTATTCTAGTTCGGCTATTTCTAGCTAACTAGTTAGCTGAAAGACATGGATAAAATGGATAACTTGTTAGCTTTCTAGTATAACTAGACTAAATATCAAATATAATGCATCCGTTTTAAGTACCCGAACCTAGATTTATGTCAGACTACAGAAAGTCGATCATTTTAACATACTGAAGTGTCCGTTTTTTTTTTAAAGTAAATTAATCAAACACGGTAAAAAGATGAAAACGGACTAGATTCTAATGAGGCGCGCGCAGCTGATGACTCAGACGTGTATTAGTTTTTTACATTCCTGCTGTGTGGTGTGAAGTGATACAAATATTTGTAGAAAGAATGAATTTGAGCACTGAAAAGGAGATACTGATAGTATGAAACGTAAGGTAAAGTCCGAGAATCAATAATGCAACTTTATCAGCACTGGTAGTGCTAAGTAAAAGCGTCTTTCTTAAAAGTGGAAATCTCTATTGTAGAGTTTCTGTGGGCCAAGGACAGAGTGGTGCAGGAGAACAATTATATCTTACAGGTGTTTTGTGGTGTGAGTTGAGGTAATCTTTTAAAAATACATTAAAAACAATATTTTAAAAATACAATGTGTTTTTAAACTATAGTACCAGAAGATTTAGCAACCACATGACCATTACTAACAACTCGTTAGTACAAACAAAGGGTCGAGGCTGTGAATGTCGAATTGAATTAAACTCGTTCTCCAATAACATATGGACAACAATAATATTCAAACTCAAAATCAACTGGGTTACATAAGATTCAACTACTGTCCCACTGTGGTAGAGAGCTGTAATACATATCTAAAGCCTTTAGATGGTGCCAGCATTGTGAAGAAAACGAAGAGCTGGTACTGTGTTCTTGAGACAGTTTTGAGTTGTTCAGCTGGGCACTTTAGACGTTTACCTGAAAGTCGCCCGTAATGAGTCATGAGTGCTTCAAGCACATATTGGAAAATCCTTTTAACTATTCAGCAGAGGCTCAGACAACGTTATTACAATTTTAATTTCTTAAGTGTTCATCTTAAATAATTGTCATTTGGAACCAGTGAATGTTCCAGAAGGATCATAGTGCCTATTACTGGTACAGCCATTTTATTATTCTCTCAGTGAAATGGAAGCGTGTTAAACAGTGCCTATGTCCCTATGTGTTGATTGTGCTTCACAAATATTATTTTGAACCAAGTGTGTAACGCACCTTTAACACACCCATGCTTGACAATACACTACTAGTTCTTGACAGCTGCATATTTCGTATAATGCATTGCTGCATTGACAATGTTGAGTGTAAGTTACTTAAGTAATTTTTTAATAGATTTTTACAATTAATTAAAAAGTCCCCTATATTGATATCCAGCTCAAATGCTGGAACCTACTATTAAGAGATACTGGGACCAGTTTGCAAAGCAAAGTAATAAAATACCAAACTGGTCTCAGATCAGCCCAAATTACCTCTGTACTAACCATACACCATGTGTTCAGTAAATATTTATGCATATAACTATTCTTTAACCCTTTGAGTTTTAAACCATAATAGGCTTCAGTGAATCAGAGCAGCTACTTGTAGCCCACTTGCATAAGAAGATAGGAAAAACCTAGACCACAAGAGTGACGTCACACGATAGTGATATCACGTGATAGCAATGTCACGTGACAGCTTGAGTTTTGCAATGCCCCCGGAAGTCCTGAGCACATATTTTAAGCACAGTAGTAAGCTTTTGTTTGCATTCTGGTGGCCCCGTGAATTAGAACCTTCAGTGGAATGGTGCAGCATTCCGAACCCAACATTTTGTACGTGCAATATGGGTTTCTACGAACATTCTGGATTTGTACGTACATCCAGGGTTTTTTACATACATCCTGGGTTTTTTTGCATACATCCTGGGTTTTTTACATACATCCTGGGTTTGTATGTACATCCTGGGTGTGTATGTACATCTTGGGTTTGTATATACATCCTCGGTGTGTATGTACATCTTGGGTTTGTATATACATCCTCGGTGTGTATGTACATCCTGGGTTTATATGTACATCCTGGGTTTTTTTCTACGTACATCCTGGACTTGTACGTATATCTTGGTTATGTACATACATCCTGGGTTTGATAAATACATCCTGGGTTTGTACGTATGTCTTGGTTATGTACGTACATCCTGGGTTTGATAAATACATCCTGGGTTTGTACGTATGTCTTGTTTATGTACGTACATCCAGGGGTTTTGTATGTACATCCTAGGTTTGTATATACATCCTGGGATTGTATGTACATCACTGAGGGCTTTAGGCTGCAGCTTAGCATGATGACACATTCCTTTATCTCTGCTCCACGTGAGACCTGCCAGCACAGACAGGGCTTCGCTTAGTGATGGTTGCCGTGGGCATCACACTACCACTAAATAGTTTCCTAGTTTTAGAGAGCAGAAAGCAGTAGTCTCACACAGTCTTGTGGTCTATTTCCAGACCGGGCCTGTGACCGCTGGGCAGATGGACGGGAGGATGCATGCTGGGGGCTTGAGTTGCCATGTTTTGGTGAGTTGTTCCTGTCAGAGCTCAGATGAAATTCAGCCTACATCATGAAGAGGTGCAAGTAGCTGTTTAATACCCAGGACATGTTCTTCCATCACAGTGCTAACATTAACCTTAATAAGTTTAACAATATGACTGGTCTCAGACTGCTTCAAAAAGAACATCTTTTAATAAAATGTATGAAACTGTAATAGCACAAGGGACATCTGTGTTAATTATTCAACTGCAAATGTACTGTCGGTACTAAATTACTCTGGAAGTTATTTCACTAATGGATTTATTAGGAAAATATCTATGCTGCTTAAATGATCAAGACGATCAATAAAAGGCACAGCTGCTCTTGTACTTGTAAGATCAGAGATCTGCCTGTATTCTCCTGAATATTTGCTTTTCATATCTGAACTGCAGATTTCTCACCTTTATCTGGGAGTCCAGTGTAATGATGTAGTGTCCCATGAGATGAGCTCGTTTTACTAGTGAGTTAGAGTTACAACAGAATATAGAAATTACTTCTTTCTTTCCGGGGGGGTTGGGCATGTTATGAGGAGGGAATAAGATTTTCTTCCCATTATACATTTTTTAACAGCGTAGAAAGCGTATTCTTATTTCTTGTGCTTTAAATGGTTTGGAAGAGCAGATCATATCTGCCTTTGGCATCACACAAACTAGGTTTCACAGCGACTCTCTAAAATGTCAGAAATATACAGAACATAGATAGGCTGAGAATTACAAATACTGTTATTCTGGGATCACAGAGTTTGTTTGAACTTTTTGAGTAGCTTTTAGGGTCTTGAGTATTGCTTTTCTCTTATCTTAGTGCAGCAGGCGTGAGATTGCACAGACAGTAATGTTCTAAGAGTGCAAGCTAGCCACTTTATTGGAATCATTTATTCATTTGAAACACCTAGCAGGTGTACATATATTGTAGACACATTTTGTGTTAGCTGTTCTCCAGGTCTTTATCAGTCGTCAGTCTTTGCAGTTTTGCTGCTGACTTGTTATGTTTCAATGGTGTATGACTTTTAACCCTTCAGAGACACTCACATGTGTAAAAACACCACCAGCGCTCCTGTGTGTGAGTCTGAGCACAACTCCTCCTACCAGTAGTCACCAGCAGCCCTGTGATTAGAAACTGACCACAGATGAACAGTGTGGAGGTTAATGAGAACTAGTGCAGGGCAAGAGATGTCATCAGACATGAAAGACTTTATAAATTGAACGTAAAATTCCTTCTTTCTCTCGAAACCCTTATCGATGTTGATTGTGGTTGGTCAAAGCTCCATCTTGTTGTTAGTTAGTTTCTTTGGGGTTGAGAGATGTTTGCATGGATGTTTCATCCCAGTATTCCTGGTAATGATACTATATTTGTACAAAAGCAGTTTACAAAGCAACACTGCTGTCTAAATGAGTCCATAAAACAGAACAGGTGTAGGTGGTGCTGATGAGGCGATGAGGTGAGAAGGCAGGGCAGACTCAAGAGGCTGGGCTGGGACAGGAATGTTGACCGTTATTGGCCGGTAAATCCTAACGCTTATAGCTCAGTGTAGAAGGAGGAGGATATGGACATATGACAGTAGAACTGTTTTTGTGCCTGTTTTTGTCTTGCATCAGATGTCTATTGTGTGGGATCTGCTTTTTTCTCCTGTTTCCTCCTCGATTGTCTCATAGTGTATCTTCAGGCACCTGTCATGATCTAAATGAGAGGTCAGAGAAGCCTGTTTGGCTGAACACATCCAAGGCTGTAGGCAAGCTCTGTTGTGCTACAGGAACCTGCACTTACTCTCCGACGGGGTTCACGGGGCGAACTGGCTCTGTGTTTCAAATGGAAATGCAACACCCAGTCTTTCTGGAGCGTGTGTCAGACGCTTAGCTCCCCCATCGACTTCAAAGCAGGCTCTTTCATGTCAGGTGTGTCTGAATTAATGCTACTGTGGGACCCCCCCCCCCCCCCCCCCCCCATCACCTTTGAAGTGTCATCATCTCTTTCACCTGCCTTCTTTTCTGCTGTAATTCTGCCCAGCTCAAATTCTCAGCTTTGGCGGAGGACGGAAATAAATGTTCTATTTTAAACCTTGGGTGAGACCGTGTGGGGAAAGGGAGGGTGATTCTAACACGTGTACAGATCTCAGTTAGGTGCTAACATCTGTACTGCCATCACAAGGAGGAATGAAGCACTTCCAGTGACAAGAAGACATGATTGCAGTTTTGCAGAGATGTCTGTACTCTTTAAGGAGACTTACTAGTGTGTGTTTTCACAACCAAGTATGAAATCGAACCCCAAAATGGACCTGGTTTACTAAAGAATTTATGCAAGCTGGTTTTATTGTGAACGTTTATTAAAAGATAACAGTTCATTGGTTGGCATAAATGACAAGTTTCAGTCATTGAATATGATAATGAAAAAGTAATTAAAACATCTGAACATGTATTTAAATGCTTGGTTAGATGTACATTTGGTTCCAGATGCTTGAAAAGGAAATGCTTGTGATGACCTCAAAACCTCAAACTGGATTATAATCCACTTGCACTGTTTTAGCCATAGTTGGCATCACTTTTTAAGGATTTATTTAGGCCTAATGCATTTTAAATGTGTCTTAAATTTCCTAGGAAGGCTGCATGTTTGAGATCAGTCATGCGTGACAGAAAGCTTGCTGCTTGTACTTATCATGAGAACAGAAACAGGAATGGGCAGTTTCCCTGGAGCGCCGCAGTTATTGCGCTCCGTCTGGTCCATGTACTGCGGGGGCTGGAAGACCTTGTCAGGATGAGTGTGATTCGTGTGAGGACCTCTGGCTAGTCAGAGCAGTTGGCCTGTGAGAGGGAGATTACAGGCTGCAGTGGTGACCAATTAATAGGAGGTTGCAGAGGACGCAAAGTCACCTGCAGCCTTTGCCTAAAGCCTGCTGATTTAGTGTGTGTGTTTGTGTGTGTGTGTGTGAGCACGTGTAGAGTGAGGTGGTTTGAGGACACTCTTCTTTCTGGTGACTAGTATTGAGGGAATTTGGACTCTGAAATGATTTGGGAAGAGCTTATTTAGTACTTTTAAATTCACTTAAGTGAAATGTTTATTTTTATATATTAATAATGGGAAAATAACTAAAATGAGGTATTATTTTAATTATTTGATATAACATCAAGGTAAAATATGATTGTTAATTGCAGTTACCCTAAAGCTAAAACATGGCCGTTTTTGCAGTTATGAGAGAATTGAAAATGCTTTTGATTTGCCTTTGGAAGATGTCCGTTGATAACTGGATGTTCTAATAAATTCTCCCAACACAACATTTGAGTGTGTCATGAAAATCAACAGTAATCACTCAACTTTTGTGCAAGCTAACATCTCTTCTTCTCCCTAAGAGACAGTTGGTCAGTTTCCAGTACTTTATCTGCCCTCACTCATGTAGGTCTGTCTTTGTTTTTGTTGCATGAAGCAGCCTCAGCTGTGTACAGACATGTATGCACACAGCCTACATCCACGCAGTACGGCCATGTTTCTCTGGGGCTCTGTCCACCTCGGCGTTCAGGCACATGGTCTGTGTTAGCACTGCTGTGTTGCTTATTCCCATTACACTGAGCATCAAACAGTTTTTAATTCCCCAAACTAAAATGGGACATCATACATGAAATGTTTTATGCTGGATTTTGGTCTGTTTCTAGAATTTGTAAGTGTGAATGTTATATGTTATTACACATAAAATGCACATACATACTTGTAAAATGTACAATGCATAATGTATTTGGCCTCAGGAATGTCTTCAGTGTTTGGCAGAAGTGTGCCAACATAGAGGCCCTACATTTTCCTTGGCAGCCCTCTTCCATACTATACATAATGACATATAAGTATGTAGTGGTGATGGAGAAATTCAGAAAACATGTTTGGGTTCAGCATGGAAAAATACACAATAAATAGAATTATTATTTTGTTTGCAGGAAGCAAAATCACCTTTGATTTGTTATAGGCTAAACTGTTTACATCCAGATAGCTCATACTACAACACACATCTGAGAAAGACTGTAGTGGTGGACAGTCTCTGTGATTTCTCCAGGACAAGGGTGTCTGCCAAATGCTGTAATGTAAAAGTGACTTAAACATTTCAGCACGATCTGGCTGTACTAACAAGTCAGGAAACCTCCCTAGGAGGCAGTGCGGCTGGCTAGCTAGCTCTGGTCTTTCTCGCTGTCAGATTGAGTACCAAATCAGTGGTATTGATTGGCTCAGGCCTCCTGTCCCACTGGGCTTGTAGTTCTTTGGTCTTTGTTTACATTCCTCCCAAGGCAGAGGCTTGGTGGCTGCTCTGTGTGCAGGGAGATCAGGAGGGAAGTGTCATCACAGTAATGGCAGCTCCTTGCACAGGAGTTTTTGGTGCATATGAAAGGAGGAAATGTTAAGTTTGCTTAAGTAAGAGCAATTATAAGAGTATGTTCAGATATTTAGCTGTATTATTAAATAGCTGGCAACCTACACAAGATTTTGAGTAAGGATGCCCACACCATTCAGAGTGAGACAGCCCACATGATTCAGACTGGAACAGCACACACGATTCAAACTTGGGCAGCCCACATGAGATTCAGAGTAAGATATCCCACACAAACGTTATATGTCCGAGCAATCAGATTATTCATCTTGAATTTATTCATCTCACAAAATACTTCATATTATTGTATTGTCTGTACTTTAGCTAGTGCAGTCACACACTTGCATAAGCTTTTAGAAAATACAATGGATACTAGTGCGTACTTTCTTGTACATGCACTTTTGCATGTCTAAAACTGGTCTAAAAACATGCTACTTCATGGCCTTTGACTACCGTACTTAGTTAATTATGTTACTATGTCAGACATGTTTACTGTGGTTACCAACTGTTTAATGTTGTTATGTGGTAACCAGGGGCGGATCTACGGGCGGGCCTGGGTGGGCCAGGCCCACCCTGATTGGCAGCTGGGCCCGCCTAATCACAAGCTTAGAATACAGTTTTCCATATGAAAATTAATGAAAATAAACTATAATTGCTGCAGGATGGCGAGTCATACACCCCGCCCACCCCGAACAACTTTCGTTCGTGCTTGCCCACCCGAATTACACTTTGGCCCGTCCAAAAACTGCCGGCTGCATCCGCCACTGGTGGTAACACTTTTAGTCACACCTTCTGTGTTCTACAGTCCCTGACCTAAGTTCTGTCGCTTATCCATGTTGTGGAAACAAAAGCTTATAACCTGACTTTAAATTCATCAATTGGTTTTAGAACAGTGGCGATTGCTGTAAGACTGCAAGGGAAGCTCAGCTTCCCCTAAATGTCAAAAAATAAGTGATCAAAGATATACTGTTGTGTGTACATGTCATTGACTAAATATGCGCTACAACGCGCTCAACTTTTGTTCAGAATCAGTTTATCACTGGTAACGACGCGGCTTTCCTCTCACTCAGTCCCGCAGCTTCACAGTGCTTTAAACAGTGTGGACGCTCAGCGTCTACAGAGTTCAATAGCGAAGCAAAGAGTGCAGCGAAACGAGACGAGCCATTGGATAAATGCTGGGGGTCTATGGGGCAGTGGGCTGGCCTCGGCTGGCCCGGACGCTCAGCTTCTGCATGATGATTGGATGATCTGTCTGAGGCTGAATCCCTTTTCAGCGAAATGAGCGAATCAGCGATCTTTTGGTGTAAACCTCCGCGGGAGCATTTAATTAAAATTTTTTTAAATTTTCATTCTGTTCTGAATTGAACCAGAGATTTTCCTAATCCTCTTAGCGGCATTTTCTTCGTTAAAAACGACTAGCGACAAATCTAGCTTCTATTTCTGGTGGTTTTTGTTGTAGCTGCTTGTGTTTGGAGACTGACTTCTATTACTCAAGCCGAAATTGAGCTTCCCCTCCTTGAAAGACCAGCATCCGCCACTGTTTTAGAAATGACTCATATGAAAGCTGAAACCCTCCCAAATGAGGGTTTAGTTTACACTCTGTAAATTTGCTTTACTGCATAAATATTGATCATTTAATGAACACAGAAAGGTCAGATTTTGACAAGACAAAAGTTTTGTTGCTCACAGAAAGTAAGGTAAAAATCAAACAAATAATTAACTTCATATACAAATATATGCTTCATAACACTGGTGAATGACGTTGTGGTGCTATTAGAGCCATATTTAATATTTTGTGTTCCACGAGGTTGAAGGACCACATCCATGTGGTTCAACAATGATTCATACAATTTATTGATGAAGTCATCAGGAATAGCAAAGAATGCAGTCTTACATGCCTCACAGAGTTCATCAAAATTCTTTGGTTTTGTCTTCCAAGCTTCCTCTTTCATCCTACCCCAAACATGCTCAATGATGTTCATGTCTAATGACTGGGTTGGCCAGTCCTGGAGCACCTTGATCTTCTTCGCCTTGAGGAACTTTGATGTAGAGATTGATGTATGAGATGGAGCACCATCCTGCTGCAAAATTTGACCCCTTTTATGATTGGGAATGTAAGATGTAGCTAATACTTCTTGATATTTTAGGCTATTGATATTGCTTTACACCTTGCAAATGTTTTGCACACCCCCATACTGAATGTAACCCCAGACCATGATCTTTCCACCACCAAACTTGACTGTTTTCTGGGTGAATCTTGGAGCCATACGGGCTCCAGTAGGTCTCCTGCAGTATTTGCGGCGGCTGTGGTGTAATTCAACTGAAGATTCATCTGAGAAATCCAACTTCTGCCACTTTTCCAGCGTCCATCCGTTTAGCAGGCTGTGGGGCTTGCCAAATGCCGCATGGTTTTTTACCTGCCTTTTGTTTAGTGCTGGCTTCTGGGCACAAACTGTTCTAGTTGACACAGGGACTTGAGATGACCTGGCCTGGTGGAGCTCTGCAGCAGTGGAAAAGGGACTGGCTTTGGATTTTCTGGTTTGCCGGACCTGGGCTTGTCAAAAACATCTCCAGTCTCTTCAAATCTTTTTTTAATTCTTTGTACTTGACGCTGAGACACATTAAACGTGCCAGCCACCTCTGCAGTGGATTTGGTCTTCAGCATCTTGATAATCAAAGTCGCAGGATGGATTTTTGGCATGTTATGAGAGGTCAAGTTGCAGTGCAAGTGAAGGTCTGGGGTGCTGGAGTTCTTTTTATACACACCCACTAATTAACCAATCAATTAGTGAGCACAGGTGAGGCTGTAAACTAGGATTGGGTGCATTATATGATAAGGTGCTAAAACTTTTGTCTTGCCAAAATCTGACCTTTCTGTGTTCATTAAATGATCAATATTTCTGCAGTAAAGCAAATTTATTTTCGTAAATTAAATCTCATTTGGGAGGGTTTCAGCTTTCATATGAGTCATTTCTAAAACCAATTGATGAATTTAAAGTCAGGTTATAAGCTTTTGTTTTCACAACATGGATAAGCGACAGAACTTATGTCAGGGACTGTATTGTTGTTGTGCTACTTTGTCAATGTCTATAGGTAAGGTCAAGCAGATGCAAATTCTAATTGTCTTTGTGCATATCACGATAAAGAGCTGTGACTAATAAAATTGTGACACGGGGACAGAGGCGGCTGAAGGCGAGGGTTGCATGGTACAGTCTTTATTCTCCATACTCAACAATAAAGAGTGAACAGAAATATTATGCACTGCGATGCAGCAATACAGCTAAACGTCGTAGGGTCCCAAATGCACACAAGGAAGTGAGCAGGTCCAGCGCTGAGCAGTCAACCGAGGTGAATGTGCAGCATGTAACGTGGTGGGAGTCGAGGTTGGACACAAACGCGATAAAGAGCTGACGTGTACTGGAACGGAGCTAGTCTCTTCTATGTGAGCTGCGCGCATACGGAGAGTGCGTGACTTGCGAGGCATACTCCGAAACACTTCGCTGAAACACTCATGAAGGAATACAGTAAATTAAGTTTGTATTCAAGTCAATACTGACACAATACAAGACACAGAGAAAACACATAAAATATTAAAGTAACGAGCCTAAGACAACACAACACAACGACCAATAATACCGGACCACTAACTACTTATACACAAGGGAAAATCATGGGGAACCAGAATCAAAGACCAGGAAGCTAGACTAACAGGGACAAACACAAAACAGAGTGTTCAATAAAGCAATACAGAGCAAATAACATAACTATGACATACTAAGAACGAACACAGAATACACTCTTAGAAATAACCAAAGTCAAAACACATAGAGGACATGGGACAAGACCAACTAATACGAGGACGAATACTCACAGGGCTTTAAACATATAATATAAACCGAAACACCAGAGCAATCAGACTGAAACAACCAGAGTAACAGGACCAATACAATGAGACCGCAAACACAATAACCCATGATCAGAACACAGAAAACCTGGAATTAAATACTAGACAATAATGAAACATAAACAAGAAACAGCTGAGATGGCAAATGAAGGCAGGACTATACAATGAAGGTGTGGCGGACAAGAGGGGGGCGGAGCCAATGTGACACAGCACTGGACACAACGACCTGTGGGCTTAAAAAGGTGCACTGATTGGGACCTGGGGAGTGGTTTAGTGCTCGGGGGAGTGTGCTGTGAGGGTGTGTGAGTTGGGGCACGCGCCCTTTGATGGTGACCCGGCCTCTGGCAAAAATGCTAATACAATAGAACAGAAAGCTAATAAAATGGAACGGAATAGAAAAGAATGCTAATACAATAGAACAGAAAGCTAATAAAATGGAACAGAATAGAACAGGTGCGTTTCCTGATAACGAACGATCTTAGAAACTTACGAACAACTTTAAGAACGACATAACTTTAAGAACACCAAATTTGAGTGTTTCCCAAAAGCCTTCTTAGTCTCCCAATTTACGAACGAGTTCTAAGTTCTTTGTTGACTCCGCCTCTACATCTGGATTGGAAAAGCTCCACTAGTTGAAAACTGAACCTCGATTTACATACATTTTTTCATTATTATGACGCAAAAGTATCATTGGCAAAATGACAATCATAAAAACGAACTAATAAGTGTTGAAATTTCAAGTATAAGAAAAAAATGAGCAGAACTCTAAAATTATTACCTTTGCAATTCTGACCAATCGTAGGCATATATCAAGGCTATAAATAGGGCACACAATTAACCTTTCACACGTTATTCAAAACCATGGCAAACAAGCAGAGAAAATCTAACTTTCTGTCAAGTGAACTGAGCCAAAAAACAAAAGTATACTGTTTTCAAAAGCTCAAAGAAATTCCTCTAATTCAGAAAAAAAAACAAAAACGGGACAATATTGCCAAGAATATCAGTGCATGTAGTGGAATTAAGAGATCAGGCATGGCATGTGGCATGACTTCTGTAGTCAAGCCAAAATAAGGGTGCAGAACTCCCCAGTCTTAGGAGAAGACTAAGACTGGTGGAGGTCAAATGTCCACAAGTTCACTTACTGATGAGGAGGAGAAGGCACTGGGGATACTAGGCCCCACAGCTACTGAAGGGATACCAGGGGATTTGATACAGCAGTATTTATGTAATGTATGGATCCATTCCTAGCGTTAGTCCTGTCCATGTCTTCTGTTTAACCCTGTCTGGATTCACTCCCCAGTTAGTCCTGTCCATGTCTTCTGTTGTTCCTTGTCGTGTCTATCCCTCTGTCATGCCCCTCTCGTTATTCGTTCCCAGCCTTGTCTTGTTTGATTCCCTATAGCTAGTGTTTAAAAGCCCCATGTTTGCCCTGTTCCTTTGTCGGTTGTTCTTTGTGTGTGATCCTAGTGATTCCATGGTATGTTTCCATGTTTTCGTGGGCCTTGTGTAATATCCTTAGATGTTCTCTGTTCAGTATGTTTTGGATCTGCTGTTTGTTTATTAGTTGAGTATTGTTTGATCTACCTTAATACCCGTTCAGTAGTGTTTGTTGTTTTAATAAAAAGACTTCGAGTCCGCATCTGTGTCCAGCCTCCTGTTCCCAAACGTTACAATATAGCTTCAGAGTGGATACCCACTGTCAGGTAGTACATGTCCACCATCAAATGCACCATCCCTAGCCATGACACACTCCAGAATTGGCCCAGATGGAGACACATGAGGAGTACGTCACGTAAACCAATCAGAGAACATTACGTAATACGTACAGCACGTAAACCAAATCAAATCAAATCAAAGTTTATTTGTATAGCGCTTTTCACAACACATGTTGTCACAAAGTGCTTTACAGGATTTAAAAGGTTAACAATACTATGGGTCCAGAACCCTAATGAGCAAGCCAAAGGCGACAGTGGCGAGGAAAAACTCCCTATGATGGTGGGGAATAGGAAGAAACCTCGGGAGAACCAAGACTCAAAAGGGAACCCATCCTCCATTGGGCGGCCCGTTAACACACAAATTACACAAAATACAGACAAATACACAAGTCACACACAAATCACACAATCAGCCTAAGTAAAGGTAAAAATGAAAGTTCTGGGTTATGATATTGTCACTGTAAATGTCTGTTGATGAACGCCAGGCTTTCATTCCGTGTCGGAGCAGCGATGCTGGTATTGTAGGCTCCGACTGCAATGTTACTCTCCAGGTGAACCTCGGAGAAAAGATACGAGATGTAGTAAATATGTAACAGATTAATCAAAGGCCAAACTAAACAGATGAGTCTTTAATAGAGTTTTAAACATTGAGACTGTGTCTGAGTCCCGAATAGAGGCAGGAAGATTATTCCACAATTGTGGAGCTTTAAAAGAAAAGGCTCTTCCACCTGCTGTGATCTTTTTGATCCTAGGAACAGTTAATAACCCTGCGTCCTGTGAGCGAAGTGAACGCGCTGGGTTATATTGTTCAATAAGTTCACTAAGATAGTCTGGAGCTAAGCCATGCAGCGTTTTATATGTTAATAAAAGTATGTTATAGTCAATACGTAATCTAATTGGCAGCCAGTGTAATGACGATAGTATGGGACTAATGTGATCAAACTTTTTAGTTTTTGTTAAAACTCGTGCTGCTGCGTTCTGAACCAGCTGGAGTTTGTTTATCGATTTACCAGAACATCCAGCTAGGAGACTGTTGCAATAGTCTAAACGAGAGGATATGAATGCATGGATTAGTTTTTCTGCATCACTAATATTTAATATGTTTCTAATTTTGGCAATGTTGCGCAAGTGAAAGAACGTTACCCTAGTTATATTATTAATATGTGTATCGAACGAGAGATCTGGGTCTATTGTGACGCCCAAGTTCTTTACCTCTGCGCTGGAGGTTATAGTAAAAGAATGTAGATTCAATGTTACATTATGTATCTTGTCTCTCGTAGCCCTAGACCCAACTATTATTAATTCTGTTTTATCGGGATATAGTGCTAGAAAGTTACACGCCATCCAATGTTTTATCTCTTCTACACATTTCTCAATCTTACTGTTTGCGCCTAAATCATCGGGTTTTGCCGATAAATATAGCTGAGTGTCGTCTGCGTAGGAATGGAAACTGATGTCATGCTTATGCATAGTCTCGCCTAAGGGTAACATGTACAGTGTGAATAGAAGTGGTCCTAGGACTGTCCCTTGTGGGACACCATATTTAACCTGCACAGATTTAGAGGTTTTATTATTAATACTTACACATTGGAAGCGGTCAGTTAAATATGATTTAAACCAGGAGAGTGCGACTCCTTTAATACCTACCGTGTTTTCTAGTCTATCCAGCAAAATGTTGTGGTCTACAGTATCAAAAGCTGCACTAAGATCTAACAGTACAGTTGTGATCAAATTTATTCAACCCCCACTGAAATAAAGTGTTTTGGCCAGTTTGACATTGATTTTGATCATTTCAGTCATCTTATTTACAATTATATCAAAGAGGCACTTATAAATTAGACAAACATAACATAATATTTATGATGGAATAACCACAAATGTCTTTACTGTGCTCACATCATTATCAGTTTTATTCAACCCCCTAGTGACATTATTTTTTAGTACTTAGTACAACATCCTTTTCCAGTTATGACAGCTTTCAAGCGTGAAGCATAGCTTGACACAAGTGTCTTGCAGCGACCTATGGGTATCTTAGCCCATTCTTCATGGGCAAAAGCCTCCAGTTCAGTCACATTCTTAGGCTTGCGCACTGCAACTGCCTTCTTTAGGTCCCACCAGAGGTTCTCAATTGGATTTAAGTCTGGTGATTGCGATGGCCACTCTAGAATGTTCCAGCCTTTCATGTTCAACCATGCTCTAGTGGACTTGGATGTGTGCTTCGGATCATTGTCCTGTTGGAAGGTCCAACGTCTCCCAAGCCGCAGGTTTGTGACTGACTCCATCACATTTTCCTCCAAGATCTCCTGGTACTGAAGGGAATTCATGGTACCCTGCACACGTTGAAGCTTTCCTGTACCATTAGAAGCAAAACAGCCCCAAAGCATAATTGACCCCCCGCCATGCTTCACAGTAGGCAAGGTGTTCTTTTGTTCATAAGCCTGGTTCTTCCTTCTCCAAACATAGCGCTGGTCCATTGTCCCAAACAGTTCTAATTTAGTTTCATCTGACCACAGTACACTGTTGCAAAACCTTTGTGGCTTGTCCACATGACTTTTGGCATACTGCAGTCGACTTTTCTTGTTCTTTGGAGTCAGCAAGGGGGTGCGTCTGGGCGTTCTGGCATGGAGGTCTTCGTTATGCAGTGCGCGCCTTATTGTCTGAGCTGAAACTTCAGTGCCCACATCTGACAGGTCTTTTTTCAGTTCCTTAGCAGTCACGCGGGGATTTTTCTCCACATTACGCTTCAGGTAGCGCACAGCAGTCGCGGTCAGGATCTTCTTTCTGCCACGACCAGGTAACGTTTCCACTGTGCCCTTTAACTTGAACTTGCGAATGATACTTCCGATAGTGTCTCTTGGAATATTTAACAACTTCGCAATCTTTTTATATCCATTGCCATTCTTGTGAAGAGCAATAACCTCTCCTCTTGTCTTCTGGGACCATTCTCTTGCCTTCACCATGCTTGGAAACACACCAGTAGATGTCTAGAAGCAGCTGAGTATCACAGTCCTTTTAAATCTGCCTAATTGGTGCTTATCATGCTTGATTGCTGCTCGTTGACATCCACAGATGTTTTCAATACCTGATGGAAAACACTGGAATGAACCTCTGTTCTTAGGAGTGGTAGTCGTAAAGGGGTTGAATAATTGTGTCAATGAAGAAATCACAAAAAGGCCATTTAATACTTTATGACAAAAAAAATTGATGCTATCTTAGTTGCATTTAGTTCTTTAACAAGTCCTTGTAAGATTTCATTATGAACACAATTACAAATGTGCACTGAATTCCATAAAACCCTTCGCAGCATTGGGGGTTGAATAAATTTGATCACAACTGTATAAGGAACGAGACGAGCCCATTATCGGCCGATATTAGTAGATCATTCACTACCCTGAGTAAAGCTGTTTCAGTGCTGTGGTTTGGTCTAAATCCTGATTGGAACTTTTCATGGATACTATTTGATTGGAGATAGTGGTTTAACTGATTGGAAACTGCTTTTTCTAAAATTTTAGAGATAAATGGGAGATTAGAAATGGGTCTATAGTTGGCTAGAATCTGCGGATCGAGATTCTGTTTTTTAATCAAGGGTCTAATTACGGCGCATTTTAATTGTTTGGGCATGTAACCTAGGTTAAGGGAGGAGTTAATCATATTAAGTAAGGGCCCTGCAATGGCTGGGAGTAGGTCTTTAAATAGACGGGTTGGAACTGGGTCAAATATACATGATGTAGGCTTAGACGAATTAATCAGTGTTGTGAGCTCTTTTTGCGATATATGTGCATATATATGTGGTATATGCGACGTAATTACCAGACATGTGAACAAGTCACTAAGTTGCAAGTAACAAGTAAGTCTCAAGTCTTCACAATCAAGTCTCGAGTCAAGTCCCAAGTCAATACAAGCGAGTCTCGAGTCAAGTCCCAAGTCTTAAACTTCAAGTCCTAGTCAAGTCACCAGATGTAATTTCAATATTTAACACAATTGATACTGTTGATTAGTAGTATATTAAGGTAGTCAGACTAACTAACGTTAGGCGTTTGAGTGTTTCAGTTCGCTTGAGTGAGATGTCGCCGCAATTGTCGTCGTCACCTATCTCCCCCCCCCCCCCCCCTCGCCTCAGTGACTTTCGTTCGTCGTCGTCATCATCCCCCGCTTTCGAATTATCATTGGTGCGGACCGCTGACACAAGTCAAGTTGCTCATGTTGACCCCCTGTAAAAGTTAATTTTTGAGTTATCACATGCCAGCTAGCTAGCTAACCGTTATAGCATTATGTTAAATATACATAGCAGAGACTTACTTTTGTTTGTGCAGCCTCGAATGTTGAACAAAATTTGAAGTGGTTGCATCTCCATCTCTTATCCTGACTCCACATGTCTTGCATGTCGCAGTTATTCTTTTATTCACAACAGCATAATCTTTATAATTGAACAGGATAATTTTTGGGAGCATGTTGCTTGTCCTCTCCGCACAAATTCAACGCTGCTGCCCCCTCCCCCTCTCCAGAGAGTTACGGATAAACTGAGCTGAGCAGTTCACATTTTACAGCACCATTTAATACAAAATCATCCAGTTATGTGATTCTATATTACTTATTTATTATGTTAAAATTAGGGTGACCAAACGTCCTCTTTTTCCCGGACATGTCCTACTTTTGAGACCTAAAAAATGTCCGGGGGGAATTTCAAAATCGTCCGGGATTTTGCAAAGGAAGTGTGGGTAGATCGCATGACATTAAAAAGTAGTGTATGAATGACAGGCTATCGTCCATCTGCACTGATGGTTGTATTTTGATTGACATACATGGTAGCCAATCCGACGTCTAGGGTTTGACACACACTCCCCCTGTCAACAATCGACACACAACGCCGCTAAAAAATAAATTTGGGTGTCCTCCTTTTCAGAAACCCAAATCTGGTCACCCTAGTTAAAATAAGGATTTCAAGTCTTTTCAAGTCTTAAAGCTCAAGTCCGATTCCAAGTCAGTAAAGGTAAGTCTAAGTCAAGTCGCAAGTGATGTTGTCGAGTCAAGTCACAAGTCATCAGTTTAGTGACTCGAGTTGGACTCGAGTCCAAGTCATGTAACTCGAGTCCACACGTCTGGTAATTACTTCAAAAGAAAATACTACGCTAATTATACACATAAACGCAAATGTTGTAATACCGTGCTTAAAACCAGAGTGAAATTAGCGGCCAATGTCCTTTTTGAGTGTCAGAAATGTCACCTTATTGCCACCCTGCTCAGCTGTTCCCCATCACCATGCCCACATTCCTAACATTCTTATACCCTTCCGTCCCACTTCCTAGACGTGAAGTATTGCCAACAATGTTGCATACCGAGCGTTATACCCTGGTGTTGTTTTCTCTGTGTGCCGAAAACGACCTCGGACGACCACGACCTCGGACCAAATTGACCACTGCAACATAGTGACAAGAGTTACCCCTCACACCACCGTAGCTCTCTCGTATGCTACTGCTACTGTGCCTGTCTTTCTAAATAAAAGCCATGAGCTTTTGCACAAGGATCCCTCTCCATGTCTTTCAATTGTAACAAAATACTTCATCCTTCTACATGGATTCTGCAGAAGCCCAAACACATCTGGCACACCAAGAGACTACCATCGCTGCGATGACTGAGGACATCAGACAGCTCACGGAGATGACTCGTCATCAGGAGACCACCATCCGAGCTCTCTCTGAAACCGTTCAACAAGCCACCACCGCCACCTGGAATGTAAATACCGCAGTACCTATGCCTATGGCGACCGCCGTGTTGCGTTCGAGTATCCCGGTTGCGGTTCCAAAGCGATACGATGGGTTCCTGGAATGTTTCCATAACTTCTTAATGCAGTGTTCAATGTATTTCACATATCATTCTGCCCAGTTCCGGACTGAACGCCAAAGGGTTGATTTCATTCTGACTTGATTTCACTGGAGAGGCGGGCGCATGGGGCACTGCCCTCTGGGACAGTGGGGATCCCTCCTTGGAGTCTGAGAGTCAGTTCTCAATGCTGTTTAGATCTGTTTTCGACCATTCCACAGCAGGACGTTATGTCGGTACCCAACTCTGCGAGATCAACCAAGGGAGACGCAGAGCTGCGGATTACGCTCGGGACTTCCGTACTTTAGCCGCAGGGAGCAGTTGGGGAGACTCTGCCCTTAAGACCGTATTCCGCCGTGGGTTGCGGACCGATCTTCAAGTGGAGCTAGCCTGTCGGAGCGACAACCTGTCACTTACAGACTTTATTCAAGCGGCGGTGAGTGGATAAAGTGTTGACTACTCACCGTTCTACTTCCGGGAAATCCTGCTGGTCTACTCCCCCTGTACAGTCATCCCATTCCCTAAGTAAGACGTCACGTGACTCCCCAGAATACATGCTGTTGGGCCGATCTCCGCTTACTCCTCATGAGAGAGCTCGTCAGATCGGAGAAGGTCTCTGCCTCTACTGCGGCGAGGAGGGTCAGTTCTGTGACGGGTGTCCTACGCGGCCATCCTGTTCCAGAGGGGAATCTCCCTCTCAGGACATAATGCGCACACCATTACTTTCCGTGAGTGACAAGTCCCAGCTAAACCTCCCTGTACAACTCACCTGGGGTGGCATCACCTGTAATTACTCCGCGTTAGTGGACTCTGGTGCTGGGGGCGATTTCCTGGACACTGAATTAGCTAAATCGCTACACCTTCCCACAGAATAAGTGTATCCACCTTTCAGAATAAATTCAGTAAATGACCAACCAATAGGTGACGGAGTAGTAAATACACGTACAAAACCTCTGATTCTTCAGGTAGGGTTATTCCACTCTGAAATGAGGCAGTTCTACTTAGTGTCCTCTCTTCGAGACCCTATTATACTTGGTTTCCCCTGGCTGACAGAACATGATCCTATACTCTCATGGAAGACCAGAGAATTAGTAGAATGGCGATCACACTGTCTAGAACATTGTATGCACTTACCCCTACGTTCCATGGCTGTCGAAAGCCCTGACACACCTCTGTCTGAAGCTGTTCCTAAACAATACCTGGAATACAAGGATGTGTTTAATAAGGACCGTGCCATTCTGCTCCCTCCACACAGATCCTGTGACTGTGCTATCGACCTTCTTCCAAGTTGGAACACCTCCAAGTTTGCTTACCCCCTACCTTTCATCCCTGCCTCCCAGTAGCGGTTGATGGGAGCTACTTTATTTACCAAACTAGACCTGAAAAGCGCATACAACCTGATCTGCATTCGTGAAGGGGACGAGTGGAAAAGGGCCTTTGTGACTGCACGAGGCCATTATGAGTACCTGGTGATGCCGTATGGATTATCGAATAGCCCATCGGTTAAATCCGCCCGACGTCTAAATCCACGACAAGCAAGGTGGGCTTTATTCTTTTCTCGCTTCCAGTTTACCCTATGTTACAGATCCGGCTCCAAGAATATCAAGGCAGATGCTCTATCACGGATTTACGAGAAAACACCAGGCGATGGTATACCTGTTTCATCAATCTCATCCGGTGGGAGATACAAGATGAATTGTACGAAGCACTACGTACTGATCCGGGCCCTGAGGATGTTACTGAAGGGAAACAGTACGTCCCTGTGTTCATAAGAGGACGGCTCCTTCAACTCGCCCACGACACGCCCAGTACGGGTCACCCTGGCATCACATGGACCAAGAACCTCATCGCTCAAAGGTACTGGTGGCTGTATAAAAGCCGTGAGCTTTTGCATAAGGATCCCTCTCTGTGTCTTTCAATTGTAACATTGAGTTAGAACTGCACGTGAGCTTTGAGTTAAGAAGTACTTAGTGAGTTACGTATAGGTCCCAATATTCTTAAGTTACGAATGACTATAAGTACAACATAAGTTACAAAGAGTTTCGGGAAACACTCGTAAATTTAAGAATGTTCTTAAGTACGAGGTTGGGAAACATACCCTAGAATGCTAATTTAATAGAACAGAATAATATATAATAGAATACTAATTGTCACGTAAAGCTACGCCCCCTCTCCGGGTTCCCTCGTGTCTGTGTTCCTTGCCCGTTTATCCCGCCCTGCTCGTCTGTCTGCATGGTTTCCCATTGTCTGCCACGCCCTTGTCGTCATTGTATCACCTGTTCCTAGTTTAGTTCCATGTATATTAGTCCCTGTGTCTCCCATGTCTGTATTGGTTGTTTTGTTTAGTGTTCCTGATTTGTAGGTTTCCTGCTTAGTCATTTGTGTGCTCTGTACCTGGTTATCCTAGTTTGTATGCGTTTTCCCGTGTTTGCTTTGAGTATCCGTTCGTTGTCTTGGTACCTTGTTTATTCCTTGTGTCGTTATGCCTGTCTACATTTCTTGTTCTGATTGCCCACCCGTTATGACCCGTGCCGTTATTTCGACTCTGCTTTTGGAATTCCATTTAATAAATCTCGCTCTCCTCAGCGTTTGTGTCCGCCTCCCTGTTCTGCCTCGCGCAGAACATTACACTAATATAATAGAACAGAATATAAAAAATGCTAATACAATAGAATACGGTAATACAATAGTTCTAAAACAATACAACAGAAAAGAGCAATATAACAGAATGCTAATACAACATAATAATAATATGATAGAACAGAATAATAAAACAGACTGCTAATAGATATATCGAATAATATTTGGCAGAACAAATTGGCCTTATAGTTGAATAATTCAGAACATTTGTCCAGCTTTTCTGCAACTTTTTTTTTTCCTGAAAACATTTTCGGCCTGATAGTTTTCAGGCACCACGCCAGAATTCCGGCGCACCGACATGTCCGCGAGAAAAAAAAAATGAGGGGGGGGAAAATCCGTTAAATCATAATGATAAACCACACACGCGCGCATGCTATCTGTTTTGAGGCCGAAATATGATCCTTACGAGGTTCCCAAGTTACGATTTTTCATGGTTACTACACATCTCCCATTTACTGTATAAAGTCTTGTTTGGACCTAAATGGTTCTGCGTCATAAACGGAACTTGGTGTTTGGTGTGCGTGGCGTCAGGATTAGTTAAACGCAGCTATGGATAAAGGTATTTGCCAAAAGGCTAGCTTTAGGATATGATAACTGCGTAGGCCTATAGTACGTTATTTACGTACATACATGTACGTATGTTCCGATTTACACCGAAAATTGATTTACGACGGATCAACATCGTAACCCGGGGACCGCCTGTATTTCAGACATCGGAAGAGCTTCAGAGGTAGATGCAAGATACATACAAAATGTCCTAATAATAATAATAATAATGTATGTCCTAATAAACCAACACAAAATATTTATTAAATTTATTAAATTTTATATATAAAAACTAACTATAATCATAATACTTGTAATTCTTTTAAACTTTATTTGCATAATTTCTTTGAGTTGTCTGGTATCCTATAATTTACTAACAGTAATGAATAAATAATTAATTATGCCTGTTTTTAACATATTGTGTCTAATCTAAATCTTTAGGTTACAGCATTTTCTCAGAATATTAATAGAAATTAGTTTTTTTATTTCACTATAATGATTACCTGACTTATTTATTATTAATTAACTACACTAACACCCCCCCCCCCCCCCCCCCCCCAGGCTCAGGAATGTTTCCCACTATCACCCCTGCATGAGTAAAAACAGAATGCGTTCAAACACCTGCAACTACTCCAAGATTAGAGGTCACTCCCTCACCCCATGAGCCTATATCAACAGTGGGTGCCTGAAATGTTAAATACTTTTGAATGTTTCAGATGAATTCCATTCTAAGCCAGTAGGGTTTTAGATTAGCAGGTTCAGGGACTGACTCTGCTACAGGAGACTGCTCTCATGGATTAGTGACTTCCTTTATCCATTGACGGTGCCATATGCTTGCTCTTCCTTACTTGATTCTTCTCACCCCTCCTGAGCCCTTGATTGAAGGGTTGAGTGTATGCAGAGTATGAATGGCTCCCATGTGCCTGGGGTTGTGTCCTGGGGGATTTTAATCAGCCACATTGATTTGGCGTAAAAACAAAACTGGCCTCTCGCCTGCTCCTCAGTTCACATTACGATCTGTTCGGGAGACGAGGTGTTATTGCAGGCCGTCGTGGCAGTGTTGAGTCAGGCCGGGGTGTATAATGCTGGACGATCAGACTGGGTTCGGGGAAACCTAGCTTGGGAATCCCCATTCCATCTACAGGGGCCTGTGCCTCACTAACCAATGCTGCGTAGCCTGTGCTGAGACACCCACGTCACTGACTGGAGGTTCTGATACAGCATCAACTCCTTCAGATCTAATATGCTCATGTGTGACCCTAGATTAGCAGTCGGGCACGGAGTTTGATTTTCTGAGTTGGAGGATGGACGACACAGATTGGGCATGACAGTAGATGGGGTTTGAAGTTCTAACTGTGCATGTGGCTAATAATGTGTGTGGAGACCAGGCCGTGGTGTGGTTTGGGACTAGTGTGTTTTGTGGGTTTGTGCATGTGATGGTGTGTATGTCCGTGTATAAATGTGCTTTGTGCTCATGTTGAGTTAAAATGCAAACAGGCAGATTAATGACTGTGTGTGTGTGTGTGTGTGTGTGTGTGTGTGTGTGTGTGTGTGTGTGTGTGTGTGTGTGTGTGTGTGTGTGTGTGGTAAGTGGGCGGGCGGGCGGGAAGGTGTGTGTGTGTGTATGGTTCAGCCCATGCTGCGTTGTGATGCTGGTTCAGGTTTCGTCCTCCACAGGCTCTGGCTTGCGCCTGATTGGCTGACCTTGGCTGAGGTGTGCAGAAGTGCCCGGTGCAGCAGAAATTTACTCCTTTCATCTCTCCTCACACACACACACACACACACACACACACACAGACAGAGGTTTTTAATAAGCGTAGCCTTTTTATTTGAGTCATTTAAGTACAATTTAACAATGTTCATTTTCTGAGTAGTTTAGTGAGATGTCATGAATGCTCTCCCCACTCTGCAGGGTAGAGCTCAGGGTCCTGATGGTGGCATGGCCGCTTGAGCCCGTCTTCCTTAGCCTGTTCCATCTCAGCTATATATGCACTGAGGATCTGTCTCCATTTCACAGTCTGTGTTCTTACTGAACGCTACAGCCTTCTTAACTTAAGCATTCAAACGATTAGTGTGGGCATGCGTGCATGTGTGTGCGAGCGTGTGTGTGCATGCATGTGTGTGTGAGTGTGTGTGTGTTTAGTAATGGTTGTATTTAAGGTTATGTAACAGTTGTCCCACTCCAAGCTTTTCCAGCATTAGGGTTTAACACATCTTAAAAGGGCTGAAAGATGAATATCTTGCTTCTTTGATACACTCCCTCATAGGCTTGTGCTCTGACTCATTGCCTAAGGCACTTTCTGTCTTGATCCAGAGCATGAATATATTGGGCTTCATGGGAGGACAGAAGGGGGTTAGGCTGCCTCACAGTTACTGTGCTGGAAAAGCAGCTGAGACCCGGTAGACAAACGGGTGCATCCAATATGGACCACGAGTCTGTGGTTCACTACAGTTCTGCTGGTGGTTGTTAGTGGGGCAGCAGTGTGAGGCTGGGCAAATCTCAGCAATTATCACTTTTTGTGAGGGGAGAGAAAGAGAGAGTCTGTGTGTGAAGAGAGAGGGAGAAGTAGAGGGAGAAAGAGTGCTCATGTTGAGATTCTCAACCCTTCAGGCTCACTGAAACGCCTGGGTGCGCACCATGTTCTGGTGCCATGGCAACAGCGGAATTCTTGACTAACTGCCTCTTGACCGAACGGACGTGCCTTCCATGCAGCCTCACACATCTCCACACATCACACATCTCCACACATCACACATCTCCTCACATCACACATCTCCACACATCACACATCTCCACACATCACACATCTCCACACATCTCCACACATCACACATCTCCACACATCACACATCTCCACACATCTCCTCACATCACACATCTCCACACATCACACATCTCCACACATCTCCTCACATCACACATCTCCACACATCACACATCTCCACACATCTCCACACATCACACATCTCCACACATCTCCACACATCACACATCTCCACACATCTCCTCACATCACACATCTCCTCACATCACACATCTCCACACATCTCCTCACATCTCCACACATCACACATCTCCACACATCACACATCTCCACACATCACACATCTCCACACATCACGCATCTCCACACATCACACATCTCCACACATCTCCACACATCACACATCTCCACACATCTCCTCACATGACACATCTCCACACATCTCCTCACATCACACATCTCCACACATCACACATCTCCTCACATCACACATCTCCACACATCTCCACACATCACACATCTCCACACATCTCCTCACATCACACATCTCCACACATCTCCTCACATCACACATCTCCACACATCACACATCTCCACACATCTCCTCACATCACACATCTCCACACATCACACATCTCCTCACATCACACATCTCCACACATCTCCTCACATCACACATCTCCACACATCACACATCTCCACACATCTCCTCACATCACACATCTCCACACATCACACATCTCCACACATCTCCTCACATCACACATCTCTACACATCATACATCTCTACACATCACACATTTTCTCACATCTCCACGCATCACACATCTCCACACATCACACATCTCCTCACATCACACATCTCCACACATCACACATCTCCACACATCACACATCTCCACACATCACACATCTCCTCACATCTCCACACATCACACATCTCCTCACATCACACATCTCCTCACATCACACATCTCCACACATCACACATCTCCACACATCTCCTCACATCACACATCTCCACACATCACACATCTCCACACATCTCCTCACATCACACATCTCTACACATCATACATCTCTACACATCACACATTTTCTCACATCTCCACGCATCACACATCTCCACGCATCACACATCTCCACACATCACACATCTCCACACATCACACATCTCCTCACATCACACATCTCCACACATCACACATCTCCACACATCTCCACACATCACACATCTCCTCACATCTCCACACATCACACATCTCCACACATCACACATCTCCTCACATCACACATCTCCACACATCACACATCTCCTCACATCACACATCTCCTCACATCACACATCTCCTCACATCACACATCTCCACACATCACACATCTCCTCACATCACACATCTCCACACATCACACATCTCCTCACATCTTCACACATCTCCTCACATCTCCACACATCACACATCTCCACACATGTCCACACATCACACATCTCCACACATAACACATCTCCACACATGTCCACACATCACACATCTCCACACATCTCACATCTCCACATATCACACATCTCCACACATGTCCACACATCTCACATCTCCACACGTCACACATCTCCACTCATCACATCTCCATACGTCTCCACTCATCACATCTCCACACGTCTCCACTCATCACATCTCCACTCATCACGCATCTCCATGCATCACACATCTCCACGCCATCACTCAGTCAGTGACAGAGCAGCGTGCCTGACCTCATAGCCACACACACACACACACACTCACACACACACACACACACACTCCCTTCTGCGAGGAACCAGACATGGGAATTAGGCAGATCTCTGCTGAACCTTCCACTGGGGTATTTCCATAACCCCACCAGGAGAGAAAAACCCTCTCCTGTCACCATGGAAACAGCATCAGATTGGACCCCGTGTGGCTGTTGCGTGTGAACACACCACCAGAGTGAGCGTCTGGGAGACGACGCTGGCTTCCTCTCCTCTGCTGTGTCCTTTCAGATGCTTCATCACCACATGAACATCTGCTACCAAGATCTCTAAGCTTGACGTTTTCAAGCCACGCTCCATCAATTTTTAATGCTCTTTTGGTTCAGTTTTACTTCCGTTAACAATTATTTCTATAACACCCCCCCCCCCCCCCCCCACCCCAGTTCCGGAACCACTCCCCCAGTCCCCCATGCTGTGGATACCCCTCAACCAACACTGCTAATTAACATGCTGGATACTTTATGACACTGCAGGCGGTCTTGAAAACTACTTGTTATATAGAAACTTCTGTTTGAGGCTTAAAGTGCTACACCATCAGATTAGTGTAATAATGATTTTCAGATCACTGTGCCTATCACAAAGAGCAATCCACCTATATACAACGTGACGGAGTCTGAGGTGGTTGCGTTCCCAGCAAGCATTTCTAAGAATCATTTTTTTACATGGGCAGGCTAGAAATGACACAGTATGACACAGTCTGTTTAGAAAATGCAGCACAGCAAAAGCTAATACCAGCAACCAATAAAAAAACAATAAAAATATAAACATATCCAAGTGGAGGTAGACATAGCTGGCAGGGCCAGGACGACCGACCAATCAGGAATGACTGAAGAACTGATGCAACTTCTCCTTGAGATGTAACCATGTGACAGCACATGTTGATATGTGTTTCTCTCATGGTGTGTGGAATTAGGAAGAAGACTGACAGGAGGAGTGTGTGTGTGTGTGTGTGTGTGTGTGTGTGTGTGTGTGTGTGTGTGTGTGTGTGTGTGTGTGTGTGTGTGTGTGTGAGGTGAGTGAGCGTGTGTGTGTGTGTGTGAGGTGAGAGAGCGAGTGTGTGTGTGTGTGTGTGTGTATGTGAGGTGAGTGAGCGTGTGTGTGTGTGTGTGTGAGGTGAGAGAGCGAGTGTGTGTGTGTGTGTGTGTGTGTGTGTGTGTGAGGTGAGAGAGCGAGTGTGTGAGGTGAGAGAGCGAGTGTGTGTGTGTGAGGTGAGTGAGCGAGTGGTGTGTGTGTGTGTGTGTGTGTGAGGTGAGAGAGCGAGTGTGTGTGTGTGTGTGTGTGTGTGTGTGTGAGGTGAGTGAGCGAGTGGTGTGTGTGTGTATGTGAGGTGAGTGAGCGTGTGTGTGTGTGTGTGTATGTGTGAGGTGAGAGAGCGAGTGTGTGTGTGTGTGTGAGGTGAGTGAGCAAGTGGTGTGTGTGTGTGTGTGTGTGTGTGTGTGTGTGTATGTGAGGTGAGTGAGCGTGTGGTGTGTGGGTGTGTGTGTGTGTGAGGTGAGTGAGCGAGTGGTGTGTGTGTGTGTGTGTGTGTGTGAGGTGAGTGAGCGTGTGTGTGTGTGTGTGTATGTGTGAGGTGAGAGAGTGAGTGTGTGTGTGTGTGTGTGTGTGTGTGTGTGTGTGTGTGTGTGTGTGTGTGTGTGTGTGTGTGTGAGGTGAGAGAGCGAGTGGTGTGTGTGTGTGTGTGTGTGTGTATGTGAGGGGAGTGAGCGTGTGTGTGTGTGTGTGTGTGTGTGTGTGTGTGTGTGTGTGTGTGTGTGTGTGTGTGTGTGTGTGTGAGGTGAGAGAGCGAGTGGTGTGTGTGTGTGTGTGTATGTGTGAGGTGAGAGAGCGAGTGTGTGTGTGTGTGTGTGAGGTGAGTGAGCGAGTGGTGTGTGTGTGTGTGTGAGGTGAGAGAGCGAGTGTGTGTGTGTGTGTGTGTGAGGTGAGAGAGCGAGTGTGTGTGTGTGTGTGTGTGAGTGTGTGTGTGTGTGTGTGTGTGTGTGTGTGTGTGTGTGTGAGGTGAGTGAGCGAGTGGTGTGTGTGTGAAGGTGTTTAAAGATGTGTTTAATGAAAGCGCATATGGGATGTAGATGGTGCAGTGCTGAGTGTACATCTGTGCATAAATGTATAAATATTACATGTAAGTGCAGGTTTCTAAAATGTTTCTGTCCTGACATGACATTTATGGTGTAGTTGTCAGACTTGAGGAAGGGAGGGAGGGAGGGAGGGAGGGAGGGAGAGAGAGAGAGAGAGAGAGAGAGAGAGAGAGAGAGAGAGAGAGAGAGAGAGAGAGAGAGAGAGAGAGCACAAGAGACACCAGAGATTCATCAGTCCAAAATTAGCACTAACATCCCATATTCCCTAAACTACCAGAAAGAACTGAGGATCCTACTTGAAAGCCAAGAAACCATGGAAGAACAGTTTAACTGTCAAAATGTAAGAGAAATACCTTCAGCTTATCCTTCTGTCTTCAGCTTATCCTTCTGTCTTCAGCTTATCCTTCAGTCTTCAGCTTATCCTTCTGTCTTCAGCTTATCCTTCTGTCTTCAGCTTATCCCTACAGAGTGACCTATGAACATGTTTATATCCATTGTTAATGTTGTTTTTGTATTTAGTGATTTGTATAGATTATTTTTTAGCAATATAGTTTTGACAACACAGACATTATGTCACAGCAAAAAAAAATTTTAAAGCTCATTTGTATTAGAAGAAAAATTGAGAGACATGGTGAAAAAGAGAGAAGGAAAGAGTCAAAGTCACAAAGTGAGACTTGCGGAGATACAGAAAGTGAGAGAAAGAAAGTGTTGGAGAGAGAAGGGCGAAGAGGGGGAGTGAGAGGCAGACACACGGAGCAGGAGAAGGAGAGGTGGTGTGTGTTGACAGCGTGGCGGGCCGGTCTGACCTCCTCCCTCACTGCCCTCCCGTCTCCACCTGTTCTGCAGCGCCGGAGCCCAGCGGCACACATGGCCGTCTGGTCCCTCCGTCAGCACTCACTCCACCTCCAACTTCTTTGTGTGGTCATTACTCAAGATCTCACTCTACTGCTCCCTCTCTCTCTTTCTGTTTTTCACTCTGTTCTCTCTTTCACTCTTTCTTCACTCCAAAGAAAAACATGAACACACACACACTATGTAATGCCAGGGGCGTCATGGGGCGGACGCATGTGTTGAGCAGAGCGAGGTTTATTAAGGACATATTCATAATCAGAGTCAGGGTCACGGCCCAGGGTCAACAAGCCAATACTGAGATTCATAGTGATTAACAGAACCAAACAGACTAGCAAAAGGAAATGAACAAAACATTAAGGAAAACACACAGCAAATTACTAGAAACACTTGACTTACGTTGGACAACCAGATTGCAAAAAAACACCACATACATACATTCAGAAACTCACAAAACACAGCCAGGAACAACAACAAAAAAACGAACAGGGATTAAATACACTGGACTAACAAGGGAAACAACTAGAAACAGGTGGGAATGATAATCCTGGGGTGTGCTTACAAATGGCTTGGGAGTGGCAGGAGAAACACATGGGGAACCAAAACATAAACACATGGCTAGAAAAACAAAAAGGTACTCGTCACAGGTGGGGGCGGGGCTATACGTGACACACAAACAGCATAAACATGAGTACCCGCGACGGCATACTGCTTTTGCTGCGGATGCCGGTTACCGAGGCCCTTGTCAATGCCCAGGATGGGACTGTGATGGAGTATTATGGGGTAGGTGGAGTGAGGTGAACGGATCAGGAAGGGTGATGCGCACTGGGCCTCCATACCCACCACTGTCCCTGTTAATGCATGAGTACATGTCTGTTGTGTGCATTTTCTTAATTATGTGTGTTCATGTTTATGCTGTTAGTTGTGTCAGTGTGTGTGTGTGTGTTTGCTCATGTTTACCCTGTTGTGTTGGTGTGTTTGTGTGTGTGTTTTTGCTCTTATTTATTCTGTTGTGTTAAGTGTGTGATTCTCACTTCATATACAGACTGTTTGTTTGTTTATTTGCATGCATATGACTGAGCATCTGGGGCCTCAGTCTGAATCCAACGGCGGGTAGTTGTGATTAGTCATGATGGCGGGAGTCCTAAAGGCGTGATTTACAGCCGTGGACGATTGGTGCACGCGGGACTTCAGGGCCCTCGCGGGAAATCTCCATTCTGGGTCTATCAGGGACTCCACGGCGACCGATGGGCTGAAGTGTGATACGGGTTGTCCCAACGGCAGCCTGGATCACTGTGAGTCCTCTACCCACTGCACCAAAGGTCGTCACCACGGTGCAGCAGCTCTCCGTCACCTGTGACCTCATGGTGTGAACATTTAATGGGGAGGACCTGCTGTGGCCGGCTGTTGCCTTTGTGTTTGTGTGTGTGTGTGTGTGTGTGTGTGTGTGGGTGTATATAAATCTTCCTTGACCTTGAGCCTCTTCAGATGAACGTGGCAGCCTGTGTGGTCTATAAGAAGAGAACTTTATTATTTCATCTCAAAACACACTTTTTCCTGTGTGTTCCACCCACTCTTCTGAAGACATCGAAAACTAGGTGCCATGGAGACTTCAGTGCCATGGAGACTTTAGTTAATCACTTCCATCATTGGTTCTCCTGACAAACTTGTTTACTGTGTCGAATGTCTTGTGTGAATTGGTTCAGTGGTTCTCACTGAATATTCTTGAGTACCTCTGCCAAATACAGCACCCTCCATAATAATTGGTACCCCTGGTTAAAGTTAGTTAAAATTTATTGCAGAACCATAATCTCACTCTGAAAGAATTTAGAAAAAAAAGCAGCCTTCATGTTACATTGACATCGGTTCTGGAATTTTTGCTCACCGTTCTTGTGAACATTTTGACTCCATGGGCTGAGATCTTGCATGAAGCCCTTGATCGAGGGAGTGGTCTTATTGTTACAACTATTCAATCCATCCCCTCTGTATTATCTTGCCCTTTTAGTTTTACCTTCGTTGTAGTTTTCTGTTAGTCCCACCCTCTGTCGTAACTCACCCACTGAAGTCACGTTCAGCTGTTTCTAGTTTTCCTAGTGAATAAGTTAGGTTATATTCCCTTGGTGTTGAATCTTCCGATGTAAGTCTACCTGTTTGTTTGCTTTGTCCTAGTTTTGCTCTTTTCCTATGGTTGCATTTGGTTGATCTGTCTGGTTGTTGGTTTAGCGTTTACTTTTTGTTTGTGTTTGCCTATCATTATCCACCCCTCACAACCTTCTGCGGTCAAAGATTAGGTGATGTTGCTGATAACTCTCTGTCCCTTGCTATTCCTTGTTAGTGAGTTTTGGGTGTTTAAGATACATGTTTCATCTTAGTTGTATTGATGTATCTCTGGTGCCTTGATTTGTTTGCGTCTTTGTTAGTTTAACTGGATTTCATTGCGTTTTGTAGCTGTAGCCTTGTATTTCAATTGGTGTGTCCCTTTATGTTTATTTATTTGTCTCATTAGGATCAATTTGTTTTCCTTGTCTGTTTAGATTTTCTTATCCTGGTTTCTGTAGTGTCTTTGTATGGTTTTGTCTCATTTGTTTTGTTTTACATTAAGTCACTGGGTCGGCATGGTTAGCCCCTAGGAGTAGAAGTGTATAATCCAGGTTCAGAAAGTAAAAGTCCTCACCAGGATGTTGCTCAGGCTTCCTGGATTGTGTTGATTCCACTCATTTTACCTGGATTGCACTAATTAGAAAATCTAGCAAGCTTGAGCAAAATCCTGGTGAGGACTTTTACTTTCTGAACCTGGATTATACACCTCTGCCTAGGAGGCTCTGATTCATGAGATTACTTGTTGTTATATAAGAGTTGTCCTTTATGAATATGCCTCGTCGTTCCCGTGTTGTACGGGTCGGCGTAGTGAGCCTCCAAGAGGCTCTGAGTGTTTCTAATAATAAATTAATCTCTCTCCAGCATTTGCGTCCAGATGTGTGTCGACATTCATAAATCAGGCAATAGCTACAAGAAAATAGCCACTCACCTGCAGATCCCCTTATCTACACTCAGAGCAATCATCAAAAAGTTCAAGACATCTGGAACTGTGACAAACAAGCCAGGAAGAGGACGCAAGTGTATCTTGTAACCATGCACAGTAAGAAGGATGGTAAGAGAAGTAGAAAAAGTTATCCAAAGCTCACTTTAAGAGAATTGAATCAAAGGGTAGCATCTTGTGTTTACAAGGTCTCCCAAACAACCATCAGGCGCCATCCACATGCCAACAAGCTGTTTGGGAGGCATGCACAGAGAAATACTTTTCAGAGTTTTTTGCGTAAACAGGTGGAGTTTGCCAAGCGGTGCTGTGATTTTAACTGGGACCAAGAGCTTTTTGGCAACAAACACCAACTGAGTGGGTATGGCATAACACCAAGGATGAGTACACAGAAAAACACATCATGCCCACTATTCATTGGGAGAGGATCGATTATGCTGTGGGCCTGTTTCTCACAGACATTTTTTTATCAGCATCTGGTGGCTTCTGCTTGAAAGCTGAAGATGGGTCGTCACTGGGTATTTCAGCAAGATAATGACCCTAAACATGTGGCCAAATCTACTCAAATATGGTTCACAAGGCACAAAATCAAGCTTCCCTCATGACCATCTCAGTCCCCAGACCTCAACCCAATAGAAAACCTGTGGGGTAAGCTGAAGAGGAGAGTGCGTAGGAGAAGAACCCTGGACTCTGGACAATTTAGAGAGGTTGTGCAAAGAGGAATGGGCGAAGATCCCTCTTTCTGTATTCTCCCATCTTTTGAAGAGTTATAGGAGAGATGAAGTGCTGCCTTGTTGGCAAAAGGAGGTTGTACAAAGTACTAACACCGGGGTGCCAATAATTGTGGCACACATGATTTCATTCATTGGTGTGCCAATAATTATGGAAGGTGCTGTATTTGCTACTCATTCCTTAAGGCTTATAGGATTAATAAGTTTGACTTCAATCCATCCATCCATTTGCTTCCATTTATCCAGGTCCAGGTCGCGGGGTCAGTAGCCTAATCAAAGAGGTCCAGACCTCCTTCTCCCTGTTACCTCTTCCAGCTCTACTGGGGGGACACCAAGACGTCACCAGGACAGCTGAGAGACATAATCCCTCCAGCATGTCCTGGGTCTTCCCCGGGATCTCCTCCCAGTTGGACCAGAGGCCCAAACCATCTCAACTGGCTCCTCTGCATGGTGGAGCAGCAGCTCTACTGATCTAACTCCTCACCCTATCTTGGTAGAGCACAGACCCTGCAGAGGAAACAAATTTCTACCAATTTTATCTGAGATCTCATTCTTTTGGTCCCTACCCAGAGATTGTGACCATACGTAACTAATTAATAACTAATAAGTTAGAGTTTAACAGCAAACACAACTTTATTCATTGTGTTTCAATAGTTTGTCAGCCAGTTTTGACCAGAGGAGGATGGGTTTGAGTCGTGGTTACTCTCAAGGTTTCTTCCTCTTGGACTTCCTTGTAGATGTTACCATGGTATGCTCATTACGGGACTGGACACGGATTCTGTGCATGCATGATCTCTGTAAAGCTGATTTGTGATAACACAGGTTATGAAAACAGTATACAAATCAATTTAAATTTGAAAATGTGACATTTTTCTTCGCTGAGTGAGATTGTACATGACAGAGCAGGGAGGGGTTTTCATGCCTCCACGTATGGGTGAAAGACATATTTTTATGGTGATGATTATGGGATTTCCAGGACTTATCATCACATGGATTCTTTACTTAATATAAGACCAGCTAATAATTCATTTGTAAGCGGGACTTTAGAGCTGACACTGTATTCAGTGTTATTAAGCACTTATACAATATTTATTAAACAGAGGAGGTTGCCCAATGAAGAGGTTTACTCATGCTGACCTCTGTAGGCCTGTCTCTCTGCTGTACAAGTTACGTAATGTCCGATGTAACGTAATATTGTAATTAGAGGATTAGCAGGACGTTAATGAAAAAGATCACATTTGCACTGCAACTCAGATGTCCATCATGTTCCGCTGTGAATATGTCCCGGTGTGATGTTCTAGCAGCGGTTTTGTTACTGTTACACCTTGGTATGTAAGTTGGTGTCAATGAAAGGTGGCTGGTGACACCATCTCTGGACGGGCCTGTAGAAGAGAAGCAGTTAGCCACCATTGCCTTTACCATGGCAGGAATACCTCTGCGACTAGTCTCATAGCTTAAATCGGGTGTATTTACAGAATAAAGGTGGAGGGGGTGACTTGCTTCCTTCTTTTAGATGCTGCACTCCTAAAGGTCGCTGACTCTGCATTTTCAGTTTGACCTTTAGACCTCAGGCTGTCCTGTTCGGGAGGACACTCTGGCAGGAAAGACACAGGCTTTTGTCAACCAGTGTAGTCTGTTGTAATGCTTACATACGAGTAGCATAGAGCCCCGCTGTTTCCTTGGGGCGGTGGGGGAAGGGTGATGTTCGATGTCGTTTGTTTTTCATATGATGTGAAGTAGCTGAAGACCGGTGGTCCGTTAATATGCCTGTTGGACTGATTCCAGCGTGAACGCACCAGCGGGTGCTGCCAGGCTGGGGTTGGAGTTGGAGCTTCTTATTGGATCATGACTCAGCCAGCTCATTAGCACTCCCCGGAGCTCCTGATGAAAACTGCAGCCCGAGCCAGCTTCTCCATTTGAAGCCCGGCACAATCCCCACCCCCCACATTAAGAAGGCTACTGCAATGTGGTCACCAAGCAACACAAATTGCTTGCCTACAAATGGCCTGTCAAAGGGTGTTTCTAACGTTGGGAGTCTTTGGAATATTTTACATGGTCACAAAGTCTTTTTAATACTGTTTTACCAACACTAGGAGGTCTACACATGGCGTCAGTCTTTTAAAACATTTGCCACCTCATGTTCTGTACCGTATGGATGAAAAACTGTGATTAACAGGTTTGCATGGTGGATCTGAATGAAATGGCTTCTTGTGTGTTGGAGAACTCTTGAAGGTTAACGACCTATCCTTCAGACTCGTGCACACTAAATTGGTCCCTATGGACAGGTAGCATGTTGTCAAGGGAAAAGCAGCAGCTCTCCAGAGTGTCTTTCTACTGATTGGAAGCTTCTCATTTTGTCATTACAGGTAAAAGTCATGTGTTTTCCATTAAACAGGAGCAGGCACAGGATCGTTTAGAGCTACAGAGGTTTCCTTGAGCTCCCTGACCTTCTGACCTCTTGACATTTGATTGAGTAGGCTTGAGCCCAAAGCATTGGATGGCAGGGTGAAAGGTTATCTTTTCTAATCTGCCTCAGTCCTGACTACAGTACCTCTTCCTATGTGGTTCTTCTCTTTTGGATTGAGATACACACACACACACACACTAAAATAAATTTCATTTTAATAATTTACATGTACAGTCTGTTGAAAAGTCTGATAATTAGCACTAAGCCACTTCTCTCTAGCAGTTAGTGCCTCCTCCATAATTATTGGAACCCGCTGGCTGTGACTCTTCTGTGGGCTTACAGCAGGTGCCCTGCCCCCTTCTCCAAGATCAGATGGGAGGGCTTTAGCAGACTGACAGGAGGTTCAAGGGTGCTGCAGGTAGGTGATTTGGTTTTAGTGCAGGTTGCTGCTAAGACTGGAATGATGCGGTGTCCCTGGAGCACCTAGGACATGAATGTAATGGTGTGGCTTTCAGTGCTGAGTGTTACAGTGCTGAGTGTTACAGTGCTGAGTGTTACAGTGCTGAGTGTTACAGTGCTGAGTGTTACAGGGTTGAGTGTTACAGTGTGATTGATAGCTCTTTTGTTTGCTGTTTTGTCAGTGATTTCATTATGAAACAATGGAAGAGTCTGACATGTGATCTTAAGCACCAGACTTCACTGTCTCTCTCTCTCTCTCTCTCTCTCTCTCTCTCTCTCTCTCTCTCTCTCTCTCTCTCTCTCTCTCTCTCTCTCTCTCTCTCTCTCTCTCTCTCTCTCTCTCTCTCTCTTCCCCTGTCTTACTCTCATTTCCTTCCTCTCACTCTCCTTGCTAATTAGATAAGATCGGAGATGATGGGCCATTCAGTCTATTTTCAGACCTGAGATCTAAACAAAGATGATGCAGTTAATCTCTATGCTAATTGCACAACACACTTAAATCTTGATATTCTCTGCCGGTCCTTTTATAGTCCTGCTATGGCTTTCTCTAGCCACATGTGACTTACACTCTCTCTCTTGCCCAATTCCCTCTTTCTCTTTCTCTCTCTCTCTCTCTCTCTCTATCTTTTTCTCTCTCTCTGTTCTTAATTATCTGCTTTTGTCTCCTTCTGCCTCCCACTCTCATCTTGTTCACTTTGTTTGTGCTTCTCTCTCTGTCTCTCCACTCTCTCTCTCTCTCTCTCTCTCTCTCTCTCTCTCTTCTGTTGCCACTCTCTCCACTCTCTCTGTCTTTCTCTCTCCCCACTCTCTCACTCATTCTCTCTCTCTCTCTCTCTCTCTCTCTCTCTCTCTCTCTCTCTCTCCGCTCTCTGCCCCCCACTCCATCTCACTGCCTCCCGCACTCTTTCTCTCTCTCCTCCCTCTTTTTCCCTCATGCTGAGGACACGCATGTCTCCTCTCCTAGCGGACACTCCGACGCTCACTCACTCTCCGCCAGCTTCTCCTCCGCGTTTGTTCCCCCCCCCCACCTGTTCTTTTCAGGCGGGAAACTTCTTTCGCGCTGGGGCAAAAACAATGCCCCCCACTCCTGACCACCGCTGAACGGATTAGCCGGCTGTTCTGAGCGCTAATGAGATTTGTCTGGTCGTAGAAGACATGGAAGGCGGTACCCTTATGCCTCTACTCAGGGAGAAGGTTCCCGCTCTGTCCGCTAGAAACGGCACTCTGGCAGCGTGCGAGGAGAGCGTGGCTGGAGGTGTTCACCTGTGAGAGGGGGTTTGGCATCTGTTTATTTATTTATTTATTTATTTATTGATTTTTGTGTGCTTGGCGAGGATTCTCCTGACATGAAGTACCAGAAATACATAACGGTGATGCAGATGGCCATGGGAGTGACTGCCTCCAACAAAGACAACTGCCTCCCTCCAAAGCGACAGCTGTGGTGAGTGCGATCGGTAGAGCGAGAGATCGTAGTGAGTGAGTGAGCGCGTGAGAGGCAGAGTGCAGTCGAGAAGCGGAGACAAAGGAAATAATAGAGAGGATGGAGAGAGGAAGGGGGTTTTGCCCTCAGTGTTCAGTGTTGAACTGTGCAGTTAGTGCTGTTAGTATGTGTTTATCAAGGCGAGCGCAAGTGCGCTGGGCTTCTGTTGTGGTTCTCTCTCCCCCTTTCTCTCTCATGCATTCCTTCCTCTCTCCGCTTTACTTTGTCTCTCTCTCCTACTCTCTTGCACTTTTTCTTTCTCACAGTTCTTTCTCACATTTCTCCCTCTCACTCTTCCTAAACCCGTCGCTCAAAGGTGAAACGGCATCGTTTTGTTTGTGTTTACCTCTTAGCAACTGCATCACCCCCCCCCCCCCCCCCCCCCCAAACCGTGACTCTATACAATTGTTCAATCAAATCGCTGGTAATCCGAGAACAAAGGCTCTGGTCCTGGAAGCTCTGCATGACATCATCGTGGCCCCTCAAAATAAGTGATTAAACCAGACCTGCGTGCAGACGCGCGCTGATGAAGCCCCCAGCGAGACGTGTGTCTTACTCATCACAGTTCAGGGCTTTAGTCTCGACCCTCGCATACTGATCCTCAAGCTCCGCCCACCTGTTGTGATGGAGAACGAAATGAACGGCTGAAGCAGAATGGAGCCAGTGGCAGGGCAGTTATTTCGTTTGCTCGCACGCAGAGCACTTGGTGCCACCTAGATTGTTGTGCTAATGACGGAAGCCCCTCTTTGCTGTCGTGTGAGCTGCTCTCCGGCCAGCGTGTGCTGTCTCTCTTGTGCGCACCACATCCCCCAGCATGTCCATCTCACACAGCTTAAAGTGCTTTGCCTCCACACCGCCACGCCTCCACACTACCACACCTCCATACTGCCACGCCTCCACACTACCACACCTCCATACTGCCACGCCTCCACACTACCACACCTCCATCCTGCCACGCCTCCACACTACCACACCTCCATACTGCCACGCCTCCACACTACCACACCTCCACACCGCCACGCCTCCATACTGCCACGCCTCCACACTACCACACCTCCATACTGCCACGCCTCCACACTACCACACCTCCATACTGCCACGCCTCCACACTACCACACCTCCACACCGCCACGCCTCCACACTACCACACCTCCATCCTGCCACGCCTCCACACTACCACACCTCCACACCGCCACGCCTCCACACTACCACACCTCCATCCTGCCACGCCTCCACACCCACACTCCTCCACACGCCACGCCTACACACCACCATGCCTCCATCCTGCCACGCCTCCACACCCCCACTCCTCCATACGCCCACTCCTCCACACCGCCACGCCTCCACACTACCACACCTCCATACTGCCACGCCTCCACACTACCACACCTCCATACTGCCACGCCTCCACACTACCACACCTCCATCCTGCCACGCCTCCACACCCCCACTCCTCCACACGCCCACTCATCCACACCGCCACGCCTCCACACTACCACACCTCCATACTGCCACGCCTCCACACTACCACACCTCCATACTGCCACGCCTCCACACTACCACACCTTCATCCTGCCACGCCTCCACACCCCCACTCCTCCACACCCCCACTCCTCCACGTCTCCACACCGCCACGCCTCCACATCGCCACGTCTCCACACTGCCACGTCGCCACACCTCCACGTCTCCACACCTCCACGTCTCCACACCTCCACGTCTCCACACCTCCACACCTCCACACTGCGACACAGGCTCTTCAAGCTACTCTGGCTACACAGGCTCCATTTTATCTGGCGCTGTGAATGTTGAGTGTGTTTGATATGGAGCACGTTGAGGGTGTCACGCGGAGGGCTGAAGGTGTGTGTTGTTGTTTGTTCACAGTGTCACAGGGTGCCTCTACACTCCTGCACCCAGCAGCAGTCCTTTTATATTTTTTCCATCTTTTTCCTCCTTTCCCTGCTTGCACCTTAGAAATCAAAATGTGAAAGGTTTTGTAACAGCGGTTACACTTCCATTAAACGCATGTTTGATGTCCTGTGGCTCTCATAAACGGTCTCCTCCTTGACGCCTGGCTGCTCTGAGAACATGTCTGCTCGGATACGTTGAGTTGCAGGATGAGGTGGTTTTAATACTTTAAGGTATTCCTGCCTCATGTTTTTTGTTTTTTCCTCGTGCTCGCTGCTTCCATTAATGGGCAAATCACTGAGAACAGGAACAGGTAGATAGTGGCTGTGTTTATCTGTGTGTTCTGTATCTGCTCGTAAACATCCAGAGAAAACGGATGGTTTTTTTTTCCTTTCTTTTTTTTTTGTCTTGCTTTCTTCCCTTAAGAGAGACACAGAGGTGCCCCCCCCCCCCCCCCCCCTCCACCCCTCCACCCGCCACACGCCGGTCACGTGTGGAACGGGGGATGGGAGGCGTTTGCAGTCAGATGCATCATTACAGTCTTACACTGGAGGCAGGGCTAGTGGCTGCTGGCTGGCTGCTGTAATGACAGACAGGGATGTGGTGAGACAGAACCAACCATTGTGTTTCCCGCTCCGCTGTGTCCGTCTGTCTCTCCGCACGCCCACCTGTCCATCTGTCCTGTCTGTCTCCTGCCACCCCCCATGTGACCTGCCATTGGTCACCATTTGTGTAATGGTGCATGAAACCCGCCCCCTCCAGCGGGCTCCAGCACACACGCACACACACACACACACACACACACACACACACACAATTGTGCACACATACATTAGTGTACTAATGGACACACTTGAGCAAATAGATTCAGTATCCATTCGTGCTAACACGCATATCTGCATGACAATCATTCATACACACACACACTCACCCTCAAACACATACATGCTTGTACACAAACTCATGCTCATACACACAATCTCACTTGTACACACTCACGCTCATACACACACTCCCCAAACGACCCGACAGTAACAATGCAGGATGTCACCAAGACTGTCACGAGTGTCTGTACTTCACACCTCAGAAAATAGGCCACCAAACGCATCCCAGTTTGTTCTCAATCCACAATGCAAATTCGATTGTTACTTCTGTCGATTGTTAGACTGTTACTAATCTGTCCCCAGTCTGTTACGTATTCACTGTCCCCAGTCTGTTACGTATTCACTGTCCCCAGACTGTTACATAGTCACTGTCCCCAGACTGTTACATAGTCACTGTCCCCAGTCTGTTACGTATTCACTGTCCCCAGTCTGTTACATAGTCACTGTCCCCAGTCTGTTACGTATACACTGTCCCCAGTCTGTTACATAGTCACTGTCCCCAGTCTGTTACATAGTCACTGTCCCCAGACTGTTACGTATTCACTGTCCCCAGACTTTTACGTATTCACTGTCCCCAGTCTGTTACATAGTCACTGTCCCCAGACTGTTACGTATTCACTGTCCCCAGACTGTTACGTATTCACTGTCCCCAGTCTGTTACGTATACACTGTCCCCAGTCTATTACACAGTCACTGTCCCCAGTCTGTTACATAGTCACTGTCCCCAGACTGTTACATAGTCACTGTCCCCAGACTGTTACATAGTCACTGTCCTCAGACTGTTACGTATTCACTGTCCCCAGACTGTTACGTATTCACTGTCCCCAGACTGTTACGTATTCACTGTCCCCAGTCTATTACACAGTCACTGTCCCCAGTCTGTTACACAGTCACTGTCCTCAGTCTGTTACACAGTCACTTTCCCCGGTCTGCTACTTAGTTGATGTCTTTGGTTTATTACCTTGATCTAATAACAATTTATTATTGCTCTTGTTGTGTTCATTAGTCACTCCCCCGATCCTGCTGATTCATGGACATGGCAGCAGGGGGCGGTGGTTGGTTTGAGCGCAGATGTCCACCCACATGGTATGTCTGTATAGATTGCAGAGGTACGCGGCTGGGTATAGCTGTTATTCAGAAGTTGATTTTGCTGTTTTTGTAGATAACAAGCACAGATTGCAGGTGCTGCTGGTGTAAACGTGATGATTTTTATGAAATTTTGTTTTCGTGAGCACACAGATAAAACAAATATTGCCACATGTGAGTAAAAGAGCTGTGTGTGCGCTTGTTTCGCGTTATAAATAACTTCTCTGATTCTGTATGAAATCATTGGTATGATTAGTAGAGGAATGTGTAGCTGTAAAAATGAAATTAAAAACTTTTCAGTTTTCAGATGGATATAAAGTTCACGGTCTCTGCTGGGTGGCACCTCAAGTGGGTTTGGAAACCAGTGGGTGCTGGGTGGTGCCAGCCTTTGACTGGATACTAAAAATGAACAGGAACAAGATGACATTTACACTTACATTTACATTTTTGGCATTTAGCTGAAGCTCTTATCTAGAGTGACTTACAAAGTGCTTTGTCATCCACTCCTAGAACTCCTAGCCAATACAGTAGGTCAGAGTCAGATATACTGTAGAATGAGAAAACTGCTAAAATACAGGAAGGCCTCAATACAGTATTACCCCTTAAATATATTTGCTGAGTGTCTCCAGGTGAGGGTGCGTGAGGGTGTAAGAACTGATACACCCTCATTGGGTGAAATACTGAACATGACATCACGGAGTCACTAATGCTCCGTACCCAGCTGTGATCATCTGTTAATCGATAGTGAGTGAGTAGGCCCATGTGGCCAAGCTAACCTGAAAGCCTCCTCTGGGTGTACTGCCCTCGCACACACAAATGTTCTCTCTCTCTCTCTCTCTCTCTCTCTCTCTCCTTTTTTCTGTTCTTCCGCATTTCACTTTCATCACACTTATATTTTTGTTTCACCTACACACATGTCTGAAGTAGCTTCTGTATTCTGATACACTGTTCACTGCCCTCTTCTCTGAGCTGTTCATTGTGTGTTTCACTGCGCTGTTCCCTCCTCCCCCTCTGCTCTCTTCCCTGTGCTCTTCACTGTTTCCCTTCACTGCACTGTTCACTGCACACTTCCCCGAGCTGCTCTTTTCACTGCACCTCCTGCTCTTACATGTCTCTAGTGCAGCAGTGCTCCACACACACTCCTATAAAAAGCCTCACCACGGGGAACGGCAGCTAACACACATTTGATGGTCTTTTCTCCAAACAAGACACAAACCCGACCGCTTTGATTCTGAGTCAGAGGCGAGTGTGCGTGGTGACTCAGAGCGGCCCGGAGTGTGTGTGGTGTAGGAGCAGAGGGAGGAGTGTGTGGGGTGTAGGAGCAGAGGGAGGAGTGTGTGTGGTGTAGGAACAGGGAGGAGTGTGTGTGGTGTAGGAACAGAGGGAGGAGTGTGTGTGGTGTAGGAGCAGAGGGAGGAGTGTGTGTGGTGTAGGAACAGAGGGAGGAGTGTGTGGGGTGTAGGAGCAGAGGGAGGAGTGTGTGTGGTGTAGGAGCAGAGGGAGGAGTGTGTGTGGTGTAGGAACAGAGGGAGGAGTGTGTGTGGTGTAGGAACAGAGGGAGGAGTGTGTGTTGTGTAGGAGCAGAGGGAGGAGTGTGTGTGGTGTAGGAGCAGAGGGAGGAGTGTGTGTGGTGTAGGAGCAGAGGGAGGAGTGTGTGTGGTGTAGGAGCAGAGGGAGGAGTGTGTGTGGTGTAGGAGCAGAGGGATGAGTGTGTGTGGTGTAGGAACAGAGGGAGGAGTGTGTGTGGTGTAGGAGCAGAGGGATGAGTGTGTGTGGTGTAGGAGCAGAGGGAGGAGTGTGTGTGGTGTAGGAACAGAGGGAGGAGTGTGTGGTGTAGGAGCAGAGGGAGGAGTGTGTGTGGTGTAGGAGCAGAGGGAGGAGTGTGTGTGGTGTAGGAACAGAGGGAGGAGTGTGTGTGGTGTAGGAGCAGAGGGATGAGTATGTGTGGTGTAGGAGCAGAGGGAGGAGTGTGTGGTGTAGGAGCAGAGGGAGGAGTGTGTGTGGTGTAGGAGCAGAGGGAGGAGTGTGTGTGGTGTAGGAACAGAGGGAGGAGTGTGTGTGGTGTAGGAGCAGAGGGATGAGTATGTGTGGTGTAGGAGCAGAGGGAGGAGTGTGTGTGGTGTAGGAACAGAGGGAGGAGTGTGTGTGGTGTAGGAGCAGAGGGAGGAGTGTGTGTGTGGTGTAGGAGCAGAGGGAGGAGTGTGTGTGGTGTAGGAACAGAGGGAGGAGTGTGTGTGGTGTAGGAACAGAGGGAGGAGTGTGTGTGGTGTAGGAACAGAGGGAGGAGTGTGTGTGGTGTAGGAGCAGAGGGATGAGTATGTGTGGTGTAGGAGCAGAGGGAGGAGTGTGTGTGGTGTAGGAGCAGAGGGAGGAGTGTGTGTGGTGTAGGAGCAGAGGGAGGAGTGTGTGTGGTGTAGGAACAGAGGGAGGAGTGTGTGTGGTGTAGGAGCAGAGGGATGAGTATGTGTGGTGTAGGAGCAGAGGGAGGAGTGTGTGTGGTGTAGGAACAGAGGGAGGAGTGTGTGGTGTAGGAACAGAGGGAGGAGTGTGTGTGGTGTAGGAACAGAGGGAGGAGTGTGTGTGGTGTAGGAGCAGAGGGATGAGTATGTGTGGTGTAGGAGCAGAGGGAGGAGTGTGTGTGGTGTAGGAGCAGAGGGAGGAGTGTGTGTGGTGTAGGAGCAGAGGGAGGAGTGTGTGTGGTGTAGGAACAGAGGGAGGAGTGTGTGTGGTGTAGGAGCAGAGGGATGAGTATGTGTGGTGTAGGAGCAGAGGGAGGAGTGTGTGTGGTGTAGGAGCAGAGGGAGGAGTGTGTGTGGTGTAGGAGCAGAGGGAGGAGTGTGTGTGGTGTAGGAGCAGAGGGATGAGTGTGTGTGGTGTAGGAACAGAGGGAGGAGTGTGTGTGGTGTAGGAGCAGAGGGATGAGTGTGTGTGGTGTAGGAGCAGAGGGAGGAGTGTGTGTGGTGTAGGAACAGAGGGAGGAGTGTGTGTGGTGTAGGAGCAGAGGGAGGAGTGTGTGTGGTGTAGGAGCAGAGGGAGGAGTGTGTGTGGTGTAGGAACAGAGGGAGGAGTGTGTGTGGTGTAGGAGCAGAGGGATGAGTATGTGTGGTGTAGGAGCAGAGGGAGGAGTGTGTGTGGTGTAGGAACAGAGGGAGGAGTGTGTGTGGTGTAGGAGCAGAGGGAGGAGTGTGTGTGTGGTGTAGGAGCAGAGGGAGGAGTGTGTGTGGTGTAGGAACAGAGGGAGGAGTGTGTGTGGTGTAGGAACAGAGGGAGGAGTGTGTGTGGTGTAGGAACAGAGGGAGGAGTGTGTGTGGTGTAGGAGCAGAGGGAGGAGTGTGTGTGGTGTAGGAGCAGAGGGAGGAGTGTGTGTGGTGTAGGAACAGAGGGAGGAGTGTGTGTGGTGTAGGAACAGAGGGAGGAGTGTGTGTGGTGTAGGAACAGAGGGAGGAGTGTGTGTGGTGTAGGAACAGAGGGAGGAGTGTGTTGTGTAGGAACAGAGGGAGGAGTGTGTGGTGTAGGAGCAGAGGGAGGAGTGTGTGTGGTGTAGGAACAGAGGGAGGAGTGTGTGTTGTGTAGGAGCAGAGGGAGGAGTGTGTGTGGTGTAGGAGCAGAGGGAGGAGTGTGTGTGTGGTGTAGGAGCAGAGGGAGGAGTGTGTGTGGTGTAGGAACAGAGGGAGGAGTGTGTGTGGTGTAGGAACAGAGGGAGGAGTGTGTGTGGTGTAGGAACAGAGGGAGGAGTGTGTGTGGTGTAGGAGCAGAGGGAGGAGTGTGTGTGGTGTAGGAGCAGAGGGAGGAGTGTGTGTGGTGTAGGAACAGAGGGAGGAGTGTGTGTGGTGTAGGAACAGAGGGAGGAGTGTGTGTGGTGTAGGAACAGAGGGAGGAGTGTGTGTGGTGTAGGAACAGAGGGAGGAGTGTGTTGTGTAGGAACAGAGGGAGGAGTGTGTGGTGTAGGAGCAGAGGGAGGAGTGTGTGTGGTGTAGGAACAGAGGGAGGAGTGTGTGTTGTGTAGGAGCAGAGGGAGGAGTGTGTGTGGTGTACGAGCAGAGGGAGGAGTGTGTGTTGTGTAGGAACAGAGGGAGGAGTGTGTGTGGTGTAGGAGCAGAGGGAGGAGTGTGTGTGGTGTAGGAGCAGAGGGAGGAGTGTGTGTGGTGTAGGAGCAGAGGGAGGAGTGTGTGTGGTGTAGGAGCAGAGGGAGGAGTGTGTGTGGTGTAGGAGCAGAGGGAGGAGTGTGTGTGGTGTAGGAACAGAGGGAGGAGTGTGTGTGGTGTAGGAGCAGAGGGATGAGTGTGTGTGGTGTAGGAGCAGAGGGAGGAGTGTGTGTGGTGTAGGAACAGAGGGAGGAGTGTGTGTGGTGTAGGAGCAGAGGGAGGAGTGTGTGTGGTGTAGGAGCAGAGGGAGGAGTGTGTGTGGTGTAGGAACAGAGGGAGGAGTGTGTGTGGTGTAGGAGCAGAGGGATGAGTGTGTGTGGTGTAGGAGCAGAGGGAGGAGTGTGTGTGGTGTAGGAACAGAGGGAGGAGTGTGTGTGGTGTAGGAGCAGAGGGAGGAGTGTGTGTGTGGTGTAGGAGCAGAGGGAGGAGTGTGTGTGGTGTAGGAACAGAGGGAGGAGTGTGTGTGGTGTAGGAACAGAGGGAGGAGTGTGTGTGGTGTAGGAGCAGAGGGAGGAGTGTGTGTGGTGTAGGAGCAGAGGGAGGAGTGTGTGTGGTGTAGGAACAGAGGGAGGAGTGTGTGTGGTGTAGGAACAGAGGGAGGAGTGTGTGTGGTGTAGGAACAGAGGGAGGAGTGTGTGTGGTGTAGGAACAGAGGGAGGAGTGTGTGTGGTGTAGGAGCAGAGGGAGGAGTGTGTGTGTGGTGTAGGAGCAGAGGGAGGAGTGTGTGGTGTAGGAACAGAGGGAGGAGTGTGTGTGGTGTAGGAACAGAGGGAGGAGTGTGTGTGGTGTAGGAGCAGAGGGAGGAGTGTGTGTGGTGTAGGAGCAGAGGGAGGAGTGTGTGTGGTGTAGGAACAGAGGGAGGAGTGTGTGTGGTGTAGGAGCAGAGGGATGAGTGTGTGTGGTGTAGGAGCAGAGGGAGGAGTGTGTGTGGTGTAGGAACAGAGGGAGGAGTGTGTGTGGTGTAGGAGCAGAGGGAGGAGTGTGTGTGGTGTAGGAGCAGAGGGAGGAGTGTGTGTGGTGTAGGAACAGAGGGAGGAGTGTGTGTGGTGTAGGAACAGAGGGAGGAGTGTGTGTGGTGTAGGAGCAGAGGGAGGAGTGTGTGTGGTGTAGGAGCAGAGGGAGGAGTGTGTGTGGTGTAGGAGCAGAGGGAGGAGTGTGTGTGGTGTAGGAGCAGAGGGATGAGTGTGTGTGGTGTAGGAGCAGAGGGATGAGTGTGTGTGGTGTAGGAGCAGAGGGAGGAGTGTGTGTGGTGTAGGAACAGAGGGAGGAGTGTGTGTGGTGTAGGAGCAGAGGGAGGAGTGTGTGTGGTGTAGGAGCAGAGGGAGGAGTGTGTGTGGTGTAGGAGCAGAGGGAGGAGTGTGTGTGGTGTAGGAACAGAGGGAGGAGTGTGTGTGGTGTAGGAACAGAGGGAGGAGTGTGTGTGGTGTAGGAACAGAGGGAGGAGTGTGTGTGGTGTAGGAACAGAGGGAGGAGTGTGTTGTGTAGGAACAGAGGGAGGAGTGTGTGGTGTAGGAGCAGAGGGAGGAGTGTGTGTGGTGTAGGAACAGAGGGAGGAGTGTGTGTTGTGTAGGAGCAGAGGGAGGAGTGTGTGTGGTGTAGGAGCAGAGGGAGGAGTGTGTGTGGTGTAGGAGCAGAGGGAGGAGTGTGTGTGGTGTAGGAACAGAGGGAGGAGTGTGTGTGGTGTAGGAACAGAGGGAGGAGTGTGTGTGGTGTAGGAGCAGAGGGAGGAGTGTGTGTGTGGTGTAGGAGCAGAGGGAGGAGTGTGTGTGGTGTAGGAACAGAGGGAGGAGTGTGTGTGGTGTAGGAACAGAGGGAGGAGTGTGTGTGGTGTAGGAGCAGAGGGAGGAGTGTGTGTGGTGTAGGAGCAGAGGGAGGAGTGTGTGTGGTGTAGGAGCAGAGGGAGGAGTGTGTGTGGTGTAGGAACAGAGGGAGGAGTGTGTGTGGTGTAGGAGCAGAGGGAGGAGTGTGTGTGGTGTAGGAGCAGAGGGAGGAGTGTGTGTGGTGTAGGAGCAGAGGGAGGAGTGTGTGTGGTGTAGGAACAGAGGGAGGAGTGTGTGTGGTGTAGGAACAGAGGGAGGAGTGTGTGTGGTGTAGGAGCAGAGGGAGGAGTGTGTGTGGTGTAGGAGCAGAGGGAGGAGTGTGTGTGGTGTAGGAACAGAGGGAGGAGTGTGTCTTCTGCCTTCTGCTGGGCACTTCCCTGGCAGACACACACGTTGGTCCTGGGAAAGCGTTTTCATCAAGGTCGTTCACACCTTTTGGGGCGATATGGTGGGCAGATGTTGTATCGCAGACCCAATTCCTGTTTTTCTCTGCCCACACACCCACAGACACACTGACAAACTTGCACACACACAGACACCACAACTTTGCACCCTCTTTGTTTACACTAATTGTTGTCATACTTATTTAGCATTATTATTATACTTATTTATCTCCCTCTCTCCCTTTCTTCCCCTCTCTCTCTCTCTCTCTCCCTCTCTCATCTACATTCTCTCTGTCAATTTAAATTTTCAATTGACATGAGCTTTATTGGGCTGACAAAATCATATGTATTAACAAAGCATTCACAGACAGGAATGTATGTACAGTAAATGCCCTGTAGAGTGTATATGATGTAATGAGTATGCATACACTGAACCCCCCCTCGCTCTCTCTCTCATTCTCATAGTTTAATAAGGTTGAACCTCTCGGTCCATGTGTCCACAGGAGCAAGCGGGACACGCTGCTCTGAAGACGGACGTCCTTGCCCTTGCTGTGAATGAGTGTGCTGTGCGCCATTGTCCACTGTCACTCACTGACCATCTCACCGTCCTGCCTGCTTAATGTCTCCTTTTGAAAATCTATGGCTCCCCTGATCAGCACAACGACCCCCATCACTGCCCCGTGTTCCTCGTGCAGCTGCGCTCGCACGCCCTTTGACCCCACCATCCGTCTTCTTTATTTGCAGCAGCACTTGAGAATACTTCTTGTTTGTGACCTTTAATCCAATATTTAATAGAAATGTATTGCACTTGTAAACCCTGGTTTCTATTTTACACTTGAGACCCTGAACTACTGAACGTCTGAATACCTGAACTAGTGTCAGGAAATTGTTGGTTATGATCTTGGTGGGATCTTGCTAAGAGCACAGGTGGAGATTCCTACTCTACCTACAGTACATGCATCAGAAACTTCATGACCATACCCTGAAAGTCCTTGAGGGAGAGTTATGTGACATGGGCGAGCTCTAAGATTTCTGATGGATTTGCAGATTTAACTACACCCTCGTTGTCTTTGACACGCTGCTACTCTACAGATCACTGTCTGCCAAGAACGGCAGCAGCTCATGGCGTGACGTGAAAGTTCTGTTTGGAAATACCGTGTGCCAAAAGGCTGGACCTGGGCACACCACAGGACAAAGGCTGTGGCACCTTCACTTTAAACCTGCACTCAGCACAACACCAAACAGCAGCGTTGCTGAAAATGTAGTGTAGGTTTTAAAACTGGGGTTATCCAGTGTGGAACAGACTTGTGAACCAATAATTTCCCTTTTGGTTGTTTCTGATCTTTGGTGTCTTTTCAGTTCTATAGACAGGGAATATTCTTTCATTTCCTCTGTACATCATACATTCTGTACTACTGATTTGTTTTTCTTTTGGAAAATAAACTTCTCTCATCTCTTCAACAGAATATAAGGGAAATAGTTTTCTCTGCTCTCAAGTAGTGGTTAAGGTGTTTTAGAGAGGATTATTAGATAGGTCCCCATTTCAATTTCTGCCATGTCATGACACCTATACTCCCTTTTGTTGATTATTTTAATTGATATTTTTATTGAAACACATCTTAGAGAGCAGATGAGGTCGCATACAGGGTGGGGGAGGAAAGAAGGTGTGAGTGTGAGCAGGACAGGAAGGAATGTGTGAGTGTGAACAGGACAGGAAGGAATGTGTAAGTGTGAGCAGGGCGGGACAGGAAAGAATGTGTGAGTGTGAGCAGGACAGGAAGGAATGTGTGAGCAGGGCGGGACAGGAAGGAAGGTGTGAGTGTGAGCAGGACAGGAAGGAATGTGTGAGTGTGAGCAGGGCAGGACAGGAAGGAATGTGTGAGTGTGAGCAGGGCAGGAAGGAATGTGTGAGTGAGCAGGGCGGGACAGGAAGGAATGTGTGAGTGTGAGCAGGACAGGAAGGAATGTGTGAGTGTGAGCAGGGCGGGACAGGAAGGAATGTGTGAGTGTGAGCAGGGCGGGACAGGAAGGAATGTGTGAGTGTGAGCAGGACAGGAAGGAATGTGTGAGTGTGAGCAGGACAGGAAGGAATGTGTGAACAGGGCGGGACAGGAAGAAATGTGTGAGCAGGGCGGGACAGGAAGGAAGGTGTGAGTGTGAGCAGGACAGGAATGAATGTGTGAGTGTGAGCAGGGCGGGACAGGAAGGAATGTGTGAGTTTGAGCAGGGCGGGACAGGAAGGAATGTGTGAGTTTGAGCAGGGCGGGAAGGAATGTGTGAGTGTGAGCAGGGCGGGACAGGAAGGAATGTGTGAGTGTAAGCAGGACAGGAAGGAATGTGTGAGTGTGAGCAGGGCGGGACAGGAAGGAATGTGTGAGTGTGAGCAGGGCGGGACAGGAAGGAATGTGTGAGTGTGAGCAGGACAGGAAGGAATGTGTGAGTGTGAGCAGGATAGGAAGGAATGTGTGAGTGTGAGCAGGGCGGGACAGGAAGGAATGTGTGAGTGTGAGCAGGACAGGAAGGAATGTGTGAGTGTGAGCAGGATAGGAAGGAATGTGTGAGTGTGAGCAGGGCGGGACAGGAAGGAATGTGTGAGTGTGAGCAGGATAGGAAGGAATGTGTGAGTGTGAGCAGGATAGGAAGGAATGTGTGAGTGTGAGCAGGATAGGAAGGAATGTGTGAGTGTGAGCAGGGCGGGACAGGAAGGAATGTGTGAGTGTGAGCAGGACAGGAAGGAATGTGTGAGTGTGAGCAGGGCGGGACAGGAAGGAATGTGTGAGTGTGAGCAGGACAGGAAGGAATGTGTGAGTGTGAGCAGGGCGGGACAGGAAGGAATGTGTGAGTGTGAGCAGGGCGGGACAGGAAGGAATGTGTGAGTGTGAGCAGGGCGGGACAGGAAGGAGGGTTTGAGGCAGAGCTGTTGGAGCAGATGGACACATATCAATGACTATGCAGCTCTCACCTTCAGATACATGTAAAGATCTCCTTAGGTCAGAGTTCAACAGCTTTAGCTTCTGAAGAGGCTGGTGGTGTGTTACTCAAACCATACATTTTCATCTGAGGAGTTTTCAGATGGAGAATTCATTCACACTGACCTACTTTTTCTTAATTTTTTTTTTCAATTTCTTTTTTGTCTGTGTTATATATAAAATATATAGCATATATTGTATAAATGTTATGCTCTTTAATTGGTGTGATGTCAGCAGTAAATAAAACAAAACCTGACTGATGTCAACAACTGGTCTCAGTCCTGGTGAGGCTGGGTGTCCTGAGGACACACCCTCTCCTCATGGCCGTTTAGATCCCTGGAAGGCTGCAGGCTGGTAGCTGATGTGAAGGTGCTGTCTGCTTGATGCGTGACTCCAACACGATACGAGAAGAGTCTTGGTGGTCACCTTGTCATGTGTGGCCTAACGAGGCAATGATGCGCCTGATGTGATGGAGTAATTAAGCCTCACTGGGGCAAGGCTTTTGTCCTCCGTGCAGTGTCATACCTTGTTACCACTGTTATCTTGCCCTGTTGCACCAGAAGACGTTTTTTCCTCCTGCTGATTCTAAATAAAGCATTAGGGCACGTTGCCCTGCAGTGTGCATCCTGTAGGTGGCGCTGTTTTTAAAGAGCTGCGATCGAGTTCAGAATGAGATTCCAGATGTTTCGCGCTGGGAGGAGGGGTTTGTTTTTTTTATGACACGCAACAAGATTTGTTCACATCTTCATTTACTGTGCTGTTCCATGACCTCCTTATACAGTATGAGCTCAAATGTTGGTTCCGTCCTGTCGTGTGACGTTCTCATCATCAGAAAGGCTGTTCTGGCTCCTGCACCTTGCTCTGCTCCGAGGGACGACGTGTTATTTATGGACAAATACTCATGTAACTTTGATGGAAATCACCTTCTCGGGAAGAGTCTGTGTTTTTTTTTCCATTATGAAGAAATGCTTTATGCTGGGAGGGGCCACAGATAAACACAGGACACTGCTCAATATTTCAGTGCACCACTCCTTCCACTGCAGGACAGAAAACAGCCTTAAAAGGACACACTTTGCTCTACAGTTTGCCGGTGTGTCAGCTCAACCTCCTGAGGCAACCGAATTAGCTCTGAAATATGGTGTAGTTAATTGTTTTCGTTCCACGTAGAGTGGTTGAGTCTATGGGCTGATGAATGATCTTTAGTTGAACTCTTAATGGTCATTTTGGCCTTGTCTGCCTCCATCTGGTGTGTGTGTGTGTGTGTGTGTGTGTGTGTGTGTGTGGTTCCAAGCTTCTTGTTCATGGCCTGTGAGTCCAGAGAGAGGCTCTAGCATTACTCTTACAGCTCTATTCTAGCACCTTGGTTGGCTTATATGTGCCATCTATGTAATGGCCAGTGTGAATCAATGCTCCATCAGCAAAATGATAATAAAAAAAACAGAGTGAAGAGGAATAAAAGAGTGAAGGATTGGCGGAGAGCATGAGATGGTGCGGGTCCTGGGAGTGCGGTCCACTGATGCGTTGGGGTTCAGTGTGAGGATGCATTGGCATGTAGGGCAGGCAGAGGTCGGTGTAAAGAAACCACTGCTCCACTGTGCAGTCAGCCAAGAGCAGGCCAGGTGGAGGAGAGCGGAGGGCTGTTGTCTGCCTGCACCGCCCCCGATGGAGCAGAGACGCTCCGGAGACGGTGCTGCCACCAGGGCCCGCGCCAATCACAGAGCACTTAGACACTTAGACAGTTTCATTCACTTCCTGATGTCGTCTGAAGGGAAGGAGACCTCACATTTAATACCTCAGACCATAATTATTCTTGTGCTTTTTTGTCTGTGGATTTTTATGTGATTGTTTAAGAATTTGTGTCTGTATTCTGTGTAATTTGAATTTTCTATGTATTATTTTATGCATTTGGCCTGTATTTGTCTGTGTGTGATATGTATTTGTTAGGTATGTATTTGTGTTAGGTATGTATTTGTTTATGTATTTGTGTTTGGTATGTATTTGTGTTTGGTATGTAATTGTGTTTGGTATGTAATTGTGTTTGGTATGTAATTGTGTTTGGTATGTATTTGTGTGATGTATGTAATTGTGTGTGGTATGTATTTGTCTGTGTATGTATTTGTAGTTTAGATGTTACCCAGTTCAGTTGTGGGCTGAGTTTGGTTCCCTGTCACTTTTCCTCTCGTTTGTTGTTTTAGAAAGAAATTTGTTCAAACTACCAATCATACAACATTATTGAATAGTATTCTATTACTCTGATTTGAAAGCTGACGTAATCTCTGATTCAAAGTGATTTATGTCATATGACTGATATAACCACCCAGACATTTTATTAGTCCATTAGTCTATATCAGTACCCTCCTACACGTACACGAGGCATATAATCAACTTGATGGCTACATTAGTTCTGTTCTCACTGTGCACCCACAGGTTCATGTGGTTTCAAGGGCATATGTGTGTTCTTTGCACAGTAGAAAGAATGACTCAACAGTTTGTCCTTGAACTGGTAGTTGCTTTTGGGAAGGGACGTGTGTGCATGCTTTGAGTCCTCTAGTTAGTGGGGGTTTAGACAGAGGAGACATGACAACGATTCTGGCTTCGCTGCCAAAAAACTATAACAGTTACATAAATTACTTATCTGCTTTCTTCTTCTCCTTCTTTTTCTTCTTCTCTCTCTCTTCCTCCATCTGTTGTATGTGTCTCTTTCTCTCTCACTCTCATTTTGATTCAATTCACTTTAGCTATTCACTTTAGTGTGGGTGGGGTATGGGTGTGTATGTAAGAGAGAGAGGTGTATTCCTTGCCTCTCAAAGACCCTAGCTGTGGTGTGAGATTTAACCTCATTTGCCTCAAGAATTATAATGAATCAAAAGAGCTATAATTCTATAATTCTCTGCTCCCCACATTTCTACAGGTGTGATGTTTATTTGCAGGTCACTCAGTCAGCTTTACCTGAGAGGGAAAGTGTGTGTGTGTGTGTGTGTGTGTGTGTGTGTGTGTGTGTGCGCGTGTGTGTGTGTGTGTGTACACGTTTGTGTAGGAGCGTGTGTGTGAGTGTGAATACATACCCAGTACCCAGTATTTTATCTATACCTGTCACAATGACACTGCTTGTCCTTCTGCCCCAGGGTGCCGCCCAGCGCCGATGCTGCCACCACGTCCAGCGCGGCGCCCCCGGTGGTGGCCGTGAGCCAGGGCAAGCCCTCGCTTCGCAGGATCAAGGGCCGCATTCACCGCAGCAAGAGTCTGGACAGCATCGACTTGCTGGACTGCAGCGTAAGTCTAAACGTCCTTTCCATCACAGCCTTTTCCAGTCTACACCTCTCCATCAGAACTGGGGACGCTCCTGTAGTTAGAAGGACTAGACATGGCCGTGCTGGAGGTCAAACACAAGCCTGACACTGCACTCATTAGAATACATGCATATTCATCACACTACACCTGTTAGAGCATCAGGGCCCTTGCACTTTGCTTCAACTGGAGTTTGAAATTTAGGATCAAGAAGGCACTTTTTTCCCCCAGTGAAGTCCTTCCTCGCTGTGTTGTGTGCACACTAGTTGGAGTGTTGGAGCACGTGAGAAATGTGTCATCGGTAACTTTCAAGTGGCTTTTCTTAGACATGCCCCTCAGACGCCCTTTAGTTAACTGAAGTGAGTGGCCTTTGACACCTTCACAAGGGACGAAACATCTCACGTCACTGAGGCCTCCCTCCCCTTCGGCTGTGAATCACGCCACTGTCAGCATCGCAGTGTTGCCAGATATTCTCAGAACACACTCCCTTAGAGACCTCCGTCTCCATCATCAGCAAAGTTACAGAATGTTTTTATTTCTGAAGAAGAACACTGTTTACTACACCACAGTCTCATCTATGGTTAACAGCTGTTGAACACTACCAGGTGGAATATGTTGTACGAATTAATGTGGACTTGTTCTGATTTAAAGTGTAGATCTCATCATCTGTTTGTGTAGCGTCACCTAACAACACATTTTGTTGTTCTCTGATGTGTTTGTGATGGCATGTTGTGTCCACATTTAGTAAATGGAGCAGTAGGGAAAATGGCTTGTGGCCATAACTGTACAGAGTGACTTCCATGCGTCCACTGAACCTCTCTCTCCTGCCCCTCACTGTCTCCGTGTCTCCGTGTCTCCGTGTCCCCTTCTGTCTCTCTGCCAGACTCTATGGCTGGATGTCTTTATAATCTAGTCCAGACTGATTAAAGAGGTGTTCCTCTTTGTTTGTCTATACACGATAAATCTGTTCCCTTTTCAAAACTATGACTATTAGTTCAGTTCATTTGTAAAACAGATTTTTAAGGTACCTTTCACATTTGTGCATTGTTGTTGACATTGTTGCCATGCTACACTTATGGGCCAAAGATTATATATATATAAACACACTGTTCCATTTCAGCAGTTCATACAAAGGGCACTGCTGTTAGGTTAATTGATAATCAGTTAATTGATTTCCACTTCTAGGATAGGTCTGCTCCTCTACAGGCTACACACACAGTCTTCACGCTCATAGAGGCTCTGTTCACTAAAGGCCTCCATGGTTGCCGGAGCACAATCTCAGTAACGTTCTTGGGTCAGTAACAGGCTTAAGAGCACAGAGTGAACAGTACTGACTTGAGAAGACCCTGTGAGGTCAGAGTTCTATTGACCACAGAGGCACAGAGCCTGCCGTTTGTAATCTGGTTGCAGATGATGAATGAGCAAATTCATTTTGCCGTTAATCATTTGTTTGTGTATGTGTGTGTTTGTTTGCGGGTCTGTGTGGGTGGGTGTGTATGTGTGCGTGTGTGAGAGAGAGAGAAATTCCCTGAAGTTGTAGTGTTGTAGTTGATTTTCCACATCGACTTCAGAGGGGGAGTGTGTGTGTGTGTGTGTGTGTGTGTGTGTGTGGGGGGGGGGGGGGGGGGGGGTGTAATCAAACACTATACCAGTAGTAACAGTTGAAACAGGTTTGTTAAATGTCTCTGTTTGCTAAGTGGTTAATTTCAGTGTCAATAACTGGAGGCGAAGAGCGCGTGGTGCTGAGCTCTGCCTGGGGGACAGGTAGTGGGAGACTCACTGGCAGTAGGGCTGTATTATCACTTTACGATACAATATGTATCACAATATTGGCATCACAATACGATACTGCACCTAACCGCTTTTTATTAAGGCAAACATCATCAAGAATGCTATTAACAACAAGGCATTAATAAATAATAACAAAGAAAAGCAATACTACATTATTAGAACTAACAAATGTTTAAACACACAAATTAAAATGATAAATTTCCCATTTAAACTTTAAACTTTGAAAGGACTGATTGCAGCTACTTTTTCATGTTTTTTTTTTTTCAGAGACACATGCTTTGATTTTTCCTGAAGCCGCTCGGTTTCTTTTTGAGGTGCCACCTGCTGGACATTTAAAATACTGTATGTAAATTTAGTCGCATCCATTTCAAACGGGGTAAAGAATATTAATGTTCATAAATATCGACACAGCCATGAATGCACTGATTGGTATTGGTAAGAAGGTATTCACGATATTGCCGTATCAATATATTGTAAACAACCCTGACTGGCAAAAATCTGCCAGTGGTGTAAGATGAAAGTCGGCATGCCAACACACCTGCTAGTCCAGCCTTTCACCCTGCAGCTCTGCCCCGTGTTGGCAGGATGCATATTGTGAAAGACAGATTACCTCTGGAAATAAGCACTGTTAAGTCTCTCATACGCCCACAAGAACACTACATAAAAACTCTCTCTCTCTCTCTCTCTCTCTCTCTCTCTCTCTCTCTCTCTCTCTCTCTCTCTCTCTCTCTCTCTCTCTCTCTCTCTCTCTCTCTCTCTCACACACACACACACACACACACACACACACACACACACACACAAAATATAAAATCTTTTTCCCCAGACACTTACACACTCTGAAGTTTTATCTCCCCCTCTCCTCCTTTCTGTCTGTTTCTTCTTTTCTTCTTCTACTCTCTCTCTCTCTCTCTCTCTCTCTCTCTCTCTCTCTCTCTCTCTCTCTCTCCTCTGTACAGTGGTTTAGTGAACTAATTAACCTCCCCTTCTTTCATCTTAAACACTGTCGCCCTTTTCGCTGGAGTAATTTTTCCCAGTTGACATATAATTACTGCATTGACTCTGCTTGTGTGCATGCATGTGTGTGCGTGCACGTGTGTGTGTATGTGTGTGTGCGTGCATGTGTGTGTGTGTGTGCGTGTGTGTGTGTGTTGATAGAGGTGTCATCTCAAGGCTTCCCTGTGTGAGGCTCGTTCCCATGTGAACGTGAGGAGGCTGTGTTATGTTTAAATGTAGAAACAGTAACGCTGTGTTTCTCACACGTTTATCCATTATTGATGCAGGGAGGTTGGACAAGGTGGTGTGAGGCTCTGATCTGGCTGTGATCCTTGCTGTGTTTGGATCGATCACTCGTCTTACACACCTGCAGATAGTTAATGACGTTAATGAAGGAGCAAGCCATGAAACAGGGAATCAGGCAGCACTTCACTGTTTGAGAGGAGATCATCATTTTATTTTTTTAAGTCCTACTGAAGACAAAAACCCCTCATAACTCCTACAGATTGTAATTTGCATGGGGAAAACATGAATTTTAGATCTTGCATTAACTTCCGATTTTGCTTTTTTTCCATATTAAAGTGAAGGAAGATTTGGGTTGGAAATATTTTACATTATGCACCCCATGAAGATTTACTGCTAGACATTCATATGGTAATTATTATGTATTTCTATAAAGTGGCTAACCAGGAGAACCCATTAACCTACATTCTGACCCCTTTAAACATGTTTTATGTAGGCCCATTATGCAGAGCAATATCATAGGCAGCCGAAGCTGATTTACATAATGTAGAGATGAATATGCATAATGTGTGTATAACGGAGAATTTCATATATGTCTTATTTTGTTTTGGCTGCTCAGCTCCTCGCCGTGGTGATGATGCGTTTTCTATGCAACACTCTGTGACCTCCTCACCGCCCCTATCTGAACACTAAGACGTTTACCTTGGGCCAAAGCCCTTCATGTCCTAGATACTCGCCTCTGATCTCGGTGCTGGAGACCCCTGGGGTGCTCAGTTCATATTGCTCCACTGGGGGAGTGAGGGGAGAGAGTGGGTTGGGGGGGGGGGGGGGGGGGGGGTCAGCCGCTTTCTGCTATGCTGTTAACCCAGGTCTGGGATCCTTGCGTGTGCTGGCAGGTGGTGATGGGGATGGAGGGGTGGATGTGGTAGTCGGGGGCGGGGTCAGGCGTGCGTGGAGGCACACCCGTCACCGCAGCAGCAGTGATGGATGGACCATCATGGAAATCAGTAGCTGGTGGAGAGCGTAGTGGGTACGTGTCACGGTAATATATCATCATGAGCCACGGCCGAGCGGGGAGCGGAGGGAGGAGGGCCGGGTACGGTGGGGGTGGGGAGGGCAGGGGATGATGGGTAAGGGTGGAGCCAACAGGGCGTAGAGGACGATTGCAGAGACATTGCATTGAAAGAGGAGAACATTTCAGTGTGAGTGTAAGTAATGCAGTGTCTGTCTGTAGATGTCTAAGGGGAGGACGGGGCGTCAGTCAGCTGTAGCAGCACGAGTGGCAGGAGCAGGACCCAGTTGCCCTGCGTGGTCCAGGGCCATGACACACCATCACATGCCATGACACACTGGGTCACTCGGTACCGAGTTCATTGTAGACGTAAGCTGATAGTACAGCCACTGTAGTAAGGATATAAACTTTGCCTTGGAACACACACACACACACTCGTAGAGCTCCTCAACAGTCAGCTATTTTATAAACAAAACCCGTCATGGCGAGGGTCTGGGGAAAGGCCGTGTCACTCTGAGCAGGAAAATGCGCAGGACTTCAAGAACAGACTCATTCCAAACTCTGGCCAGTACACCAGAGATTCAGTTTACGTGGGAGTGAAATAAACAGAAACTAAAACGTGCCTTTCAGTCCTAAACGAGATCTCAGGCCCTCTTCTTTCCATAGAGCAGGGGTACGTGTCGAACGTAAGTTGTTGAGCGGGGGGGGCAAACGTAACACTCGTGACTGAGTGTTTTTTCAATAGCCCTGAAATAAATGCTCTGGTTTTATTTTTGGTCCGTATCCAGTTAATCAGGAATGAGATTGGGTCCGGACAGGACTGCGTTCGGGTCCGGATCCGGACCGCGGTCCGCCAGTTGAGTACCCCTGCCATAGAGGGTCCATTCTGAATTGAGATCTGGAGCTACTGTGTCTCCTTCCCTTCCTCTGCATGGCTCACCTGGGGGTGAGGGGGAGCTCGACCTGGGGGTGAGGGGGGAGCTCGACCTGGGGGTGAGGGGGAGCTCGACCTGGGGGAGCTCGACCTGGGGGTGAGGGGGAGCTCGACCTGGGGGTGAGGGGGAGCTCGACCTGGGGGTGAGGGGGAACTCGACCTGGGGGTGAGGGGGAACTCGACCTGGGGGTGAGGGGGAACTCGACCTGGGGGGGAGGGGGAGCTCGACCTGGGGGGAGGGGGAGCTCAACCTGGGGGGGAGGCGTGACGTCAGCTCCTTCTAAGCATCACAGCACAACGAATTTGAATTTTGATTGGCATCGTTGACTGGACTTTGATTGGCCTTGTTGTGTCACGTGTTGTGTGCCGCTCCGTTAGTTCCTGTGAAGAAGGAGATGTGATTTGCTCAGTTGAAGGGAGCCCTGTAGATTTGCCCAAACACAGCTGCTGCTGCTGCTGTTAATTGCTGAGAGCTGACGGCCGATTCTTGCTTCTGTCTGCTAATTCGGCACAGCTGTTGAACTGCACCAGATGGAAGAATGACAATGAGTCTTATTGAGGTTCAATCACACTGCATTCACTCATGTAACCCTGGGAGAGATCACGGGTGCTCCACAAAGGATAGAAAGACAGACTGAGCTTCAGCAAGGACCCTTTACACCTGTCTTACAGAGCAGTCTAAACCTGTCTTACAGAGCAGTCTTTAAACCTGTCTTACAGATCAGTCTAAACCTGTCTTACAGAGCAGTCTTTAAACCTGTCTTACAGAGCAGTCTAAACCTATCTTACAGAGGAGACTTTAAATCTGTCTTACAGAGCAGATTTAGATCAGTCTTCTAAATGCACTGGAAGTCAATACAATGCATAATAATTTAAATGTGTTTACCTTGAGGTTAAATGTTGTTGGATGTTTTTGAAGACATTACCTAACTCTTCATCGTACTTTCCTTGTTTTGCTTACATGATTTTAAGGAATCGTTGTAGATGCACTGTAGAAAGCATTTTAACTTACTCTGTGACAGTCTGGTGAAGGATTGTGCAGATTGAAATGTACTAAACAGTGAATTATAGAGGTTGCTTTTCTGCACACTGAGTCTGTGTAGTGATAGAACCACCACAAACTCCAAACATTTATAAGAGATCAAAGTCATGCTGCAAATCTTTAAACCCTTATATTTATAAATAAGTGTTTAGTCTAATAATATTATAATATAATACAATATCCTAAATCTATTAAGAGGATAGCAAAACAGAAAAAAAAATTCCAGCATGTTTATTTTTAATAAAAATGGGCAATAGAGCAGGACTGGAAACCTGTTGGAATGGTCCTCCGCTGGCTGTGTGGTCCAGGACGTCCTGATGATGTTACGTTAGTGCCGTCTAGACCGTGACAGAATGGCAGGAATTGGTTGACTCTAATCTGTGCTCTGCTATTGGCTCTCTCTCTCTTGCACTGAGATTGGTCCTGCAGGCTTAGTTAACTGTAATCTGTGCCTTGTGATTGGTTCTCATGTTGGCCGGCTGTAATCTGTACTCTGTGATTGGTTCTTCGGAATTGGGTTGATTTGGTTGCCAGAGGCACCAGTACAACTTCAATTGGATTTTGTCACTGTACTATCGCTCTTCTTTCAGACCTAGATATTTATTTATTTATTTATTTATTTGGGGGGGGGGGGTTGCCTCTAAGGAGAAAAACTCCATTTCAGTGTCCCATTGAATACAGCAGTTAAGCAACCAAAGCACTGGACCGGCCAGATTAGCCACTTTCCACATTGACCACAGGAGCTCTCAGCCAGCTGATAATGTTCCATCATATTTTTCCATAAACAGCCCTCAAACAATTTTCCATATACAATACAATAAGGTTTGTATTTTAAATCTGTGCTGTGTGTGTGTGTGTGTGTGTGTGTGTGTGTGTGTGTGTGTGTGTGTGTGTGTGTGTGTGTGTGTGTGTGTGTGTGTGTGTGTGTGTGTGTTTGTGCGCGTGCGTGTTTGTGCGTGCATGTGTGTGTGTGTGCGTGTGTGTGTGCGTGCGTGCGTGTGTGTGTGTGTGTGTGTGTGTGTGTGTGTGTGTGTGTGTGTGTGTGTGTGTGTGTGCATCCAGAAAAGTCACTATCACTGTGCACTGCTGTGTGTCCTCCAGCTTATCACCTTGCCCACATACAGCTGTGTCTCTGGCTGACACTGTAATGAACTCTAAATTGCTAAAATACACACACACACACACACACACACACACACACACACACACACACACACACACACACACACACACACACACACACACACACAGAAACACAAGCACACACATGCTCAGCAGTACGTGTCGGTGCTGTCTTTTCTCAGGACACACACATACCACCATTCACAAGTTCGCCCTTTTTTATGGTTTCAGGTAATTGAAACTGTTAAAAACAAATGAGTAATACGTTTATTTTACACATCAGCATTCTCATACTGAAGGTTACTGCACAACTCTACACACACATCCTCATCCAAGCCTCACCTATCAGGAAGGAGACGGCCACGCTGTGAAGGAGCATGTGGCTTTGGAATCATGTCACAGACATTACTGCCCACAACAGCAAGGAGTCCAGTACGAGGAAACCTAAGAGAGCAGGAACAGGTGAAGGTGTCAAGGGAGATCCTCTGTCATGGAGGGCTTTATACTGTAGTGAGAGGTCTGGTGGCTGATGCAATGGAGAACACACTAGCTGATATGAGCAGATTATATTTATAAATAAGTGTTTAGTGAGAAAGAGTTCTTACTGCTTTAGGCTTTGAATATGTTTATTCATACATTTGTAATGCAATGTAAATTTGATGTGTGTGTTATGTAAATTTGATGTGTGTGTTATGTACATCAAATTTTATAAGTTGGTGAATAAAATTTTTAAAAAGTGTTTAATAAAATGCTACAGGTTGTTCCAAGCTTTCGGCTGGTAGTCCGGACGCTTATTGAGTTCCACACAAACAGAGTTGGACACTGGTGTCACACTGCTGACTGAGCCTGGACATGGAGAATGTCCCTCTCTGCTCCCCCTATTAAACTGCTTCCTGTGTCCCCCAGCTGACAGCTCTGTTTACCTTGTGACACTCTGTTTAGTGTCAGCTGTGTTCTTCCAGATCAACACAACCAAATATGTTCACACACACACGTCTTAGTGCTGAGGTCGGACTCTGTTCTGATGCACTTCAGTGCTCTTCAGATTAATTAAGATACGGAGCTGATACAGAGCTGAGGAAATTTAATTAGGATAAAGCCCCAACTATACAGGTGATAGAAGTGGAGCTCAGTCACAGCTCTGTGTGTGTGTGTGTGTGTGTGTGTGTGTGTGTGTGTGTGTGTGTGTGTGTGTGTGTGTGTGTGTGTGTGTGTGTGTGTGTGTGTGTGTGTGTGTGTGTGTGTGTGTGTTTGCCTAAAGAGGATTGATTATGCTAGCAAAATATTTAAATAATCGCTTTTTATACTGTTAAGCAAACTACCGGTATATGTTTACTTCCACATAATAAATAATGAAATAAAACTGGGAAAAGCTCAGGGATTTCAGCACTGTGAGAATACCTTGTGAGGGCAGGAATAACCGAGTCTCTCCTGGGACAGTAGCGATTGTGGCTGGTGTGTGTATGTGGGTGATAGTGGTATGTATGTTGTATGTGGTGTGTTATTCCACACTGTTAGGTATTGATTGCTAGCATTTAAAGAGCTTTCAGCTCAGCAGTTCTTAAAGAGGAAACAGATTATGTGTGTGTGTGTGTGTGTGTTTGTGTGTGGAGGGGGGGGGTGTATGTGGGTGTGCATGTTTTTATTATCATCCAGTGCTGTGGAAAGACGACTGTGGACAAAGTACTCTTACTTAACATTTATTTTCTTATTACATAACCAATCAAAAGCAGTCATGACCAATCAAATGTAATCATATCTCACTGATGTGCACACCTGTTTCCAGGTGCGACACTCGTGACCTTTTCTTCCTCTAAGCACTCTGGACCTGTACCGAGAATGAAAATGTCATCTTCTCTACAATGATGTCATCATTCTTTCCCTATGAATCCTGCACACCTCCATATATAACAGATAAAACACATCCCTGCTCTTTGGTTCCACGTGACACACACGGGCTGGTTCCAGCATTTACCATGATGAAACACATCCACTGTGCATGTGCAGTGTCCTGGTTAGAGGTCCGGTCTGTGCAGCGCGGAACCGCCACACTTTTGGACCCTAACTGGGTTCACACTCTGACACAGCCATTCCAGCGAAAGGGAATTGAGCCTTTTTGGTGTGTTGCCATGGAAACTCAGTTTGCCAACAGGGTTGCGGGGAGAAGAAGACATATTTATTATATTGTTTTTTTTTGTTTGTTTTTTTTTACAAAGACAGCAAGCAAGAGGAGGAGGGCGATCATAGGAGAGATGGGGATGTGTTTGGGGCAAAGATGTGAAACAGACTCTCACCTCTTATTAACGAGAGGCAGGGGGAGCAGTTTTGTTATGCAAGCTCACAAACACACACACACAAACACACACACACACACACACACACACACACACACACACACACACACACACACACACAGTTCATGTTCTCCTGTGGCAGGGAGCGACAGGGCTGCTTGGGACATGAAACTCCATGGATGAGATTCCATTTTTGAACGCATGGGTTCCTTCTGCACTGTGGTTTTCTGCACTGTGTTGCTCTCAAAGGGCACATGTGTATAAGCCTCTCGCTGTTGTATCCAGAAGCTGGAGAAGATCGTTTCCATCTCTGTGATGTGTACCTGTTCTTGGCTTCAGATCACATGAAGAGTCTCTTGGGTATGCAAAGAGAGAGTTTTTCTTTTTTTTAAAGAATTTTTAGTTTTTGTTTTTTAGTTTGTTGTGTGTGTCTCTCTGGGTCACCACCCCAGCCTGTTTTCCATTAGTCTCTGGGTCACTACTCCAGCCTGTGTTCCATTAGTGTTTGGGTCACTACTCCAGGCTGTGTTGCATTAGTCTCTGGGTCACCACCCCAGCCTGTGTTCCATTAGTCTCTGGGTCACTACTCTAGGCTCTGTTCCACTAGTCTCTGGGTCACTACTCCAGCCTGTGTTCCATTTGTGTCTGGGTCATTACTCTAGGCTCTGTTCCACTAGTCTCTGGGTCACCACCCCAGCCTGTGTTCCATTAGTCTCTGGGTCACTACTCTAGGCTGTGTTCCATTAGTCTCTGGGTCACCACCCCAGCCTGTGTTCCATTAGTCTCTGGGTCACCACCCCAGCCTGTGTTCCATTAGTCTCTGGGTCACTACTCCAGCCTGTGTTCCATTAGTGTCTGGGTCACTACTCTAGGCTCTGTTCCACTAGTCTCTGGGTCACTACTCCAGCCTGTGTTCCATTAGTGTTTGGGTCACTACTCCAGGCTGTGTTGCATTAGTCTCTGGGTCACCACCCCAGCCTGTGTTCCATTAGTCTCTGGGTCACTACTCTAGGCTCTGTTCCACTAGTCTCTGGGTCACTACTCCAGCCTGTGTTCCATTAGTGTCTGGGTCACTACTCTAGGCTCTGTTCCACTAGTCTCTGGGTCACCACCCCAGCCTGTGTTCCATTAGTCTCTGGGTCACTACTCTAGGCTGTGTTCCATTAGTCTCTGGGTCACCACCCCAGCCTGTGTTCCATTAGTCTCTGGGTCACCACCCCAGCCTGTGTTCCATTAGTCTCTGGGTCACTACTCCAGCCTGTGTTCCATTAGTGTCTGGGTCACTACTCTAGGCTCTGTTCCACTAGTCTCTGGGTCACTACTCCAGCCTGTGTTCCATTAGTGTCTGGGTCACTACTCCAGGCTGTGTTGCATTAGTCTCTGGGTCACCACCCCAGCCTGTGTTCCATTAGTCTCTGGGTCACTACTCTAGGCTGTGTTCCATTAGTCTCTGGGTCACTACTCCAGCCTGTGTTCCATTAGTCTCTGGGTCACCACCCCAGCCTGTGTTCCATTAGTCTCTGGGTCACCACCCCAGCCTGTGTTCCATTAGTCTCTGGGTCACTACTCTAGGCTGTGTTCCATTAGTCTCTGGGTCACTACTCCAGCCTGTGTTCCATTAGTCTCTGCTATTAGAGACACCTGCATGTAACATCTACCTTTGAGTCCTTTGAGTCTACCTTTGAGTCCTGCCCCAATGTAGGCCCGAGCAAACGAGTGTCGTGTTTGTCTTAGACAGGCAACACGTTGCCTTCACCTCCTAGACGCTGCATCGGGCGGGCGTTGCCGTGATGCAAAGCACAAGGGCGCTGATGTCTGGAATGTTTTTAAAGTAACATGCCACACAAACAGAGTTGGACACTGGTGTCACACTGCTGACTGAGCCTGGACATGGAGAACGTCCCTCTCTGCTCCCCCTATTAAACTGCTTCCTGTGTCCCCCAGCTGACAGCTCTGTTTACCTTGTGACACTCTGTTTAGTGTCAGCTGTGTTCTTCCAGCTTACACCATAGCAGAGTAGCAGCAGGTCCTGGTTTAGCTCATGGCTTCTATACGGACTGATCAGGATGCTGAGTGGAGTTTCATAATCGATGCGGCATCATCTTGGAAGATCTTGGATATCTTCACTGTAAACGGATCAGTGTTTTTCGTTTTTTCCTTCTTCATTGTACACCCCCTGGTTTCAAACTGATTTTGTTATTGTACACCAATACATTTTTGAGAAGCTCAAGTAATGTAATGACTGTTGATTTAAAAGGGCAAAAACGTTTGATAGTAAGATGGCATTAGGCTCAACTACAGTATTATCCATCTTATCAGTAAATAATTAACACCATCTCATCGCATATGGCGTGTTTACGTTTGTTTGTAAGGCATTTAAATATGAATATTCTATTTGTCCAGATTCTGATGCTTTTTTGTATACTTGCTCTCAGTCAATAATCAGGAACAAATAGAATACAATTCACTGTGATGTTTGTGTCCCAGATCTGTTAAACACAGTCTCCTTCACGTCCCTTTACTCGAACATGAACGCTACACTGTATTCAAATCATCATAGGTGGAAGTAGCCCCAAAAGGAAGGTGTGTGTGTGTGTGTGTGTGTGTGTGTGTGTGTGTGTGTGTGTGTGTGTGTGTGTGTGTGTGTGTGAGTGTGTGTGGGTGTGTGTGTGTGTGTGAGTGTGTGTGTGTGTGAGTGTGTGTGTGTGGGAGTGTGTGTGTGTGTGTGTGTGTGTGTGTGTGTGTGTGTGCGTGCGTGTGTGTGTGTGTGTATTCAGAGCATCTGAACTCTGCCTTGGCTGTGCTTCCCAAGGTATACTGAAGAGGGCAGTGTTTCCCCACTTTCTGACTGTTTGCCTATCGCACTAAAACAACTGACAGCCAGATCAAATTGCAAACTTCGTAATTAAGAAGCCTAACACCCTCCCCTTGTCACTGTTGTCCATTACCATTGACGACGTTGAGCTGTTTGAGCAGCCAAGCAACCGGTGAGGGGTGACAGCATTTTGGATTTGCTGCGGCTGGACTTGAAGGCCTTTTGTCCAAGATGAACGGTGGTGGATCCACCACAGAGGGTCGTGTGTGGGAGAAGACCGCTGGCTCAGATGCCCCTGGAGACTCTCATTCTAATTGGCCCGGGCACGGCAGATGCCAGGAGATTTAATTAACGGCAGTCAGGAGGTCCACAGACCGCCAGCAGGGAGTCTCTTCCTCTCGCATATTTTTAGTAACCACTCTGTGTGTGTGTGTGTGGGGGGGGGGGGGGGGGGGGGTTAAATACAAGGCACTTCATGTAAATGCAGTCCCTATTTGGCTTCAATGAGATGCATAATCATAGAAACGATAAGGTAGAAGGTGAGGTCCTAGCAACTGGGTTATTCCCATAATTCCTAGCAGTGATTTCAGCTGCTGTACCAGCGGTGACACAAATATGCCTCCCACTTTCCTTACCCCCCAGTGTTTCATAGTGGTCTTTCACTAAATCAGTCATATTTAATAACAAATGACCCCAAAGCACATACACAGTAATATTGCAACACAGACACTTACAGGCAGGTTTGGGGACAAATATCACAAATGTCTTTGAACAAAGAGCTGGTTCTCATACCAGGGCTGCTGTCGCTTCCTGTGAGCTGGTGAACCTTTTATGAACAGACCCGTGTTTCCACTGGTCGGAGAGCCCGGCGATGACATATGTAGGCGTTCCATCATCCGGAAACCGTCGGTAGGCTTTGTTTAAACTACACAGTCGTATCTCAAGTAATGAGTCTGTGTCTTCCGTGGACCACCGATGATTCATTACTGCAGAATGTGTCATGGTTTGTCATGGTTTTAGTTATAAATGGTAGTAAGGTGGGTAAACTATTTTAATAGGACACCGCCCTTCAGCTGTTTGCATCACAGGTTCACTGTTTCCAGAGCAGCAAGAGTTCGGGACCAGAACAGCACCAAATGTTCTGGCTTAGAGCTTGTGAGTTTACTATGCAAAAGCTGTGCACTGTGCAGGATATTGGCACCTGCACCATGTCAGTGGGAGGCTGCTGAGAGCAGGTCTGATCATTGGCTCAAATAAGAACCGAATAACAAAAGTGGATTTTGCTATTCACAATGCTGAAATAATTGCTCAAAATGATGGTGTCCATGATCTGACATCTTCTTGTGTAAATGTTCAATAAATATTTTAAAAAGCCCAATAAAGGCAGAATTTGTGAAAGCATATGAGTGTGTGAGTGTGAGTCAGTGGGGGGAAAATTCCTGACTCCCAGTTGAACTCTTCACAGATGGAGAGGATTGCTTGCAGTGCACTTTGTGTGTTTGTGTGTTTTAGAAGTCCAGGAGGGATTCAGTCATTCTGCTTTTCGTTTATACCTGTCTCATGCTCCGGTCTTACAAATATACGCTCACACGCCCACCGGCTCTGCTGAGTCCAGGAAGAATGGGCTTACTATGGGCTTACTCGAATCCTGGCTCGCAGGGTCAAAAAGTTGTGCGCTAAATGATTTATCCTGGCTGTGGAAGACGATGAGGCATTTGTGCAGCACACTCTCCTTCCCTTCCTCCACAACCCCCTCCCCACACACACACACACACACACACACACACACACACTCCCCCACACCCACCCTCCGGGAGCAGACCTTTTATCCTGCTGCTCGGAGAGATTAGGCGTCTGCCTCCCTGCCGTCTCCTGCCCTGTTTTCTTTTAATAAGCCGCTGAGCTGCACTGAGGCTCTGAGCAAAGCGAGATTCGTGCCTCTGGCTTCAGTACCTTTGCTGTGCAGCAGGGTGACCCGGGTCGTCAGCCGCTGAGGTGATTCCCAGCGGAACGAGGTCCCCGTACAGGTTTAGGCGACGGGTTTGCTCGGGGTCACACGGGCTGCCTGTGGGATCGTGATTGGCCATCTGTGAGGAAGAGCGCCTGGGAGTAAAGGTGAAGGAGCTGTACTGCTGTATTGCTGTACTAGAGCCCGCCCTCGAGTTAGATTGGCTCTTGGACTGGACCCTTGAGCTGTAAAAGCAGAGCGTGTTCAGATAACTTACACCGCAACGTCAGAACCAGCTCGCTCTCTCTCTGGGCGAGTACGGTGGTTCAGCGAGTGTCTCCTTCCCTCTGAAGATCTTGTAACCCATAGGAATTGCTTTATCTTTCTGCTTTGTCCTTCTGCTAACCTACCTCTTCTCTATGCCTCTGCAATCCATCAGTTGAGACTCATATCTCTGGGTCTTGCTTTACCATTGGGTAAAACAACATCACACAGAGAGCCTTGACATCTGGTTCTTGAATGTGCAGAACAGCATGCCTTGGAGTGTGATGGACACCATGTGGTTCCTCCGGAGCCGTTACCCGTGTCTCGGAGCTGGGATTGGGAAGCCGCTTTCTCCACTCACTCCCACAACAACCAGACCTGTGATTTGACGCGTCATTAAAGGTGCTCTTGTAAATGTCTTCTGCATTATTGCTCATTGTATCTTTAAAGAGCCCTCACTGCTGCCTTCTCTTGCCATATAGCCTGGGGAGCCCATCGTTTGTACCTGTCAGCCATTACCGAAGTGGCTGGCTTCCCCCAATAAACATTTGCCTATAAATTTATCAGCTTACACCAGTGCAGTGAATTGGTTTCCAGATGAAGTGAGAAGCTGTGGAAATTTATGGTTCCACCTGGCCTCAGCCCAGCGCCATACATCACCGCCCCTCTGAATTGTTTTTCCTACCCGGTTGTTTACCTTCTTCCATGTTGTTTATCCTCGCTCCCTTTTCGATCCTTTCTTCTCTTTTTTTGTTCCTGTCTTTAGCTCAATCCTGTTCTAAAACGCTGTCTCCATCTCCTTTGACCTCCAGAGTAATTAATTGTGCGTGGGTTGCTCGGTTTTGGTTTGTTCTGATTAATGGGGACGTCTTCGGTCCCTTTTCCCTGGAGGAGCTCCCTGAGCTGTTTTCAGTACCGCTGAAGTTTCTCCGGGTCACAAGTGAATGGCTCGAGAAGAATAAAGTATACTGTTCTCAGATAATTGAGGTGTGGAAGTTTACTCCCTTATCAGGAATGTGTGTGTGTGTGTGTGTGTGTGTGTGTGTGTGTGTGTGTGTGTGTGTGTGTGTGTGTGTGTGTGTGTGTGTGTGTGTGTGTGAGTTGGGGGAATGTCCAACTTGTGAGAACAGCCTGAGGATGATAGAAGAATGAAGGAAACGAGGAAGACCTGTTACTGTCCACTGCTCTGAGTCCACTCATCTAAGTCCATTCATCTGAGTACACGGAGCACCTGGAACTGGAAGGCCATGTGATTATTACCCAGCTGATGCTTAACTGCTCTTTCTGAGACTACATTAGTTAACATGAAGGAGAGGTCAATGTATCACAAATCCATACAAGCAGACTTGATAGCTGTTAGTCTTAAGATAAAACTATGTGCCTCACTCATTTCTTCAACATGACATTACTTTATTCCATATTTATTCTCTTTTATCAGGCATTCCAGGTTGTTGACCTGTCTCCACACCATTCCCACACAAGGTGTTATGAGGAAGGAGGACTGAGTTGATGTGGGAATGTCATAGCAGACATGGTTATTTTACATTCATTAGTGTCCCTGTTGGACTGAGTTGATGTGGGAATGTCATAGCAGACATGGTTATTTTACATTCATTAGTGTCCCTGTTGGACTGAGAGTGGCCAGCTAACCAAACCACCCATCCACCCACAGCCCTATTGTGAAGGTAAACGACCTTAACCTCTAACTGTACCCATACAAGGTGTTTCTAATAAATAAATGGCTCTCATAAAATGGGTGGTGCACATAAATGCATAAATATTTATAAACACACACGCATTTACAGTACATGTAATGCATTTATATGAATGCATTTATGAGTAATGTATTTATATGAATACGCACATTTACATATCTGTACATAAACACAAATAAATGGAAATAATGTGCCTGCCAGGAGGTAGGTAGGTAGGTAGGTAGGTAGGTGTGTGTGTGTGTGTGTGTGTGTGTGTGTGTGTGTGTGTGTGTGTGTGTGTGTGTGTGTGTGTAATGTATGTGCTCTGAGCTTGTGGAGTTTGTCGTGTTTGTGCTGTTTCGCTTATATGTGTGTGTTTTCAGATATGTGGAAGAATTTTTGTGTGCGTCCTCAGATGTGAAGATGGGTTTGTGTGTGAGTCCTCAGATATGAACATGGGTTTGTGTGTGAGTCCTCAGATATGAAGACAGGTTTAGGTGTGAGTCCTCAGATATGAAGATGGGGTTGTGTGTGAGTCCTCAGGTATGAAGACAGGTTTAGGTGTGAGTCCTCAGATGTGTAAAAGGGTTTTCGCTGCTTCACATTTGTGCAGGTGCTGTGAACTGTTGTTGAAACAAGCGCATAGAGGACCGCCTGGGTCTTTCATATCCGCTCTCCCTCCCTCTGTCTGTGTGCGGGGGAATGAAGACCCCCTGTGTTCGGCGGCATTCCGTATCATCTGCTGGAATTAAGGGCGAAGCCTCACACAGGAGCGTGGAATGCAGCAGGGAATATCTCTGTTGTCGTGGTGCTGCTGTTGTCATGGTGAGGCCCACTGCTGCCCTTGATGCCCACCTCTGTGCCTGCCTTGAGTGGGGCCTGCCTCTCTGTCCCAGTGTTCTTCTCACTCATCTGGAGAGGTGTGTGTGCTCCTGTCAGGGTTGCAAGGGGATTTCTGACACACTCAAACCCGGGCTGGGTTGCTGTCCGACGTACAGCAAAACCTTGGACCAGCTCAAACTCTGACCTACCCACAATCCCCTTCATTTCCCATAAGGCCTCTGTGGTTTATGTGCCTAAGCTCGGCATTAAAAGCATTAAAAAGCATTAAAAGTCAAATATATTTCCAGTATTCAATTTATGAATTGTTATTCAGGCATACAAATACATTTCCATTTTCATTATCCGTTGCTCCAGTTGCTTTGATGTAGCATTTTTACATTGAAATTCTTTCCGTTTTGAGGATATAAAGGTGTAGATTCCTTCAATCCAGCACATTTTGCTGTTATAAGCACAGCCGATGCAGCATTATGGCCCAGTGTGTAAATAATTCCCAATACCTCCATCCCACTCTGTGAAATGGATTTTCACCCCATTTAGATGCTGAACACCTCAGCATCTCAGGGATGGTTTTTCTTTATGCAATTTTACCATAAACTAGAACCCATAATCTTAGCAACATGAAATAGGTTGTGACTGTTCACACTGATTGAATGACTGTGATATAGCTTCTCATAAACACACATTCTCTGTGTCTGAAGGGTGATGAATATTCATGAGGACACTTCGCATGTCTTTAGCTCTGTGCAGCTCTAACAGGACCAGACCAAAAGTGACACGTGCATCCCTGTGACCGAATTGCAGTTCTGAGTAATGTTCAGTTTATAATCTCATTCTTATTGGACCATAGTGTATGAGTGTATGGCTAATGTGCCCATGTGGGGTGTTTGAGTAGACTGCTCAGCTGCTTTTGGTTTCAGATGTTTGTGAATTAAAACTAGGGTCCATAATTAACAAGGTATTTCCATCTCCAAAGCAGTCGGTGTTCAAGAATAGGTTATTTCTTGTTTTTAGGCATGGGGAGTGTGTGTGAAATCTCTCAACCAAACATGTTATAAAGGCTAGCAAATGTGGAGATGTGGAGATGCCATTCAACATTAGTTTAAGTGACACCAGGTTCTGTCTGTCTCTCTCTCAATCATGCCACCAGGTTCTGTCTCTCTCTCAATAATACCATCAGGTTCTGTCTCTCTCAATCATGCCACCAGGTTCTGTCTCTCTGTCTCTGTCTCTGTCTCTCTCTCTCTCTCTCTCTCTCTCTCTCTCAATAATACCACCAGGTTCTGTCTGTCTCTCTCTCAATCATACCTCCAGGTTCTGTCTGTCTGTCACTCTCTCTCAATCATGCCACCAGGTTCTGTCTGTCTCTCTCGCAATCATGCCACCAGGTTCTGTCTCTCTCTCTGTTTTTTATTCTGTTTGTTTCTTTCTATTTCTTTATCTCCCTCTTGCTCAGTTGTTTTCAGTTCAATTTCAGTTTCAGTTTAAATAAGCTTTACTGGCATGACAAAATCAAATTGTATTGCCAGAGCATTTACAGATAAACAGAAGGAACACATACACAAACAAACACAAATGAAGAACAGAGGAAATATACAGTGTATATATACTGTAATGGGTATACATATACAGTACATCCATATGAGCAATATGAACTAATATAATGTGGCGCATCACTGGTCATTCCATGGACCACTCATCTCTCTCTCTCTCTGTCTCTTGTGTAGGTGAGTATTCCCTCTTATTTACCTCCCCAGGTTGGCAGGGCTAATGGGCAGATGTTACTGTTTTATCCATATTTATGTACATTGTATAGTGAGGTTAACTCTTCCCAGGTTAAAAATGTATCCTGCGGCATGATGAAATCTCACAGGAAGAAACGCAGGCGTACAAGCAGACGTAAGAAAACAAGCACAAGAAAATAGAACTCAGGTCCTGTTGCATCACGGGTAGTGTGGCTGATGAAACAGCTTTGGGCTGGTGGTTGTGCAGACGCTGGGACGGAGTCTGTGGGGTGGACGGGGGCAAAGACCTCAGATAACCTCGGATAACTTCATTAGGCTTTCTTTTGCCCTCATTCTGTCTATCCAATGCCATTTCTCTGATTTTTCTGCTTCTCTCTTTTTTCTCTCTCTGTTTCTGCTTTACTGTCTCTCCCTCCCCTCTCGTTCACTTCTCGGAGTGCTGACCATGTCATTAGTGAGCTGGAGGCTGAGTCAGACACCCAGCACTTTCAACGCGGAGGAGAGGGAGGAGAGATTGAGTGCATGACTGCGTAGCACTAATCGGCCTATGGCTGCTGTTCAAGGGAATGATCCACAACAAACCTGATTATATAATATTATACGCATATTCTTCCCTTTTGAGAAAATTTTCTCTCTCTGTCTCTCTCTCTCTCACACACACACACACACACACACACACACACACACACACACACACACACACACACACACACACACACACACACAGACAGGCATAGGCACACACAGACAGTTCCCCCTTTCGGAGGTTTACGATTTGTTGATTGACTCACTCTTCTCAGTTGTATTGGGACTCAGCTGATGGGTACAGGCACACAAACTTCCACAAAATAAACAGGAAGTTTATTTTGGAAGAAACAGGAAGAAATAAACAGGTGATAAACTATCACCACAAATGCACCTACAGAATGAGGAATTACCGGTAATCCAATCCTTTATGTATAATTTTTGTAACCGTTTTGCCCATGAAAGTATGGATAAACTTGGTGCAACAGTGGACCAAACGAGGCCAAGAAGTCCCTTCACTAACCGGAGGCCTGAAACAGAAAACAGAACACACACACACACACACACGTCCCCATCCTCCCATCACCTGACTACCCAGATACCTTTTCTGCTGACCTCATCAGGCCAAGGGGCCCTGTGAGGTTGCCATGTGCACACTGGCTCCGCCCCCACCCGCCTGGCCATTCTCTGGCTTTTCCTGCCCTGAAATTGGCACGATGTGCTGAATAATAACAGCATTAGTGCCTGTTGTGGGGGGCATTAATCGTACAAATCAAGCTGGAGAGGTGTGGAGAAAGGGGCCCTGCCGCAGAATGGACGGGCCCCAATCGTGGCACCATCGGCCGGTGGGGATTGTGCAACCCAGCCACGCATACACACAGTGGGACAGGGATTCACATGGGACTGCATGTTGAATCTATGGCAACTTGGGTTCTCCTTCTGTTGCTCTCTCTCTGCCTCGCTCTCTTCTCTTTCTCTCCTTCTCTCTCCCTCTTTCTCTGTCTGCCTCTTTCTCTCTTTCCCTCTTCCTCTCTTTCTGTCCCCCCCTCTTTTTCTCCCTCTCCCATTGAGCTGTCCAGGTGCAACCAACCCTTCTGTCCCACACAGCAAACGGATGACCTGATGAGCACTTTCATCCGTCTCCTCTGTGCTTAAGTTTGGACGTGATGTCCCAGCCTGGTCCTCAGACATAACCCTGGACTCACAGTAGACAGGGGCTGTTATCGGACCAGCTTCTAGATGTCTGTGGCCTCACTCAGTCTGCACTGCACAGTATAATGAAGTAATAAAATGAATTCCAGTTTTTATGGAAACTGAGAAGTGGAACGGAGGCTTATTTATGGGGTATGTTATGGGAACCAATTGAATCTCTCAGAAGACAGAGAGCCAGTCAGTCTTTCTCACTCTCTCTCTCTCTTTAAACTGTCTGAGTTTGAATCCATTTCCTGCAGCACTGCTGACCGGACAGAAAGATCAGGTCCGATCAAACGGGAGTTTTAATCATGGTCCGACTGCGACTGAAATCACCCAGGAGTCATTACCCGTGCTCATTGGGAATCGCATTACCCACTCCCATCCGCATAGCTCTAAATCTGATTTACCACACGGGCCGCCGGGAAGGGACACACCCATTATTGCGTCACACGCCCCCGTGGGGCAGAGCCGCCTCACACCCGTCTGTCTTTCACCAACTACGTCCCCTGCTGCTCCTACAGCTATGGCTGCTCCCCCTCCTTCGCTCCGCCGTGCCACTCCCACAGAGCACACTGAACACCCTTCACGCCTCTCTCAGCAGCTGATGTTGGTAAGACATCAACAAAGAGGAGAAAAAGGACTGGAGGTCCATGTGCTTCATCTGGTTAATAGTGTGTGTGTTACACTGTGGGGGTGGGCGGAGGAGAGTCATCTCACAGCTGTGGAATGTCAGTGTGAGGGGGAGTAGCCCTGGAGATCTGAATAGCGTGGTGCATTTATACTGGACTGGAACAAAAGTCTCCACCCAAGAGCCCTGCCTGGGCTGGGTGCGCACCTCATGGCACCAGCACTGGCCTGGAATCAGCCCTGTTGTGTTTTGAGTGTAGAGGAACACCTTCATACATATTCAGTGGCTGATTGTAGACCAGCAGGCTTACTGTGAGCGCATTTGAGGTCTGCATTAATAAATGGTCAGTCAGAGGCACAGGTTAGAGAGAGACAGAAAGAGAGAGTGAGAGAGAGAGAGAGAGAGAGTGTGTGTGTGTGTGTGTGTGTCTGTGAGCACACTGCATTTGCTCACATTTTATGTTTGCTTAAGCTGCCCAGTTGATTGTTCCTAAGCTGTGCTGTGTGTGTAAATGGGTGGAAGGGGCAGAAACACACCAAGGAACGGCGAGTCCTCTTACACGTCTCCCCAGCACACGTCTCCCCAGTGCTCGTCTCTCCAGCACATGTCTCTCCACGTCTCTGGGCTGCACGTAATCAGACATTTTGTAATATTTACTCTTCCCTTTCCATCATGTTTATCTTTTGGTGCTACAGGTGTTTCTGCACCGTCCCTGTGGACAGGGTCAAGTCTGACACACTGTCCTGTGCTTTCGAGTATAAATCACTGACTTAAAAAAAACTGGCTTTTCTACAAACATCAAGTTCCTCTACATGTAGAGTGTTGGCAGAAACAGAGAGAGAGAGAGAGAGAGAGAGAGAGGGAGGGAGGGAGGGAGAGTGTGTGTGTGTGTGTGTGTGTGTGTGTGTGTGTGTGTGTGTGTGTGTGTGTGTATGTGTGTATGTGTGTGTGTGTGTGTGTGTGTGTGTATGTGTGTGTGTGTGTGTGTGTGTGTGTGTGTGTGTGTGTGTCTGTGTGTGTGTGTGTCTGTGTGTGTGTGTGTGTGTGTGTGTGTGTGTGTGTGTGTGTGTGTGTGTGTGTGTGTGTGTGAGGTTCAGACAAACACACGGTGTTAAGCTGAGCTTGCCGTTTCTTGGCTGCCTCCTCCTCATCCCATAATTCCTCACCCTGTTTCCTCACCTTCACACACACACACACACACACACACACACACACACACACACGCTGGACGCTCTTCTGAAGGAAGGCGGGGCTCCTGCAGGGAACCTCATGTGTGCTGCGTTAGAAATGGTTACACAGCACAGACACACACCGTGTCATGCGTGGCACTGTAGTTCGATATGCTCTTTTCATTTGCTCAGTAAAAGGGTTTTGCTTTGCTGGATTAAAATTTGAGTGCACAGACCGTAATCCCAAACCTACAAAGACATTTGGTTCTAGTTCTGGAAAGTGCTCCAATTATTAGCTCTTGGATGGCTGATTCTGTGTTTTATTTTGATAACATCAGCTGTAAGAACATTGTGTTATAAAATAAAAAATTTTAAATACCCATGAAAGCTCAAGATGCCATCAGCCCTGACATAAGATCGAATGTTTTCATTTGCCAGTTCATGTGTTCATCGTGTGTTCATCACATGCTGTTCTGTGATATCCAAATACTACACTTTCTGTCATTTGTGTGTTACATACCCACACACATACACACACAGATGACAGAAAGTATCTGGATTTGTGTGTGTACTCCTAACAATTTCATACTGTATGTGCTATATGTCATGTATTCAGTCACAAATACTGGATCATTATTCAACTTCCCATCTTCCCTAAACTAGAAGACTGAGTACAAGTGTTGTGGTGTAATGTCTTCATATGCCTCTTCTCATTTTCTCTCCCCTCTCTCTCTCCCTTTCTCTCTCCTTTTTTGTCATTCTCTCACTCTCCCCATTCTCTCTTTCATTCTCCCTTTCTCCCTCTCTCTCCCTTTGTCTCTTTCTCTCTCTCTCTCCCTCCCCCCTCCCCCTCCCTCTAAGCTCTGCAGGTCATTTTTGTCCCACTCCTGCTAAGCAAACAGAAACTATCACAGTTGATAAAGAGTCTAGAAGCAGTTAAGGCACCTTGAGCGTTTGAGTATTTCCTGCAGGACCATGGAGGAGGTGACGAGTGTTATTGTGGAGGCAGTGTTCTAGCAGTCCTGACCAGACCCTGTGAGAATGTGGTTGACATTTCCACACCTGGTCAGGTTGATTATGCAACAGGGTGACGTCAGCACCAATAGTAACCCGAGTTTCTCAGTGCTCTTAGCATCTGTCCATGAGTGAGGGAGAACAGCAGCAGAATCAGCAGACCTGTTAGTGCTCTGTATCCCAGCAGGGCCTCCACTACTGAAAGCTTAGGCACATTGCCTGATCCCACGTCTTTGTGGCGAAACCCCCACTGTAGCAGTCACCCTTCACACAAAGCCACTTCCTCAACAGAAATGGGGAGAGAGGGAGGGAGAGAGAGAGAGAGGGGAGAGGGAGAGAGAGGGAGAGAGAGCAGTGTCACTGACCTTAAAGCCATTCTGACCTGTAAAACAACCCACGTCTACACAGCTGTCAGTGCTGTTCTATTGTCAGACAGCTACAAGTGCCCGTGAAAGTAGCACCTGACCTGTAATGGATTCCATACTTCACTAACCATGATGACTGGAGATTTACACCTGTCACGGACTGGGGAAATTAGATTTCATGCTAGTGTAACTCATCTAATGGAGTTATGCCATGACAAAAGTGCAGTGGGGAGAGTGCAACAGTCACACTCCAGTTACCCACCAGAATGACATTCACACAAACAAATGTTAATAACTATACTGATGGCAATTGATAATTGCCTAATTTCGTAGTGGTACATGTAAATATTTTTTGTGTTAATGTTTAGGTTACACATTTCCTGCATGTAAAAATAAATATGAACTGGACAAAGAATCTGAACAGATCAGAAATCCCTTCCTATTTAACTCATGTGTGCATACAGTGTATGTTTGTCATAAGTAGTTGTGGTTAACATCTGCTTACACAACTCTGTTCCTTCACACTGTCTTCCAACAGGAATGGACACCATTCTCCCACCAAAAACACGTTATCAGACACATCGCTGTGTAACGATAACACTGTGTATTTCTCACTTTAAAAACATAAACTGTTTGTAATCTGATGTCTGGTTCGAACATTTTTTTTGTTGTGTTTTCCAGGCATAAACATTGTTAGCCCAGTATTTCTGTCTCCACGTCTGTCCGGTTTCAGGGGAATGGCTTGTTTGTCCTTGGCAGTTTTAGAAACCAGGAAACAGCATAATTAACATGCTGCCAATTTAGTTTGAAGAAAGGCTGAATTTGCTGTTGTTAAAAAAAAACCACTGCATTTCAGCAAAAAGCAGCGCGCTGTTTCCAAAATTTCCTCAGCTAGAACACAGAAATAGTTCCATCTGAGAACTCTGGTTTGATCCTGAGTTCTGTTTTCTTCTACTGAAGCTGGTGCAGTCACTACTGTCTAATGCCCTCTGCATCTGCGAGCTCTCAGTTCTCTGCAAAAAGCTTCTGTGACTGATCCCGTCTAAAGCACTGATCAGATCATGCTGTCATTAGTTCTGTATTTCGTTCATCATTGTTTGCGTTACTGGTTCTTCCTTTGCATGTAGTGCTGTAGGTCTCGCCCTGCTGGACCTTGTACGTGTTTTCCATAATCTATCGGCTCTGTGTATTTACACACACTTCGCACTCTGCCCCGCCCCTTCATCATACATCACCGTGACCATCATGTAAATGGCGTGTCCCTTCCTTACGCCACAGTGCAGTGGTGAGCCTCCACAACAGGATTTAATGCTGAATTATGTGAATGTGAATGCGTTCGGATTATCCTCCCCTCAGTGTTGTGTTACCTACACACAACTGCTGCCTTTCACGTGTGGCCCCCTATATATATATATATATATATATATATATATATATATATACACACACACACACACACACAGTATATACTATGATACTATGTATTATGTGCTGTGTACTGTTATGCGTGTCTGTGTGCAGAATCAAACACATCATTTGATCCTTCTACTGACAGTCGGGCCATTCATCTTTATTGACGTTGTTGTTAACGTAGTTGGCAGTAGCTTGAGGTGTTTTTGCCGATGCTGCACCAACAAGTAACGTAAGTGTGCTGGATTGAGTGGTGGTTCTGGTTGAAGCCGTGTTACGTCACCGTCTGACACAAGTGCTCTCTTTGTCCTTTTGGAGACAGGCCAACACCGTTGCTTAGCCTTAACTTGTCTTCTACTTGACTTGTAGAGAGAACAGGTGAGTGTCACGTAGTGCCCCCTGGGTAATGCAGTTTATACAGGGGTCATTATGAATTGCCTCGAGCCTGAAACCAGTATGGGGAGCTTGTGAGAAGTCACGCAATAAAAAAGTCATGGTATGCCAAAGAGTCAAAGGTATAAATGCCAGGGAAGCATACCAGTGAGTGCAGGCCTCGCCGAGTTCTGCCCGCCGGGCCCCTCTGTGGTGGTTCTGCTGCTGTCGTCGTGCTCTGTCCCACCTGTGAAAATAGCACCGAGTTTCCCCGAGGAGGTGGGGGGGGGGGGGGGCACACCTGGAAGAAATTATGCTTTTCAAATCTAGACAGTGAAATGTAAAAGATCTCCTGTTCTCCTGCTGTAGAGACACTCGCATGAAAATGGTGTATATACTATTAAATGCTGTATATATTATATGTTAGGATAATTTAGCACAGATCTAAAAATCTAAACGTATCATTTTGCTATGTCTCAAATGCCATGATTCATGTATGTGCAGATAAATTTCATTTCATTCCCTCTGATCTCTGTTAACTCCAGGGTTCATTGAGATCATCATTCATTGTAAGTGCCATCAGTAGTGCTGAAGCAGGAAAGGCCATGAGGCCAGCAGTGGGGCTGGTGGTGATCATGTCTAAAGCAAATGGAGCTGTGGCCATATGAGAAACCCGAGAGACGTGTGTCCCGACACAGTGTCCCTAGGACCCGGCATTTCCTGAGTGGGTCGTGAACAAACTGAACTAATAAGGCCTCCCACAGAACGCAAGAGCATCTGGTGATTAAGGGATGGTGCAGGAGAGCAAATACACACATGAACACGTGTGTGTGTGTGTGTGTGTGTGTGTGTGTGTGTGCGCTGTCATCCTGACACATATACTGCCATCATTCAAGGAGCTATGGCCACAGAAAATGAGCTGTATAGGACAGAGGCCCTGGGATCCCTACACCACAAGGGATCAGTGGAATAAATCAGTAGAGTGGATCCCTACACCACAAGGGATCAGTGGAATAAATCAGTAGAGTGGATCCCTACACCACAAGGGATCCCTGGGATCCCTACACCACAAGGGATCAGTGGAATAAATCAGTAGAGTGGATCGGTAGAGATGGCACCTCTCCCGTTCATTAGCATATGCAGTGCAACATAAGGTGTCCATCTTATGGCTGACGACTGGTCAACTCACACGCAGTTCTTCATCCAACAGCTGGGTAACTCAAACACTGTACAATGGCTAATGGCCGTGTAACTGAATCACATTTCTCTAGTTAACGACTGGCACCCAGCCATTACCACTGCTCCTGCTGTTCACACTGTCCATTAGGGGAGCTGTATGGTGTCTGAATGAGAGTTAGTACCACAAAGTGCCTCGTGAATTGTTGATGCACTTGGTGAACTGGTTCCTGTATTCACCCACAATAGCACAACAACCCGCCCAGAATGACTCCTCACACATTTATCCTGCTAAATAAGTAAGTATGCGTTAAACTTCGAACAGAAACACACTTCTATTAACGGTGGAGTTTTTTGATAACTGTTTGCTGCATTTGAGTAAAGAGCTCATTGTTGGGAATGAAGAATTTATAACCACCCCCACACTGGACTGAATAAATGACATTGTGTGATTAGTGCAGCATTGTTTGCCGTCGAACGCAGTGGTTGGGAATAAAACAATGGATTCCCATCATGTCACATGAGCTCATCTGGAATGGCAGCAGGAAGCCCTGCAGGGCAACCACGTCATCACCCAGTAGCTGTTTCTATTCAAATTGAGCTGCTATTAAATTCACTCAGTCACACAGCCTTGTGGTCTCTTGTGTGGACATTCCATGTTTATAATTTCTGAATGACAAAGATGAAGGTATTTTACCTTGGATGATTTCCACTAATACTAATACTCTAATACTAACTAAAAATAAACGTGTAACCAAGAGAAGCGGTGTTGTTTTATGCTGTGCTGAGCTGGGTTGGGTTGGGTTGGGTTGTGCTGTGCTGTGACATGTTGTTCTGGGGTGGTTTGTGTTGTGTTGTGGTTTGTCTTGCTGGGCTGGGTTGGGTTGTGCTCTGCTGTGTTATGTTATATTAGGTTGGGTTGTGCTGTGCTGTGGTGTGTTATGTTAGGCTGGGTTGAGCTGTATTGGGTTGTGCTATGTTGTGTTGTGCTGTGCTATGCTGTGTCATGTTGGGTTGTGTGGTGTGCTGGGTTGTGGTGGGTTATGTTATGATGTGGTATGATGGGATGTTATACTGTGGTGTGGTGTGCTGGGCTGTGCTGTTGGGTGTTGGGTTGTGCTGTGGGGTGTTGTACTGTCCTTTGGTGTGTTGAGCTGTGCTGTTGGGTGTTGGGTTGTGCTGTGGGGTGTTGTACTGTCCTTTGGTTTGTTGGGCTGTGCTGTGGGGTGTTGTACTGTCCTTTTGTGTGTTGGGCTGTGCTGTGGTGTGTTGTGCTGTCCTTTGGTGTGTGGGCTGTGCTGTGGTGTGTCGTACTGTCCTTTGGTGTGTTGGGCTGTGCTGTGGGGTGTTGTACTGTCCTTTGGTGTGTTGGGCTGTGCTGTGGGGTGTTGTACTGTCCTTTGGTGTGTTGGGCTGTGCTGTTGTGTGTTGTGCTGTCCTTTGGTGTGTTGGGCTGTGCTGTGGGGTGTTGTACTGTCCTTTGGTGTGTTGGGCTGTGCTGTGGTGTGTTGTGCTGTCCTTTGGTGTGTTGGGCTGTGCTGTGGGGTGTTATACTGTTCTGTGGGGTGCTGGGCTGGATAGTTGATGGGTGCGTTCACTTGGTGTTCCCACCCTCCTCGGCCTGACTGAGAGCCTGCAGCCTGACCAGGATGACCCGGTTCACTGGGCTGCTTTAGCCTCACTCCACACTGCTCCGGTGTTGGGGGGGGGAAGAGGGGTGGAGTGTTCCTATTTTAGTGTTCAACAATTAGCCTGGCATTCTGCCTCACTGGTGGAAAGGTCATAATGTGGTCTCTATTGTTTCTCTATTCGTCTGTGGTACTTTTGAGATAATCTATGCAGTGGAAGGTTAATTAGAATTTAAAAGTTTAGCTTCCCTTGAGGTGTCCGCTAAGTTAGAGTACACAAGCCTGACACAAAGGCTTTCTCCTTTTTTATCCTTAATCATTTATCGGGGTACTGTTTATGTGTGCACTGTAGAGGAAAAAAAAATCTTATACATTAAATAAATGACCATTGAAGATAATATTTAGTACTTCGAAAACTTTGCTGCTCAGGTTACCCCTGCAGGTCACGCAGTGTAATTACAGTGCATTATTAAGCTGCCCACTCTTTCTGCAGCTCCTGTCACATGTTTCAATGATACTCCATTTTTATCTGATACTCATGTGTCCCTTCCTGATCATGGAAGTGTGTGGGCGTGGCCAATTGCGGGGGGCGGTTCCTCGTCTAGGTTATACCCCCAGCCCACCCTGTCTCGCTCCTCTGGGGTGGCGCCACTAGTCTCCTGCAGAAGCAGCCGTGTTGACATCGCTTCTGGGCCCTCTGTAAAATTCAAGATGGACACTAGTTCCAAGATGGAAAAATGTTTCTTTACCTTCTTGTGACAATGGAAGGAAATGTGATGGTGACTCTTTATATGTAGTTACATAAGTGCATTTTCCTCTTTGTGTTGTCCCATCACATCACATTTTCCTGATGTGCATACATACCCATGGGCACCAGTAGGGCCTTTCCCAGGCTGATGAGGAAGTGTTCTCCATCGTCCCTTCTTCCATTGTTACTCCTTCATGTATACGAGTGCTGATCTAGGATCAGGCCTATTCTGTCTGCTTAAAAATGTTCATTCAAACCAAAGGAAAAACTCTGACCTTAAATGCATTCTTATTTTTGATGTGTTCAATACACATGGCCCCAGGTTACTCCTAGATGGGGGGAAAGAGTCACGTAGGCTATTGGTGATTGACAGCAGATGTTGGTGGATTATCAGATCTCATTGATATGGTCAGTTTTGCAATAAAATACAGGAAGTGCATAACAACCTCCAGTTCATAAATCAGTGTTTAAAGGCAGCTCATATTCATTTTTGCTGCTTACCTCCACTAAAATTGGCTGTGTGTTGATGGGGCTGGGAGGGGTGTGGAGAGAAGCAACATTTTGGTTTGTTGGGTCCAGTTCCTGCCCTCTGGATGGTTCTTGTTAAGAATGCAAACGGGGCCCTTAGCTCTGACAGACTGCCGAGCAAAGCAAGAATTTCCAGAGTCAATAAAGCCTCTGGAAAACAGATAAGGTCAACTGCTTTTTAATCCAGTGCAGATGAAGAGGAGCCATGGAGAAAGGATCGTGTTCTCCTCTCTCCTCCTCCGTGTCAGGTCTTTGAGGGTGACTGGGTAGGCCACTGCTTCTCCTTCCCTCCCCTGGTGAATTCTAGTAAAAGATCTCGTGCAGTGGCCCTAGGCTTTCAAAATGTTCTTAAAGGTTCTTGATGTTGCTGTGGGGTTCTGGATGGAACCTGAAACACAATCTGAACACTCATGCGGTACCTTCATACCACACCATACAATTATGGCTCAATGAATCAGTGAATCAATGAATCAATTAATTTAGTAATTTCATGTAATGTCATTCACTCCAGTTATTTTGTTTATTATTGTTTACATTTTTTAATGAATTTTTATTTTATTTTCATTTTATTTTTTGCTATTTGTTGAACAACTCAAACAAATAACGTCTTTATGTGAGTTCTCAGTAAACAGTAAAGTCTGAGTAAATGTCCTTGCTCTCGCTCTCTCTCTCTCTCTCTCTCTCTCTCTCTCTATATATATATATATATATATATATATATATATATATATATATATATATATATATATATATATATAATTCTGGTATATATATACTGTGTATGAATAAATGGCAGGTGCAACATATTTCTGATGACATCGATTGATTTATAGACTGATTCATCTGTAGACTGATTGATCTACAGGATTGTGATTTTATTCAGCCCAGCCTGCTCAGAGGAGGGACAGACTGTACAACTCACACTTTTACTCTTTACTCTCACACTTTTTCCTTCCTCTCTCAGTTTCCTCTCTATTTCTTCTCTCTCTTTACTCTCCTCTCACTCTTTTCTTTGCTGCCATGCACCAGCTGACTCTAAGCAGCTGCTACACTTTCTCCAGATCACTCGTTCCAAAGCAAACGCTTCCTACAGCGAGGGGAGTGCTCTGTAGCAACAGCTGTGCCCCTCATACAGTGTGTTTATTTCCTTTCTTGATCCAGGTACTCTGTGTTCTAAACATTTCCCTTTTTTCTGAGGGAGACAAGGTACAATATAAATATGCCATGATTTATTAATTTCACATAGAAAGAAAAATATCCACTATCAGCATATGCATGTATTCTAACAAATTAACAAATTTCCACAAATATATATAAAAAATATTTATAACGTGAATAATTGTTCATGGCTAAATAATAATTCAGTGGTCAGGTGCAGGCTCTCTGTTTGCTTTGGACATGTTTGTTAAAAGAAAAAAATAACAACAACTATGAGCAGCAGAGGGCCAGAGCATCATTGGATCTTAGCTCCTTGTGTGTGTGTGTGTGTGTGAGTGTGCGTGTGAGTGTGCGTGTGTGTGTGTGCGCGTGAGTGTGCATGTGTGTGTGCGTGTGTGTGTGTGTGTGGGGGGGGGGGTGTTGGGAAGGTGTTTTTCCAAGTTCCTGCTCTTCCCTGCCCACACACCTGAGCTCAGAGCCCCAGTGTGCTGGTTGCCAGTGAGGTAGTTCAGGGCAGCAGCGCGGGACAAAGCTGCCTTTGATGGCACTGGCCTGTCACTCTGATCTCTCCTCCGTGCTCTCTCAGCCACTCACTCCCAGCGCTGGCCACAGCCGCCTGCCTTGTCCTGCGCTGCCCTTACAGCCATTTTGTCTGGGTTTCAAGGCTTAGGAAAGGATTCCACTGGCAGTAAGATCATTCGGGGGAGATTTCAGATTGAGCCAGCTGCCATCCAAAAGCAAACAGGCCGACATGCTGAATGTTTTGATTTCCTCACTGATGGACTCCAACAGAAATGTCCTGTGGAGGACGGAGCATCTCGCCTCATGGGTAGATTCACAGAGTCGTACTTGTCATTGTTGTTTATGGTGTTGGGGTGAGTCTGTGGTCAGGACGCGCTTCTCTTGGCTTTTACAGCAGCCTATCTTGCTTGGTATTGATTATTGATTGCGCATCGAATCGATTATTGATTACGGAAATGTTTATTCTGTAATGTATCCTGTACATAATTTATTTCTGGTGTGGTTCTTGGGGAACCAGATGCACAGTTTGTGGGATGTTTATCATGTTGAACATCAGGCGGTCTTCCTGTGTTATTGTCCTCTCTTGATTTTTTGCTCGTTGAGTGTAATCTCAAAGCCACTGGCATTGTGGGGACGTGATCTCATGATGTAAGGTATGTGTCTAACCAGGCCTGTCCATGTGAAGAATTTCAGTCACTGTGCTGATCTGGACTCCGCTTCCTCTGTCCTCCTTTATGATGGCGCTAGATCTGCCATCCTGCTTTCAGGCATAGCTCCTGTTCAGCTGACCTCATCCTTTGCGAGGCCAAACTGGATCATCCCCCCAGATCTATCCAATATACCCGTTTAGAGAGATTACAGTTGTAGTGTACTGCTTATCACAGCAGTGTTTCCTCCGAGGTCCCGCGTGTCAAATGTGTCAGAGGGAGATAGATACTTTAATCAAAGAACTCAGTGTTTGGTAGGATCAAGACAACCCTGGAAATCACCACATTTGATAAGCTGTATCTTTTGCTGTTTTCACTGGTGAAGGGCTTTCAGAAGGAGAACACATTGTTTTTGGCTGTGATATGCTGTTTTGCGGTGCACTAAGGGTTTTTTAATGTTTCATTCGTCTCGGTAACCTTCTCTCTTAGTTTAATTTTGTTATTGTACTGCACACTTAAAAGAGGCCTTTCCCTCCCCTGCACTTTGGTTATCTCAACCATCTCAGTGACTTTGGGCAGTTACCGTAACCATGGAGATGGACCATTTGTTTGTGGAAAGGAAATTATACTATTTTGTGCCCGTTAAGTTTGGCAAACAAAAAGTCTGCCTGGACCTTTTCCACCAACTGATTGATGTTAGTCTGTGGAGACCCGTGATATTTTATGCTGATGTTTATATATTTTATTTGTAGTTATCACCGCATGCATGAAGTGACATTTTATAGTGTAGAGGCACAGCCCATGTTGTTGACTTTAAAACAATGCCAGCTGTGTTCCGAGGTCCATTTCAACCTGGGGGTGGGGGACGGGAAACCATAGGAAGTAGTCTGTATGGCAACATGTATAATGCTGCTAAAGTCTCAAAGGTTAGGGGGTGTTTTTGTGTTTGTGTGTATGTAGTGAATTTAACTTTCACAGACATATCGTTTGTTCAGCAGTGCATGTTAGTCCCAGGTACTGCATTGTCAACTGAGGTGTATTCGTCTTTTTGAAAAGCCGTAACAATACATCGAACAATGAATTTGCTGCTTTTCTTGAGTTTTTTTTATTTACATTATAATAAAAATGAATTTGAGTTATCATTATCCTCTTTAAAGCAGTTTGACTTTAGTAAAACGAGCGAGGTTTGTGTATAGGCTACACGGAGAAAAATAACTTATCCTTCCCATCTATCTCCATCCCATTCGCTCCCGGGTGAACACAATATATGTACTAATATATGTACGCGGTGTATTCCTATAGGTTTGACTGCTTGATCGCGTCGTTTAAACTGAAAAGTTCGCGCTTTCCAAGTTACGCCCAGAACAAAAATGTGTTTGCACGAATGCTACAGATAGGCACGATCAAAGTTTCAACTTTGTGTACGGTGACCGGCGCTGCCCTGGTGTACACCCGTCCACCCCCCCGCTCTAACGTAATGGTCCGTTCCAGGCAGACATGTCAGGAGTGTTGCGAGGAGAGCAGCGAGGAGGACCGAGAGTGGGAGAGGAAACCGGAGGAAACAAACCCGTGGAGCCTCTACCGTCTCACGGCCGTGAGACACATCGTTTCTGCGCTTTCCCAAACTCCCAAACCCGCCGTTAGGATCCACCGAGTCGTTTTTTAACAGTTGGGTCGATTTTCTGAGGTTAAAAGCTTCGGAGGCGTTAACAAGGTCCCGAAGTTCACACACACACGCAGGGAAGTGCGCAGGCGCAGATGATGGACTTTGGACTTGTCCAGTTGAGTTTCAGTGACATGTCTCTCGGCGCACTGAGACACTGAACCGCGCATTGCCCGGCGCGACCGCTACTGGGCACAAGGACCGACGACTTTTGTGGCTTTACATTATTGAGATTTACTCCAATTAACTCGCTGCGCCGGGAGGGAGCAAGATATCAAAATGTCGGCCAAAACTACTTCAAATAAGGTAGGGCTAAATGTATAAGTTATGGGTTATTATGATAGTGTGTGTTAAATGAGTACATCTCTCCCCCCGGTGTAAAGGGCCGTGGGTACGAGCGCAGTCGTGGGTTTAACATCTACACGGAGGTCGTTCTCGCTTCGTGTGATGCGCAAACCTGTTTCTCCGTCTCTACGAGCTCCTAGTTTCGGCCACTGACCTGCTGTGCGTTTTAGTTTCTAAAGACTTTCGTTTCTGTTTAGTTTTTCCTCATAGAAAGTTGTGAAAACTGTAGTAAAGTCAGCACAACTGGCGTAAACTACCTGTTGATGTACAAACCGTGTGGATAAAGATGCTGTACTGACACCTTTCGTGGGAGTGAACTTACAATAACTTTTCTGCCTCGGGGCAACAGACCAAGAGGAGGTTTTACGGTGTAAATGGTGAATAATCGTGCTACAAACACAGAGTGGAGTAAAATAAAACCATGACATTGCCACATTGTAGCTGGGGCTGAGCGCGGTGGCTCCCAGTACAGGGGAAGGGCGTGTGTGTGTGTGTGTGTGTGTGTACTGGGAAACACTGGCGGGGTCTTCACGTCTGAAGTCATTTACTCATCTGTTGTATCTCATTTGATACGTATCTAAATAATTTATGGAAAACACACATTTTCGGGTTGTTTCATTGTGGGCGTCGCAGATGAAGAATTAAACTAGGTCAGGAAATGTGAATATTCCCAGCATTGCCGATGAAAGCCACGGCTAAGGTCTGCAGCGTTAGGGTTCGGTCCGTAAACAAATAAAGGAGTAGAATTTACCTTTTGATGGGCAGTTTCGATGACTGCGCGCGCATACTGTGTGTGTGTGTGTGTGTGTGTGTCAGGTGAAGAAATAAAATGTGAGGTTGGCGCACGCCTTCATGGTTCTTTTTTTTAAAACTTAACCTGGAAGTTTCTTCCACAGTACTACGCGCACAAGTATTTGAAAACTGTATGGGGAGGGGAGGCATCTGACAGTGTTGGAGGAATGTGTACTGTAGAGTGAGAGATTCAGGTTTGGTCAGTTCGTCTTGTTGAGACGAAAACACACACTCTAGATACACAGACGCTGCGCTTCTTTCTCTCTGGAGATGAGAAAGTAAAACGGACTTCTTTCTGTTTCGTTGTTTTAGGTTTATGTAGGAAAGAGATTTTAATTAGAGCTGCATTACAATCCTTAGTTAACCGGCGTCGCTTTTGAGCTCTTTTGTACCTTTATTTTATTATTTTCCTTGGAAGAATTGTAGCATTCCCATGATACATCAGACTTAAAGCAGCAAGTTACAATTTTGGCGTCTAAAAGGAAATGTAATTCTGCCATGTCCTCCTGCAAGGCACTATCAGCCCAAAGATACTGAAACAGTTATGTACGACATCCGAAATTACGATAGAGAGAGATTAGATTAAAAGTTAAGTTTCAGGACGTTTTGGACAGATGTTCATCATAGCACATTCCAAATAAAGTTTCAGGACGTTTTGGACAGATGTTCATCATAGCACATTCCAAATAAATAACAAATTACTCTCACACACGTGTGTGTGTGTGTGTGTGTGGCTGGATTTAGGGAGTGTGAGAATGTCTGTGAGATGATGAGGTGTTGACCTTGGTCTTTGTATCCTGGTGTTCTGGTTTTGGGGTTGAACATGTCTCACTCTTCTGTTGCTCCTTTGAGGAGTTCCCATGTGTCTCCCTGCTGCTGGTTTGAAGTTGGCTGATTCTGTGTGGATGAGTATTTTTTGCAATACAAGGAAAAGGGAAAGAAGAGGAAAAGGGGGAGAATAGTACTGATCCCTAGTACTAGTACTGATCTCTAGCTCAGTCTGGAGCTGCTGTGTGTATTGTATGATCTCTGGTTGATTCCTGATGGGAGTGCATGCTAACTTCAGCCCCATGTGTTAACCCAGCTCTGAGATGCAGACATACTCTGCATGTCTGTCAAGGATGTATTCTGCTCCCCAACAACGGTTGTCTGCTGAGAAACCTGACAACCTTCGGAAGCTTGTTTTTGTTTGGTACAAGTTGCAATTCTTTTGTGTCATTGTGTTTTTTGGTAGAGGGGGTACAGATGTGCTTTAGACTGCAAAGCTGTGAGGTATGTGTAAAGGTAGGTTAGGTGATGTCTAGGATGTGCCAGAGTGCGCTTATTTTAGTCCGTCAGCAGACAGAACTGAGATGGTCAGCTACTTAACATTCTCACATTCTTGTCTTGGCTGCAAAACTGTTCTTATCAGGCTGGACTCACACAGAAAATCTCTCTCAGGCACTGTCACACATCCCCAAAATAGGCAACCAGATAGTGCCAGGACCCTGATTAGCTTCTCAGTGATGTCCGAGAAGATTCTCCGTTGTGTTCAGTGAAGTCAGAGATGACTCGTGTTCCATTCAGAGGGGAATGGTCTGGTTCAGATGCATCTAAAAAAACTCAAATTGCATCCTCCTTCCTGAAGCTTCCTGCATCCTGTTTTAAAGGAAGTTGATGTTTATCTGGGGAAAGGGTAGGCAGGCTTTGTGAAGTATTACAGACCAAACACATTTGCGCTTGACGTAGCTGCAAGAAACAGATATATTTGTTTGAAAAGAGAGAAAAAGAAAAAAGAGGGGGAAAAAAGCAAGGCTTCAATATTCCTGCACTTCAGTCTGCATAGGAAATGAATCTGTTTAATATGGAACAGTGCATTCAATCCAGACCACTTCTCTTCCCTCTTTTGTACTGAGCACAAAAGCAAGCAAATGTGTGTATTAACACTATAAATAGTCCCCGGGCCCTGGTGTTCAGTAGCAACGCTGGGAGGGGGAAGAGGGGATCTGATGGTTTTTGGGCATCTGTGCTGCAGGTTGTGCCTGCTGGAGTTGGTGTGAGGTTGTTCGTCATTCGTCCGCTCCATTGTGGATACTTCAACTGTTCCCATGGAGAGAAGTGAGCCAGGCCTGTTGGGTGCTGCTCTGTGCTGGCGCTCTGGGCCTCACCACGCTGCTCTGTGCTGGGGCTCTGGGCCTCACCACGCTGCTCTGTGCTGGCGTTCTGGGCCTCGTCATGCTGCTCTGTGCTGTGGCTCTGGGCCTCACCACGCTGCTCTGTGCTGGGGCTCTGGGCCTCACCACGCTGCTCTGTGCTGGCGCTCTGGGCCTCACCACGCTGCTCTGTGCTGGGGCTCTGGGCCTCGCCACGCTGCTCTGTGCTGGCGCTCTGGGCCTCACCACGCTGCTCTGTGCTGGCGCTCTGGGCCTCACCACGCTGCTCTGTGCTGGCGCTCTGGGCCTCACCACGCTGCTCTGTGCTGGCGCTCTGGGCCTCACCACGCTGCTCTGTGCTGGCGCTCTGGGCCTCACCACGCTGCTCTGTGCTGGGGCTCTGTGCCTGGTGGTGCTCCTCTGTGCTGGGACTCTGTGCCTGGTGGTGCTGCTCTGTGCCTGGTGGTGCTCCTCTGTGCTGGGACTCTGTGCCTGGTGGTGCTGCTCTATGCCTGGTGGTGCTCCTCTGTGCTGGGGCTCTGAGATGGGACCAGGGTGTAGGCTCACATACAGCTGTGGTTCAGGTTAAATTAGGTGGGGGAAGGGGAATCTGTCTGTCTTTGGTGATTGTATAACATTTTAATCCTGTTAAACATGTTTGTTGGATTTGTTACGCATTTGTAGTCAACATTTTGTATCCATTTCTAGAAGGTGTGCGTGCATGCATACATATATGCATACTTGCATTTTATGACCTATACCAGCACTGAACTTTATTGCTGCTATTGACTGATGTCATTACTCTTGCACTGGTGTAATATGTTTGTCAGCTGGAGGTAGTGGAATTCAATCTCCTGTTTCCTGGTGATACTGAGTCTGGTCTTATTGGTTCCTGTACCTGGCTGTATAGTAACGGAACACTCTAGAAGGATTACTTGAAGAGCAGCATGTGGTAGAACGTTATTTATACTCATAGCAAGCATTTCCCACTGGAACAACCTGATAAACAGTGTTTATTTGTTGTTTAGTTGTGTATTTATTCCAGTCAGCCCTTGATTTGTTGAATCTCCTCATTTATTCCTGCTCGAGTTTAGGGTAGTCGAAAGCAAAGATGTCCCAAAATCCGCACAGAAATCCCCCTTTTGAAGTGGCCTGTGCTGGATTCCACAGAGAGGTTCGGCATGCGGAGAGAAGTGGGGGGGCGGGGGTGTTTGGCGGGGGGGTGAAGTGAAGCTGTCCCTAATCACACTCACATGCTTGAAGTTAGCGAGCTGTCCCACCTCACCCTGAGTTATGTGTTGAGTGAGGTGCTGACCCGTGTTCATTGTCTTCTCTTCTAAAGGTAGTCACCCCACACCCACACCTAGTGCTCTTACTACTACCACTTCCACTACTACTATTACTACTATCACTACTATTACTTCCACCACCACTACTACTACTACCACCACTACTACTACTACTACCACCACCACTACTACTACTACTACCACCACCACTACTATTACTTCTACCACTACTATTACTTCTACCACTACTATTACTTCTACCACTACTACTACTACTACCACCACCACTACTACTATTACTACCGCTACTACTACCACCACTACTACTATTACTACCGCTACTACTACCACCACCACTACTATTACTACCGCTACTACTATTACTACCGCTACTACTACCACCACTACTACTATTACTACCGCTACTACTACCACCACCACTACTATTACTACCGCTGCTACTACCACCACCACTACTATTACTACCGCTACTACTACCACCACCACTACTATTACTACCGCTACTACTACCACCACCACTACTATTACTACCGCAATTACTCCTGCTACTACTACCACCACCACTACTATTACTACCGCTGCTACTACTACCACCACTACTACTATTACTACCACTGCTACTACTACCACCACTACTACTATTACTACCGCTACTACTACTACCACCACTACTATTACTACCGCAATTACTCCTGCTACTACTACCACCACCACTACTATTACTACCGCTACTACTACTACCACCACTACTATTACTACCGCAATTACTCCTGCTACTACTACCACCACCACTACTATTACTACCGCTGCTACTACTACCACCACCACTACTATTACTACCACTACTACTCCTGCTACTACTACCACCACCACTACTATTACTACCGCTGCTACTACTACCACCACCACTACTATTACTACCGCTGCTACTACTACCACCACCACTACTATTACTACCGCTGCTACTACTACCACCACCACTACTATTACTACCGCTACTACTCCTGCTACTACTACCACCACCACCACCACCACTACTGTTTTTTCACATGCACAGAGGTGAATGATAAGTACTGGTTTTTCCTCTCTGTGCTCAGGTTAAATATAGTGAAGTGTTGGCGTAGTTTATCTTAGCAGAAGGAATGCAGGTGTGTGCAGTGGTGTGTCTTTACACACTGTTTGGCATACATGATGCCCCAGAAGGGCGGCGGTTTACAGGTGACAGCTTGGAGTGTATCAGGGAGAGCGAGGCGGTAATAGCAGGTCTGTGATGGGATAATGCAGGCCATGTTAAATTGGGAGATTACAGGCCCCACACAGGCTATATTTAACCCAGACACAAGCAGGCCGAGGTGATTCCTGGCTTCCTAATTATAGTGTGTCATAATATGTGTGTGAGATAATGACGGTGATCTTTGGCAGGGTGGTGTGTGTGTTTTGATGTGTCTTATTAGAGTATTGTGTTGAAGTTAGGAGTGCTGACGATGATCTTCAGAGGTAAGGGACAGGTGGTGTGAGGTTAGTTTAGGTGTGCACAGGTTTCCATCTATAAATGTCACTCTTAAAGCTCCATCAGCATCTTGGGGAAATAAGACGCATTGATAATGATTCTGCCTGCAAGCCAGTCACCATGGCAACAGAAGCCTGATGCCATGTGTTCGCAGCACATGTGCCAGATTTGCAGCAAAACAAAATAAAAAGAGGAAATCCATAAGAAGTAAGAGAGCTGCATCTGCTGTGGACCTGCTGGGGGTGATGAAGGGCCCCTCTGTGTCCCGCTGTCCCAGCCAGGACGTCTGGGGTGTGAGCTGACCTGGATGTCTCTTCACAGAGGCTCGGTCCTCGTGCTGTCTCTCTCCTCGTCTCTCTCCTCGCTCTGTGTCTTCAACACTCCCCATCCCCCCCGCTCAGGTTCTTTCCCCCCAGAAAACAGCACAAAATGTCTGGAATTAATCTTTTTTCTTTCTCTAAACACTCTAAGTTACCTTGGTTCAGGCTAGACTGAGAATAGACTAAATCAGTGTGTCTCACAGATTTCCTTGTAATAGTTGGTCTCTGCTTTACAAATATCATGTGAAGAAAATGTTTAGGGGTGCTGTAAGCACTACGCTTAAAATAGCAAACGCCAATTTTCACAGACTCGGGATTACATCACCATTATTAAGCATGTTCTGGTAATCTTTGCTGTGCAGGGGCCGTCTGAATGCTTGGGTCGTTGGTCATTGGACCTGGTGCCAGCTCCGAGGACGGCCCGGCCTATAGGAATGCCTCATTAATTCTGCCGCCGCCTCTGCTAGCCCCATTGTGCGCTGCAGTGCTGTGTGAAAGTTGGGGAATTCCTTTCATTGGACCTGGCCGGGCTCGCTGGCTCTGGGCCTGCTGGCCCTGGTCCCGTAGCCTGGCCGCTCCACACAGCCTCGGGTTAGTACACCTGAACGCCCCCGTGGAAGGGCACGAGCACTAGCCAATGAACTTTATCAGGAACTTTGGTGGGGGGAGGGGGAATCGTGACGGTGGGTCTTGGTAGTAGGAATCTGGATCTCTCTCACACACTCTCACTCAGTCACTAGGACCCCCTGCTGAATGCACTTATTGTTGTACAGTTAACATCACCGGAGCTCAATGAGTGTCCGTGGGGAATTCTGTGGGAATGCTGTCAGTGTGTTTGTGAGGCGCTGAAGTGCTCTCTCGTAGAGCGCCGTGTGTTCTGTCAGCGTGTTTGTGAGGCGCTGAAGTGCTCTCTCGTAGAGCGGCGTGTGTTCTGTCAGCGTGTTTGTGAGGCGCTGAAGTGCTCTCTCGTAGAGCGCCGTGTGTTCTGTCAGCGTGTTTGTGAGGCGCTGAAGTGCTCTCTCGTAGAGCGGCGTGTGTTCTGTCAGCGTGTTTGTGAGGCGCTGAAGTGCTCTCTCGTAGAGCGGCGTGTGCTCTGTCAGCGTGTTTGTGAGGCGCTGAAGTGCTCTCTCGTAGAGCGGCGTGTGCTCTGTCAGCGTGTTTGAGGCGCTGAAGTGCTCTCTCGTAGAGCGGCGTGTGCTCTGTCGGCGTGTTTGTGAGGCGCTGAAGTGCTCTCTCGTAGAGCGGCGTGTGTTCTGCCCCCCCCCCCCCCCCCCCCCCCCACTCTGATTTCTACACCGTTTGCCACTGGAAACTTTCCAGTGGAGGTATTAAAATGTCAGAATACAAATTTTAGTGCAGTGTTTGCCCTGTACTGACATTTTTTTTTCTTTAGGTTTGTTGGATGTCAAATGCATTATAATTAACTCTTGTTTCCTGGAGACTCGTACTCTGGCCAAGAGCAACATTTGGTGGACAGGGGGCACATTTTCTGGGTCACTCAGGTGTAAACATTCCTGAAAGAGAAATGTTTCACCCCACTGTCTCCAGTACTGCTTCACCAGCCCCCTCAGCTTCACCAGCCCCCTCAGCTTCACCAACCCCCCCAGCCTCACCAACCCCCCCCCCCCCCCCCCCAGCCTCACCAACCCCCCCCAGCCTCACCAACCCCCTCAGCTTCACCAGCCCCCTCAGCTTCACCAGCCCCCCCAGCCTCACCAACCCCCTCAGCTTCACCAGCCCCCCCAGCTTCACCAGCCCCCTCAGCTTCACCAGCCCCCCCAGCCTCACCAGCCCCCCCAGCCTCACCAACCCCCCCAGCTTCACCAGCCCCCCCCCTCAGCTTCACCAGCCCCCTCAGCTTCACCAGCCCCCCCAGCCTCACCAACCCCCCCCCCCCCCCCCAGCCTCACCAACCCCCCCCAGCCTCACCAGCCCCCCCAGCTTCACCAGCCCCCCCAGCTTCACCAGCCCCCTCAGCTTCACCAGCCCCCCCAGCCTCACCAACCCCCCCCCCCCCCCCCAGCCTCACCAACCCCCTCAGCTTCACCAGCCCCCTCAGCTTCACCAGCCCCCCCAGCCTCACCAACCCCCTCAGCTTCACCAGCCCCCCCAGCTTCACCAGCCCCCTCAGCTTCACCAGCCCCCCCAGCCTCACCAGCCCCCCCAGCCTCACCAACCCCCCCAGCTTCACCAGCCCCCCCCCTCAGCTTCACCAGCCCCCTCAGCTTCACCAGCCCTCCCAGCCTCACCAAACCCCCCCCCCCCAGCCTCACCAACCCCCCCCAGCTTCACCAGCCCCCCCAGCTTCACCAGCCCCCTCAGCTTCACCAGCCCCCCCAGCCTCACCAACCCCCCCCCCCCCCCCAGCCTCACCAACCCCCCCCAGCCTCACCAGCCCCCCCAGCCTCACCAACCCCCCCAGCTTCACCAGCCCCCCCCCTCAGCTTCACCAGCCCCCTCAGCTTCACCAGCCCCCCCAGCCTCACCAACCCCCCCCCCCAGCCTCACCAACCCCCCTCAGCTTCACCAGCCCCCTCAGCTTCACCAGCCCCCCCAGCCTCACCAACCCCCCCCCAGCCTCACCAGCCCCCCCAGCTTCACCAGCCCCCCCAGCCTCACCAGCCCCCCCAGCCTCACCAGCCCCCCCAGCTTCACCAGCCCCCCCAGCCTCACCAGCCCCCCCAGCTTCACCAGCCCCCCCAGCTTCACCAGCCCCCCCCCCAGCTTCACCAGCCTCTCTAGCCTTCGACTGCTGTGAACTCTCTGAAGCTCGTACAGTTCTACTGAAACAAACATGCAGCATTGTCCCTTTAGTGTGGTTTAGAGTAGAAGGGTTAGCAGGCTAGCATAGCTATTTCAAGTCTTATCAGAGAAAGAGCTCAGGGCCTTGGGAGCTTATCGGCACATTCCTGCCGTGTGTGTGTGTGTGTGTGTGTGTGTGTGTGTGTGTGTGTCAGCAGCTGACTGATAAGTGTCTGACTTCTCATTGGGTCATTGCAGCGCTGATTTAAAAGGTGCCCAGGCACAGTGAGAATCAGCCTGGTTATCGCCACTGACCTGACAGCTCTCCAAATAGGTGTGTGTGTGTGTGTGTGTGTGTGTGTGTGTGCGCACTGTGGTGGGAGTGAGTGTGTTGTTGGGGTGGTCAAAAAGTGGTCACACTAGGACTGCCTGATTGGGCAGAGTGCTATCAGAGAAGGGTTTATGGCAGGGACTAGGGGCCTTCAGAGAGGGGTTTATACCAGGGGCCTTCAGAGAGGGGTCTCCATGTTTGATTGGTTGGAAGCTGGAGTGCTGACACCTTTCTTCTGGCCATGCTTTTATCACCAGACAGCAGGTCACATGTCCGAGTTTGTTCCATTTGCATGAATCCCAGCATTCTTTGCCAAAGATAAAATGTATTTTTTTAAAACGATATTTTGCGGGGGAAAAAAAATAATTTGTAGTTAGTTAGTAGTATAGTTGGTCATGCTCTGCTTGTGTTGCCAAAAATGAAATGCAGTCTTTTCTAGTATATAAATGTTTAACTAACCGTAGATTAGTTTCTTGTACAAAACGTATGTCAAATAAAGACGAAGCCACGCGTGCCGTTAAACATCATCCCATGAAGATGGTGGTGACGGAGAGCCACAGAATGAGCTTCATGTGGTCACTAACGTAAAGGGTGGCGGTGGTTCCTGTCTGCTATTGACCGCACCTGTGGTGATGCTCGCGAGCTCCACTCCGCTCATCCCCACCCGTCTCATGCCGCCAGCACTTTGAAGAGATGCATGCCTCAGATTAACGTTTTAATCTGGGATTATAGGTTTTGTATTTTCATTCCCCGTAACCGTTCCGTGTTTGGCGGGTTTCGCGACAGACTCCCACCGTGCTGTGATGCTGGAGGTCAGGTCAGGAGTGCTTGGACCTTGTAATTAGTGGATGATCTTTTCAAATGCTTAGCTTATCTTTCTCTCTCTCTCTCTCTCTCTCTCTCTCTCTCTCTCTCTCTCTCTCTCTTAAGGATTATGCAGTTGCTGTCCAAATGGACCATCCTCTTTGTTCAGAGCTTAAAATGTTTGGTGTGTGTGTATGCCTGATGTGTAAAAACCTCTCTTCCAGCCATTGAATTGGTTGACGGGGTGGATGCCTCTATGACACTATAGAAGTGTTCTTGAAGATGGGACTGGGGTATGATGTGAGCATGTTCAGCTCATGGGGGGGTTATTGGGGGTTTATAGAGCTGGCCAGGCTGGATGCCATTTTCCAGGCGTGGACTGCACATTTGGGGATGCTGTGAAAAGCTGTGCAGCGTGCTGGGCTTGGAGTCCACGCTACACAGAGCCGTGCTGTCAGTCCGCAATGCAGTAACCCAAACCGGCCGTGAAGGATCCGTCTTCCGTGTTGAATGTTTCCCGTGGGGCAGCAGTGAAAGATGTTGCACTCAAGGCTACTTCTGCACACACCTGATTCTTCTCCAAGGAAAAGAAAGCATGTCGGAGAGTATTGAGTTAAGATTGAAAGTTAAAGATCCCGGCGAGTGTCGGGTGTTCACCCTGATGGATTCACCTCTCACAGCAGGACATTGTTCCAGTCTTCCTTGTTTTGTGTGGTAAAGATGCACAGACATGCTATTCCTTCCACACATTCTGAATAACAGGCAGAATGTTTTGGAACTGCTCAAAAAAGTCTAGAGGGAAACTTAAGGGATTTTAGAACATTGATTGATTTTAGAACATCTTTTCTACATTGGTTAGTTAAAGGGCTCACGATCGTATGTATGCATGTACATGTAACACAAGGGCTGCCAGTCCCACGCACCGGTGTACGCGTCCTTCTCAGCTGCATCATGTGACTGTGTGTGTGTGAGTGTGTGTGTGTGCGTGAATGTCACAGTTGACCTTGCAGCTGCAGGCTGGGTTCACCTTCCTGTGGGAGCGAGCTAGAGGAGAGACACAACGTTGCCATGGTCACGTTTACTATGGCGACGTCACAGGAGGAAGGCTTAGCCACCTGCTAGCCTGGAGGTGCAGGAGGAAGACCTCTGCAGCATAAGTGTGCACCTTCACAGTAACGTCTGCCGTCGTCTCTGGAACAAACGGACAAGATCAGAGAGGACCAGTCTGTAGAACGCATTTACGAACGTGTGGAAATGTCTGACTGTTGTTGTTGTTCGGAACTGTGTGTGTGTGTGTGTGTGTGTGAGAGAGAGAGAGAGCCTAGCTGTTGGTGAGTGTCTGTCTGGCAGAGGGCCCGAGCTTGGAGCTGTGTGTGATGGAGAGCTCTGGGGAACGGCTCCTCCCCCCAGGAAGAGGCGTCGTCCTGAGAACAGGAGATGTAGATCTAACCAGTCTAGTGGGCTGTGATCATGATGCAGTTGCACTAGCAGCTCCACGTCCCAGCCACTTCGGTTTTGCTTTAATGAGCCGTCGGGGAAAAGTAGAATCCTGCAGTGATGCTCCGCCCCCCTTCACCGGCCGGAACTTCTGCAGTGATGCTCCGCCCCCGGCCGGAACATCATCTTGTTGGTGTGTTTGGTATGGGGTCCTGTGTTTGGTATGGGGCCCTGTGTTTGGTATGGGCCACGGTGATCTTCCGAGAAGCTCTTCTCCTCTCTCGGAATTCAGCCGTATGGGAGGGGATGTGTGGGAGATATCTCACAAGACAACTGTGTGTGTGTGTGTGTGTGTGTGTGTGTGTGTGTGTGTGGGTGTGTGTTTACATGGAAAAAATGTTTAAGGCATTATCCATAGCAACACTTCTTGGGCGTTGTCTTTCCATGTGGTAAGATACAGGTGGAAGTAATATTAAGTTTCCCATACACACACACACACACACACACACACACACACACACACATATGCCTAGCTCTCTACATCCCAACTTCGAAGGACTAACACATTTAAGATGCGCTTGACCTCTTAGTTTGAGAATTGACTCTCCTCCCTCTCATACGCGTGTGTGTGTGTGTGTGTGTGTGTGTGTGTGTGTGTGTGTGTGTGTGTGCACCAGTGTTGTACGCTCGTGCACACAACCTCACAGCACTCTTTGAAGCGTTTTTCACGATGGACTTCATTCCAGTTCCTGCCTGAGGAATGCGATAGATTGTCAAGAAATCTGCACGTGCGGACCAGTCCATCAGGCCCGGGGAGCGGGCCAGCACATATAAAGTGGGCAGATGTATTTTTGAAGGGAGATAAAAGCTGGTTAGGCCCAGGTAGGTTCCAGAGCTGAAGGCTGGTGTGTACTGCAGAGGTGAAGCCCAGCAGGCTGCAGATGGTATCTCCTTACAAACCTGCTATGATTCTGCTGCAAATGCAGGTGTGTGTGTGTGTGTGTGTGTGTGTGTGTGTGTGTGTGTGTGAGGGAGAGAGAGACAGTTTACTGGATTGATAACATCAACTGCACATGCATTTGTTTGACCTCACTGTTCAAATCATTTACAAATGATGTTCCTGTAAAGGTCTGAAGGTCTTTTATTGATCTTTGGCAGTATATCCCAGTATTTGTGAGGGGGCGTGGTTACTGGTGTAGGGGGCGTGGTTACTGGTGTAGGGAGCGTGGTTACTGGTGTAGGGGCGTGCGTCACAAAGCTCACTGCAGGGCTGCAGTCCTGACTGCAGTTGTAGTTGTTGGTGTTGGATGTACTGCTGATGCAGTAGTGGATAAGACAGTAGTGGGGTGTGTGGGTGGAGTAGGCTGATGCAGTGCTCCGCGTTCTGCTGTCAGAGACTAAGACACGGCACTGCTCTCTCTCTCTCTCTCTCTCTCTCTCTCTCTCTCTCTCTCACACACACACACGAGCACGTCCTTGAAGCAGTGTCATTTGTGTGCGGAGGGGATTTTCCTGGCTTCTCTGTGTCGCGCGTTCGCTGCAGAGGGGATATATCATCTTCACGGCTGTCTTTTCCACGTTCCGTGCCGAACGGCGTGTCTTTGCCGGGGACGCGTGGACTCCCGGCGCCGTCCTGCGATGAGGGCCGTGTGCCGTCCCGGAGGGGAGAAGGGAGTAGCCCACACGCCTGCTAGCTTCTCACGCCCCCTCCCTGCCGATGGGCTCTGAGGGCACTGAAGGTGTTGTGTGTGTGGCGAGCTGCAGAGCTCTGTCTTTTCCTGATCGTCCACGCCAGCCGCTGCTACCCTGTGAGTAGACTGGTGCCTCTTTACCCCTGCAGTGCAGGAGGGGACGTGCTCCTTAATCTGCTGTGATATGATGTGTGTGTGTGTGTGTATCCCTTTGCTTTTATAGTCAGACGCACACACACGAATGCACGCACACACATGCACAGTGTTGTGACGTTTGCGGCAGGTAGGGTTTGTTGACGGTCTTGTGTGTCACGGGGGGGAGTAACATCTCCGCTGAGTGTGTGTGCTGCGTGTAGTCCTGGTACTTGCTCTCATCCCACATGACTTCAAGAGCTCGGTTCAGTCCCACCATTCTATCACACCAGGTCCAGTCAGACGGTGTGTCCCCAGAGGCCCGTCCGGCTGAGGCCACTAAAATGAGTGGGTCTGAGCTTGTTCAAGGTGTGGGAGTGTACCGCCCAACACGTGTACGAGCCGAGCTCACACACACACGCTATAGATGCATGTGTGCTTATTGGTCTGTATGTAAAGTTGTACCTTATGAAACCCAAAGAAACTGCTATAGAGCGTAGTACTTGTATTGTAATAAAATATATTTTGTCTTTTTTTTTAACTTTATTTGTAAATACAACCCCCCCCCCCTCTCTGTCCAACATATGTTCTTGGGATAGCAGTAGTGTCCAAAGAGAAGACGTTTCCACCTTCTCCCTGTTCTGTCTCTCACAGTATTGGCTGTTTTTCTCTCTGAGCTGAACATTCTTCGCAAACAGGAAAGCTCCTTCCTGCGCTGAGCCCGTGTGTGTGTGTGTGTGTGTGTGTGTGTGTGTGTGTGTGTGTGTGTGTGTGTGTGTGTGTGTGTGTGTGTGTTTCCTGTCCCATGCAGTCAGGGGCTTCCAGGCACAGTGACACACTCTTCCCAGCAACTCCAGTGCCCACCTACTCACTGGATCACTCCCGCCTACACACACTGTTACTCCCTCAATGGATCACTCCCGCCTACACACACACTGTTACTCCCTCAATGGATCACTCCCACCTATACACACACACACTGTTAATCCCTCAATGGATCACTCCCACCTACACACACACTGTTACTCCCTCAATGGATCACTCCCACCTACACACACACACTGTTACTCCCTCAATGGATCACTCCCACCTACACACACACTGTTATTCCCTCAATGGATCACTCCCACCTACACACACACACACACACACACACACACACACACACACACACACACTGTTACTCCCTCAATGGATCACTCCCACCTACACACACACTGTTACTCCCTCAATGTATCACTCCCACCGTTACTTCCTCAGTGGATCACTCCCGCCTACACACACATCCCTGGGAGTGCCGTCCCTGAGCGTCATGTTGGACACCGTGTGCAGGACTGGCCATTTGGTGCTGTTGCTTAATTCCAGTGGCACTCTAGAGGAAGCAGACAGCGCCTCTTTGATTAAAGCCCAGCTGAGACACCTCCGAGACGTGAGGCTGTAATTCAGCTGCAGCTGCTGTGAGCAGCGCCGAGCGTTTGGGGAGCCCTTGATGTAGACACGCCAGTGTTTGTTCTGGAGTCAGGATGTTGACTCATTTCCTCCCCACTGAAACACTGAAACAATGGCTCTGCAAGCCTAGAGAAACTGACCTCAGATCAGAGACCTGTGGGGCTTCTCCCCTCACACTCAAGCCTCCATCAAGTCTACATCTCTACAGGGCTTCTTTAGGTGCGCGTCAACAGATTTTTAGTAGTGTGTCTTCATGAAGTGTGTGTGCGTGTGCATGCACGTGCTGCTGGCAGCCAGACTTAAGTATCAATAATTGATCAGCAGTGCAGGTAGAATAGCTGCGTTTGGCTGGCTGGTGTAGTTCTCAGCATACATACACACACACACACACACACACACACACACACACACACACACACAACCGTGTCCTGCTATAGGGCTGGAATGGAAGAAGATTCTGCTAATGTGAGACTTGCAGATCTGTCTCTCTCTCTGTCTCTCTCTCTCTGTCTCTCTCTCTCTGTGTCTCTCTCTCTCTCTCTCTCTCTCTCTGTCTCTCTCTCTCTCTCTCTCTCTCTCTCTCTCTCTCTGTGTGTGTGTGTGTATGTGTGTGTGTGTGTGTGTGTGTGTTTACACATGCTTGATGTGGCTGAGAGAGCACTAGAGCATGAGTTGCTGTTCTGTTACTGAGAGTTCTGTTTACACAGCTATAGAGACTCTCCTCCATCTATTTGTACCTCTTCAAACCAGAACTTGCATCATAGATAAGATTGAGTTCCAACGTGTGTGTGTGTGTGTGTGTGTGTGTGTGTGTGTGTGTTATAGATGAATGGGAGATTTGAGCTTACACTGCCAACTTCCCCACTGAGCAATAGAAGTGTCAGCCAGTGCAACTAATACACAGCTAACATGTTAATGACCACCAGATAGTCCTCCAGCAGTATCGAGTACTGCTGTCTCAGCAGAGCCCCTGCAGACTCGACCCGCCCTCGACCCGACAACCACGTCCCCCGCCGCCCACCACCAGAACACCTCTCACCTTACTGTGAGGTTTGGGGCCAGGGGCCCAGCAGCGGGGCGGTCCGGTCTCTCGCGGGCCGATGGAGGCCGGGCTCGGGGCAGGACTCCCCACGCCTGGCCTTTGTTCTCCTGTGCTGGGCCCCGTACAAACGTGAACGGATAAATATCCGCAGCCGCACAAACGGGCCCTTTGTGGTGCGGACGTATTGGATAGCCGCGGCCTGTCCGCCAGCTTTGTGATGCTGCTTGTTTTCCTACAAAACGTGAGTGTTTGTTTTGTGTTTTTGTTCTCCTTCGTGCGGTTGGATTGGCATTGTGAAGTGTGTGTGTGTGTGTGTGTGTGTGTGTGTGTGTGTGTGTGTGTGTGTGTGTGTGTGTGTGTGTGTGTGTGTGTGTGTGTGTGTGTGTGTGTGTGTGTGTGTGTGTGTGTGTGTGTGTGTGTGTGTGTGGCTGCTGGTCTGTCATGCGTGGGCCTGGGCCGGTCCGGGGCCACGTGCTAGCTGTACTGTGTTGTGTGCTCCTCTTTGGAGCCCAGTCCAGCAGGAGGACCACCCTCTTTCATGGAGCGCAACAGAACAGAAAAGTGTGTGGAAACACTCGTGCAGCCCGCATTGTACCTGCCACAGTTCAGCCTCCAGCAGGATGTGGACTATACCAAGTGGAACTGTAGGGGGTGTGCCACTTCTCGGGGGGCGTGCCAAATCTTGGGGGGCGGTGCTCCGTGTTTCTCACCTATTTTCAGCCTCATTTGATAGGTTAAAATCTTTGCTTCGTCTTTTTTATGCAAATCACTATATTATGAGAAAGATGGACTGAGAACATACTGTAATGTGTAGACTTGACTAGCGAAATGAACAATTCCATTTAAGATACAGAACTGAAGCCCATACTCTTAATTTTGTAATTATCGTACATTGTTTATGGGAACAAATATATGTACATCTGTGTTGCATGTAAGTACAGTACATGATAGAATGAGTTCTCTTTCTGTGTCTGGACACACACACACACACACACAGAGCTTCTCTCTGTCTCTCTTGCATGCTCACAGATTGTATGAAGGGCCACAGATGCTAAATTGATTTACATTTTACTTCCTTTATTGGGCAGCCAGTGCAAATGCCCTGCCGTGCAGTTTATAGTAAAGGTCCATGCTTGAAGTACCTGGGTTACACCTCAACACAGACCACATTATATAGCCAGTGGTAATATAGAATTTGACCAGTAGAAATCATCTGTACTCTAAAATGACGCTTATTCCAAATAAGAGAAACTGGCCCAAATCGATTTTTATGAAACATAATGGCAGCCTGTGTTGTATATAACACATTTTTGAAAACGATGATCACAGTACCGACCCGGTTGAGCAGCTCCAGTTCCCAGTGTCCATACCATCCCAGCTGATCTTGGGCACAGTAGACATCCAGCAGCTTGCCAGAGCCCAAAATCTCACCCAGCCCAGCGCAGCAGAGGAATGTGGACTGTAGAGCAGTGTGTAGTTCTTAACTGGGTCAACCTGCTTCTCACAGTGGAGTCGGACTGTGGGATTGGTAGAGGAGAGGACACGCACCCTGGTGGGGGCTCTGGGTGGAGGCAGAGGGTGTAGCTGTGATCAGGTGGAGGTTGAGGGAGGGCTGCTCACGGGGGCTGGTGGGGAGCAGTGTAAACGTGGCCACGTTAGAGTTGGGTTGTCCCGCACGGTGCACACGTCCTGTAGGTCTGCAGGATTCTGCCCTGGAACATTCCCAGAATGCTTTATGCTTATAGTAGTTGTGATCCACCTGCAACTATTTTTAACAGTTATGTATGTCACCATACTTGCTGACTAACAAGTGGGCCGATCAACGCGCATGTATGCACACACATATGTGAACACACGTGCACACACACACACACACACACACCCTTCAGACCAATTCAAAACTGAGCCTGCATTTCTCTGTGTCTTCCAGAGTGCAGCGATGGAGGAGACTGTTATATGGGAGCAGCACACAGTGACCCTTCAAAGGGTGAGTGTTCGAGAGACTGGTGGGTTTTCTCCCTTACACACACACACACACACACACACCCTTTCTCACCTTGTCTTTTCTACCAAACCCTCTTCTTTAGGTTTCTTCGTCTTTTGTCTTCCACTCTGCCTCTTTGTCACATGTTCTCATTGTCTTTGTGTGTGTGTGTGTGTGTGTGTGTGTGTGTGTGTGTGTGTGTGTGTGTGTGTGTGTGTGTGTGTGTGTGTGTGTGTGTGTGTGTGTGTGTGTGTGTGTGTGTTAAGTTGGACAGCTGCAGGAAGTGTAAGGATGGACCCACAATAGCACCCCAATTGCAAAATGACAGGAAGTGTGGGTCCCACTCAGGTCCTCTTCCTACTCTTCCTGTATGTGCTATGTGAGGGGTGATAAACACTTTCCTGAACAGAAACAATCGGTTTTGGTTTGTCCAATGTGCACGAGAATTAAACCAGTTTTGCGTTCTCTTCAGCTGTTAGATGTAAAGGGCTCGCTGTGAGTTCCTGGAGTACTGCAGTTACAGCAGGTTTATCAGGGATACGCCCCACTGTGTGACCAAGCTCAGGTCTTTAGGAGCAGCGGCCCTTAAAGAATCGGTTCAGCGCTCGAGGAGAGCTGTCTAGGCTCTTGCTGATTTACTGCTAGGTGGCCAATCAGAGGGGTTCACGGACCTTGGAGAGGTCTGACTGGTTGCCAGCCACAGTGTTGCCTAGGGCTGAAACGTTGTAGCAGCGCGAGGTTAAATCCAGATGATTACCTCCTACCGTTGAAGGGTTGGTGGATATGATGTATCCAAGATTTGAAGCGATGGAGAGACTATGAATAAGCTCCCAGAATCCAGTGTCGTTCCAGCAGGGAGGTCAAGTGGGTTCTAGTGAAGACGACAGACGAATATGTTTATTTTAAAGCAGACACCGAGTCTGGGCAGAGTGCGAACAGTCTGTACCGACGTGCTGGGGCTGTCACTGCAGAGACAGGAGAGGTTCACTCTGCATGGTGCTTGTAACGGGGGTAAACCGGACTCTTTTGTGTTTGCTGTTTTATATCAAACGTCACTCTGCATCGCTACAACAGCTGCATCCAAATGACATTGGCTGTGTTGGCAAACGTATGTTCCACACACATACGGTATCTGTGTAACATGGCCATAGAAGCACTGGTTAGTGCTGTGCTGCTGGGTTGGGGTGGTGCCAGTCTGCAGACTGTGGTGGAGAAGGTCGTCCTGCCCAGAACAGCAGGCAGGTCAGGATAACGCTGGTCTGCACACTGCAGCAGGGGATGTTACCACAGCGATCGCCACTTTCCAGACTGGAGGAATAACAACGTAAAAATATAATTGAGAGATTCTGTTTTCTTCTTCTACAGAAGGATATAAAGAGGTGTGTATGTGTGGGTGTGAGGTTTTAGTGAAGAATATTGTGTGTCAGATCTGTTAACGATAGTGTTTCGTTTTTACCATCTGTTATTTAGGAATATGCCAATATGTCTGTGCCGATTTCAGTCACTGGTGTCTGCTGACACTGGTTAGTATTGATGCTCTACATGTATTTATTCCTGATGTGCAGATAGCAGTGTGTAGACGGTATTAATGTCCAGTGCTGTGTAGACACACGGATGCACATGTCACTCCCTCCCCGTTAAGTCACCTCCCTGCTCCTTCTGTGACTCTGTGCTTGTAATGGTCTTAGTCAGAGAATTACTCAGCCTTGACCAACTGGGAGACCGTTAATGAGCAAGGAAATAATTGTACTCTGTGTGTGTGTGTGTGTGTGTGTGTGTGTGTGTGTGTGTGTGTGTGTGTGTGTGTGTGTGTGTGTGTGTGTGTGTGTGTGTGTGTGTGGTGCTAGTGCTATTGCTTCAGACTCTAGTCAAAATAATCCATGCCAAAAAGCAATTGCACAATAGAGAAACTAATACGATAAAACCGTTAGAAATAGAAGTTTATTTATTAGTACATTTGGAGTGCTGTAAATCAGGCTGTGCTGTAAATCAGGCTGTGCTGTGATGTGCAGTTGCTTCAGGTCTAGGTTGCTCTTGGTGCACGGCTGAGTTTGTGTGTGAGCTGTGGGATATACACGGCCACGTGCTCCCCTGTCACTGTACCACTCCACTGTACAGCTCGTCATTTCCACGCTGGTTTAACCAAACACCCAGGAAGACCTAATGATCATGTCACCTCAACTCTGGGTTAGTTGTTCACTCAGGAATGTCTCCCCATGTAAACGTGCTTTCCCTGTGTGCGTGTGTGTGTGTGTCTGCAGGCGCCGGGCTTTGGGTTTGGCATAGCCATCTCGGGCGGGCGAGACAACCCCCACTTCCAGAGCGGAGAGACCTCCATCGTGATCTCGGACGTGCTGAAAGGCGGACCCGCGGAGGGGCTTCTGCAGTGAGTTGTGGCGCGACCCCTCCATAGCACACCCCGTTGTAACAGTGGCACCTTCAGTGCTGCTGTTTGATCTGACGTCCTCCGCCCTCTGTTGCCCCACAGGGAGAATGACAGGGTGGTGATGGTGAACGCTGTCTCTATGGATAACGTGGAGCACGCCTACGCTGTTCAGCAGCTCCGCAAGAGTGGCAAGAATGCCAAAATTGTGAGTTTTTCTGAGCGAAAAAAATATCTACAGTAGTATAGGACTGGAGCGTAGTGCTGGGAATTGAGTAGGGAGAGCACAAGAGTTACTGCAGACCATCAAGAGACCCGTCAGGCTATTACAGGTCAGTCAGGGGCTATTATAGACCAGTCTGAGGCTATTACAGGCCAGCAAGTCCTAGGCACTTTAGACTGTTTGTGTTTGTTAGTTTTTCCTGGAGTCTCTTGACTTTGTCCTTAGGAGTCGAGACCCATATTTATGTAAAGCTTTGTGTACATGTATTGTGATGTGATGTAGGACTTTGCAGACTAATTTATCTCTGATCCAGACGATCCGGAGGAAACGGAAGGTCCAGATCCCAGTGGCTCGGACCAACGAGCGTGAGGCGATGTCTGAGCGAGAGGAGGACACTGAGGAAGAGGAGTACGAGGGTCCGAGTGCAGGGGCCGGCGGCGGCGGCGGTGGTGGTGGGGGCTCGAGCCGACGGAACGAGCGTAGCGGCAGTGCCGGCCGGCGTGACCACAGCAGCGCCTCCCGAGAGAGGAGCATGTCGCCGCGGTCCGACAGGCGCTCGGTCGCCTCCAACGCGACCCAACGGCCCGCCAAAGTCACACTCGTCAAGTCTCGCAAAAGCGAAGGTGAGTGAGTTACTGCACGGGACAGTTTATCCACACATTCACCCAGAAACTGCGACTGGGACGTAGACGTCGGCCAACAAAACCGCACGCTAAATGACGGCAAATGGTAGCGTTTGACTAGCATGTCCCACTGAGCACTAGTCTGTTTACAGTGTTAGCAGCTGAGCTATGCAGACGTACACACAGAATTCAAAAGTCATTATAGGAATATGGAAACTATAAACAAGACTGTTTAACTCCGTCGAATCGTCAGTGAAACCTGCTGAGCTGCTTCTGAAACCAGCTCAGCAAGTTAAAGTGTGGATTTTAAACGCATGGATGTTGATGAACAGGTGTAGCTATGACTGGAATGCTTTGCCTTAGTGATTTACTTGTAATAGGAGGCCAGGAACAGGGACGTTAGTGATTGTTCGTTGTGGTTTATGGTCAGTTGACAGAAGTAATACTGCAGTCAAGCCCTGGGCGTGTTCAAGTGCACATGTACGCTGTGTTCACAGAATATGGCCTGCGATTGGCCAGCCACATCTTTGTGAAGGACATCTCCCCTGCAAGCCTGGCAGCGCGTGACGGAAACATCCAGGAGGGTGACGTAGTGTTAAAGGTACGGCGCACGACATGGGGCAGGGGCTGCAGCCAGACATGGATGAGCTAATACTGTAAGAACGAAAGGAGAACAAGAGAAGGAACATGAACGTGCTCCGCCACGGTCTGCTGAAGGTGTAGTACAGGGGGTAGTAGCTTAAAAGGAAGTGAAAATGTGTTGGAAATGTGGATATGCTGGGCGAAAATTTCACTCTTGATAGCAAGAGCACCGGGAGAGAGAGGGTCTGAGGGTGTGTCGTGTTTATGGGCTGCCCCATCTTCATGCCTCACGTCATCGTAGGAATGCTTTTCTCCCCAGATTCGCCCCTCCTCCAAACAGTAGCGTAATGGAAGGAAAATACACCCCTTTGTCAGTAGAATTTATGGACCCTCGGCTAATTTGCCAGAGCCCTTTGAACGTGGACCCAGGGTTCAGCCGGGTGGAACTCCATAGCCTGTCCCATGTTTTTCTCGAGTACATTTATCAGAAGGATCTTATCTCTCTCTCCCCCCCTCCTCTTGTCTGTCCAGATCAATGGTACGGTGACTGAGAACCTGTCTCTGACTGATGCAAAGAAATTAATTGAGCGCTCGAAAGGCAAGCTGAAAATGGTGGTCCAGCGAGATGAGCGCGCGACCCTCCTCAATGTTCCCGACGTAGATGACAGCATTCCCTCTGTCCACTCAGACAGAGACGGTGAGCCATCATGGTTTAAATGCCAAAGGTCAAAAACCCCAAAACGAAGAAAAACTAATTCCCGGGTGTACTGAATGCAAATAACATTGTTTTATACTGTAATATCATTTTAGAATTATTCTAGGTAGGAATGTTGTTTTTAAACCTCAGACAGGGCAGACCAGACAACCTTTTGAACTTGGACTTCATGTTGCAGGCGAAAAGTCACCTCAGCATAACAGCCTTTAGTCTCTGAGAACTTCTCTGAACATCATCTTTCTCTGCCTGAGACAACATTCAAAATAAATTCTGATTTCACAGACATTTCGGAGATACATTCGCTGACATCGGAGCACTCCCACGAGCACGCCCGCGTCAGCCGCTCTCGCTCACCAGACAAACGCTCTGAGCCCTCAGACATTTCTGGCCAGTCACCTCAGCCAATCAGCAACGGGAGGTAAGTGTCCATATCTGTGTACTGGAGAGTGAAACCCACAAATGACTCACATTTGCAAGAATGGAGAAGACCAGTTAAACTGAAGTGAGGTTTACATTCTTGGCTATTAAGCCACAGCTATCAGCCCCTGGTGACCATAAGGCAAAGCATTTGCCTTGTTGGTACCCACAGCTCCAGTGTGTGTGTTTCTGAACTGGATTAATTAATTTATGCTCTGTTCTCCACTAGTTCCACGTTAATGGGCACATACTGCTCTCTGTTCCTTCTCTGGTCCATCCAGTGAAGTGTCTGGGTTCAGATCAGGTCACATTTACAGCTGCTGCCGTTCACACTGTAGGAGTTTTTTCTCACATCACCCAGGGTGCAGGTTCACAGGTCATCTAGGGTGCAGGTTGATTAACTAAACTAAGAAACCATCTCTCATTTATTTCTCTGCTCTCAGACATAATTTGAATAACTCCTTAAAACCTCTACATTTGTGAATAGGGGTGAAGTTTTAGTTTTGCTGACTGTGTGTGTGTGTGTGTGTGTGTGTGTGTGTGTGTGTGTGTGTGTGTGTGTGTGTGAGAGAAGGATGGCATCCTGGAATGAGGAGGAAAAACATTTCATTGGCATTTTTTTCTTTTCATTACTTTGCATTTTACATGATGCACTTACATCATGTAGTTAGCGGTAGAAGTAGAAGATGTTTGAAAAATGTTGAGTTTTGAATGAGCACCAAGAGAGACGCAATTAAGAGACATTGCGCATAAAAAAAAAAAATCCAGTTGGTCCCTTTGCTGGGTTACAGGCAGTGTCTCTACACAAGCTCCAAACGAAGCGTTAGCTACGCTGTTTAACTCTGCGTCGTTATACATGCTGGATGGAGTGATCTGACAGCCAGTCTTTCTCTTCAGTCTCATTTATCGGTTGCAAGACCCAGTGTTTTATGACCGTTTGAAAGCGTGTTAATTAAGTGAAATGTCCAACAGCTACCATTAAATCACCGCCTTTGAACTGAAAATAACTTCAGCTTGTTGCGAAAAAGCGAGATTGATGCTTCACAACCCACATCTCGGTCGTTCTTTGCATTGCTTGTTTCTGTGTGTGTGTGTGTGTGTGTGTGTGTGTGTGTGTGTGTGTGTGTGTGTGTGTGTGTGTGTGTGTGTGTGTGTGTGTGTGTGTGTGTGTGTGTGTGTGTGTGTGTGTGTGTGTGAGTGTGAGAGACTCTGTCAGGGATGGTGCTTGGCTGTGTGTTGATTCACACCATGTCTCACTTAATCTGTTGCTGCTAGTTATTGGGTTTTAATGAGATATGACATCACATTCCCCGTCGTACCTTCCCGACTGCTGAACAGCGCTAAGACCAAAGAGACACACACGTGACGATCATTGTGGAATGTCGATCTGGGTTTAAGCAGGAAAACTCGCCTCTCATCTTCCTCCATTTTGCATACAAGCTCCTTGTATAGACCAATTGTTGAACACAGAAGGATATATTAAGGCTAATATTTAAGATGATCATAGCCGAGTAAATTAATGTGTACACTAATTTGACGTTCAAAAAGTAATGAAATAGTGAATAATAAGTAAAGGAATGGCTTGGAAGAGAAGAACTCCATGTTGGTGAGACTTCCTGTGGCAACACAGCATACAATTACAATGGTATTAAAGCTAGACAAAATAAAGACAGAGTCTGGTGTTAATTATACTGTTGGGAAACTGTTCCATTAACAGGAACCAGTATTTATACAGATAAAGCTCACGCGATATTCAAGCCTGCTCAGATTCCTCCTACTGCAGTTTCTGTTGGATCATATTGGAACTTGACATTTGTTTTACCTTCTTCACCCTGGGAAAATGCCCCAGGATGTGCTTAATGCACTTCCTGTCTGACCCCTATAAACAGCGTTGAAGTGTCCTGCTAGAGAGGACACCTACTTGGAGACGCGTTCGTGTCCCAGTCGTGCCATGTTCTGTCTGTAGTCCAGTCCTTAGGACTGAGTGTCAACTCCCCCTAACCACTAGCGGGTTTTTTTTTCTTTCTTTCTTTCCTCATTTAGTGATTGACAGTTGTGTCATGTGTCGTGCAGGAGACGAGTGTCAGTTTTCATCCTTTCAGATTGAGTGACGCCACTTCTACAGCGGATGAGGGGGAGTCAGTGCAGAGTCACTCTGGGTTGTGTTCCTTCTCACACCTGCCATTAGTGCCATGCAAATGCTGCTGTCCCAAGCTTCCTCAGAAAGGCAGCGCCGTGGCCGTCTGTACGTCACCCTTGGGGTGATTTGCATCTGTGGCCTCAGGCAGTCATGCCCTGTGCCGAATGTACAGGTGGTTGGTCATGTGCTTGTGCAGTATTTGTCCAGAGTTTTTTTTTCTTTTTCTTTTTCACTCTCTTTGCAGTCCTTGCAACAAAACTGGTGATTCAGGATCAGCTATAGTGTTACACACACCGTCATGAAGGCGTGGCCGTTCCGCCCGCAGGTTTCGTAGGGGAGTCTCCTGATAAAGCAAGTTCTCGGTCCAAATGGGAGTAACATTCCTGCGATGCCTTGAGGCAGGCTGGGTGAGCACGGAAGTGGCTGTCACACGGCGTACCTACACACCTCGACCCAGCGGAGCCGATTCACACGTCCGGAACACGCAGGCGGTTTGTGAACGCCAGTTAGAGTCAACGTGGTCAGATGAGGCACGTTGGGGATGTTGGCAACTGTGGGATTCTGGAGACATGTAGACATTTTCTGTGGCCATGATGAATGCTTGATGGGGATTGGCTGCTCAGTTGGGAGGGTGAGGAACAGCTGGATGTAATAGCAGATTAGCGCACGATGCTACAGCCCATCTGTCTGAAAGTGCCATTTCAGTAGCTCCTGTATTTCATTGACTCAGCACAAGTCAGGAGGGGGTTTGCACCAGTCTTCTCGAGGCTGGTTGAAGCAGGGTGACCCTTGGCCTTGAACCCGGGTCGGTGCGGGTTGGCAATCGTCTGCCCTGTCTGTCTGGTCTTCCCTGTCTGAGGTAAATGGTGTCAGGGTTGCGATGGGGTTGAGGAGCTGGTGTGAAGCCTGCTGTGAAGCCACCAGCTGGGGCCAGCTGGGGGGGGTCAGGTTGGGTGGTGTTGGGGGGGAGGGTGGAGGTATGGAGTGGATGTCTAATGTGTGCTCTGGTTGCCACAGTTGTTATTGTGGTCTGGGTTGATGAAATTTGAAATATATTGACCCTACATTAGCTCTGTATGGATGGAGTGGAATTATATCGCTGTGTGTGTGTGTGTGTGTGTGTGTGTGTGTGTGTGTGTGTGTGTGTGTGTGTGTGTGTGTGTGTGTGTGGCGTCGCGTCGCTGTGGGCTAGCTGTCAAATAAGAAATAGAGAGCATGCTGAAAACAGATGGGTGGGTGTGTGTGTGGATGTTTTCCTGTGGGTGTGGTGTCAGTGTTGGTATGTGCATGTTGGGGTACATGCGAGGTGTTTGTGTATAGCAATTGGAGATCAGTGTGTTGGTGTGTGTGAGGGGCTGTATTGGTGTGTGTCTGGGGGGTGTGGCTGTCTGCTCGCGAAATGACCCTGATGCACACATTTCAGGACGTGAAAATGTGTTATTTTAAGCACACATGAGCTGCTACGTTTGAAGTAAAGTGTGTTTGGAGACCTAGAATAAAAGTGCTTCTCCTGCATTATAGAATTTTATTGCCGACCACAACCACTTACTGTGGGCGATTTTGATGCTTTTTTTTCATTAAAGTTAGCACGTGGGGGAGTGTATTATGTGTGTGTGTGTGTGTCTCGCTCTGTCTCTCTCTCTCTCTCTGTGTCTCTCTCGCTCTGTCTCTCTCTCTCTCTCTCTCTCTCTGTGTCTCTCTCGCTCTGTCTCTCTCATATATGACAGACATTTCAGTGTGAGATATTCTGCTGTAGTGTGTGATATTTATGACCTCACTGTACTGCAGCTGCAGTCATAGGTATTCCAGTCGGAAATTACATATCCATCAGGCTGCCTTGCTGCTACCATGGACTCTTAGAATTCTTTGGCTGCCATTGGATCACACACACACACACACACACACACACTCCTACAGTGGAGTTCTGTCTTCTGGCAAATGGAATGAAAACACTAGGTAATCAGAATATCCGAGTATTGTTTCTGAGCTACGCTTTCATCTTCCTGCTATACAGCGGCCTTTCCATTTGCTGCACTGATGTGAAGAGCAGGCAGGCCTCACACACATGAACTAGCCAGCGGCCCCGCCCCCTGACCCACTCCCTTCAGCCCTGGAGCCACTTCTGTCCACTCTGTTATACACTTTCTGGAACAACCGTCCCACCTGCTTCATAAACACCCCAGAGTGCTGGTTGCTAGCATTTCCACATGTGGACCATGCTGTAGTACAGATGTGATCATGAAGTTTGCCTAATGTGTGTGTGTGTGTGTGTGTGTGTGTGTGTGTGTGTGGGGTGTGTTTGGGGGGGGGGGGGGGGTCTATTTCAGTCACAGGAGTCATGAAGAGGAACGAGTCTCCAAGCCACCGGCCATGTCCACTCCTGTTAAGATGGTGGAGGATCTTGACCCAGCTGTCACTGATTCAGCAGACCAACAGCTCCCCCCTCTGCCTGGTCAGGAGCCTTCATCGCCTCCTCTTCATCCCTACAGCTCACACTCACTCACTGCCTCTTCCATCACCTGCTCTCACATGTACAAACATGGAGTAAGATCATTAATCATGTTGTGTGTGTGTGTACAGAGCCTAAGCCTGTGTATGCCCAGCCTGGACAGCCCGATGTTGACCTGCCGGTCAGTCCATCTGATGCCCCTGTGCCTAGTGCCGCCCACGATGACAGCATCCTGCGGTAACCTGACTTCCTGTCTCCTCCCATTCACCTGTACTTCTTTCCCTATATTGTACAATCGCTCGTATGATTCTTTTTTTTTACATTTGCAGTAAGCAGGTTTTCTGTAGTGCCTTTGGCATAAGAGCATCTGCTAAAAGCCTTGTGTGTGTGGCGGGTGTGTGTGGCGGGTGTGTGCAGTCCCAGTATGAAGCTGGTGAAGTTCCATAAGAGTGAGAGCGTGGGATTGCGTCTGGCTGGAGGCAACGACGTCGGCATCTTTGTGGCCGGAGTTCTGGAGGACAGCCCTGCAGCTAAGGAGGGTCTGGAGGAGGGAGACCAGATCCTCAGGGTGAGTGTGACCAGATCCTCAGGGCGAGTGTGACCGGGTCCTCAGGGCGAGTGTGACCGGATCCTCAGGGCGAGTGTGACCGGATCCTCAGGGCGAGTGTGACCGGGTCCTCAGGGCGAGTGTGACCGGGTCCTCAGGGCGAGTGTGACCGGGTCCTCAGGGCGAGTGTGACCGGGTCCTCAGGGCGAGTGTGACCGGATCCTCAGGGCAAGTGTGACCAGATCCTTTGGGTGAGGATAAACATGCTCATCTAACTGCTAAGCACATCTACACCCCACTTCACTCAACCCTCAACAAACTAGCAGACTGGTAGGAAGCCCTTAACGTTTTCAGCAGTTGATTCTGACCAGAAACCAGAACTGATGGCGAAGGAAACAGGAAAACAAAAGTGATCTCAAGCCTTTGAGTTTCTGTCTTCCACTACTTTCCCAATAAAATACCCAGACATGAGGTTACAGTTTCATGAAGCAGTTTCACACATCCAGTTAAGCTGCAGTGAGTGACCGACTCTGGATCTGTCAGGATTATGTTTGCCTTGCACACAAGGCGAGTGTTATTGTCTGGAGGCACACGTCTGTTCCGGACTCGTCTGGGCTCCGTAGGACAGGGTTTGTAATGTGTGAGCTTGTGAAACCTCCCACACTTTCTTGGAAAACATTGAGAAACTATGCAGCACTTTAATCGTGGCCAGAAGCCACAGTGGCACCGTGCTACTGTGACAGGGGCCGGTCTCCTCCTCTCCGGGTGACCCTCACACACAATGGCGAGCATTCATCACCCCGCGGTACCTCACTGTCATCAGTAGTTGGCTTGCACTCACAGAATATGAGTCAGACTCATTTAGGCACTGTTTGTCCCTGAAAACATCGTAATCAAGCATGTTTTGGAGTGCTTCCTATGTTACTCCCTTAAAGGTCAGTGTGTGTGTGTGTGTGTGTGTGTGTGTGTGAGAGAGAGAGAGAGAGAGAATGTGTGAGGGAGCATGAGTGTGCACATATGTGTAAGGACGATTCCTCAAAGTGTTCCTCCCTGCTGTACAAACACTCCTCAGATTCCAGACTCTCCCCTGCGGTGTCGGCCGCCCCGCCCACAGTTCTCTGTGGCTCTGGTAGTCTCCAAGAGTCTGTCACTTCGCCAGAGGATAACGCCGCTATTCCACACTCCCCCGCCCCAAGCAGTTCTCGCTTACACACAAACGGCCCTCATGCCCTCTCATTGATCCTCTCTCCCTCTCTATCTCTCTCTTTCTTTCTCGATCTCTCTCTTTCTCCCTCCACCTCTTTCTCCTCCACTTTCTTTCCTTGTGCAGGTAAACAATGTCGACTTTGCTAACATCATCCGGGAGGAGGCAGTGCTTTTCCTGCTTGACCTGCCCAGAGGGGAGGAGGTCACCATCCTGGCCCAGCAGAAGAAAGATGGTGGGTGTCTCCCCCAGCATGCCTGGTTCCTCCCAGGCCCCGCCCTCAGTAGCTGACCCCTCCCACTGTGGTCTGCTCTACACATGCGTCATGGAGCTATTCTCCGAAAACATTTTATAGCAGCACTTTAAAACTTGGAACTCGAAATGGAAAACATTTTAAAAAAAATTTAATTACTTATGGTTATAGTTATGCCTCTGTGTCTTGTGGAAACCACAGAAGTGTGAAACCTAGCAATTAGCATCATTCCATTAGCTGTTGTGTTGGCGTTTTTAATGACGACATCCTTTTAAATGCTCCTTTGTCATCTAAGATGTAAGAATGCTCACTTATCTGTTTTAAGTCCATGTGTATTCCATGTGTAATTAAGCTAATGTAGAGATGTTTTTTTATGCCAGTGTATCGGCGTATCGTGGAGTCTGATGTGGGTGATTCGTTTTACATCCGGACCCACTTTGAGTACGAGAAGGAGTCCCCGTATGGTTTGAGCTTCAACAAGGGCGAGGTGTTCCGCGTGGTGGACACACTCTACAACGGCAAACTGGGCTCCTGGCTCGCCATCCGCATTGGCAAGAACCACCAAGAGGTGGAGAGAGGCATCATCCCCAACAAGAACAGGTGGGTGGAGACATCACCCATACACAAGAGCAGGTGCAGAACCCACAGCTATCCACATCTCTCTCTCTCTCTCTCTCCATCCCTCCCTCTCCCTCTCCCTTTCCCCTGTTTTTCACTGACTGCTGCTGTTTGAACGTGAGCCTTTCTCCCGGTTCATCGTGTATCTTTTTCGAGCTGCATCACTTATTTTGTCTGCAGCACCGCGTCTGCACTGGCGGGGAGTTCCAGGCGCAGAGCCGTTTCTTCTCCTCGATGCTGTCTGCTTTCATTTGTGTAAACGTGCTCAGCGCTCCCTGGGAAAGCGTAGGCCGTGGGTTCCTGCTGATGGGAGGAGCCTGTTATGCGTTCCTCATGTCGCTGTTGCACGCTTCGCCTCTGTGATGATTACTGACACCACCAACAAACAGGAAGCCTCACCATGTGAAACGCGGCGATGTTCTGGGCTCCCAGTGGCTCCCAGTGGCTCCCAGTGGCTCCCTTGGCGTTTCGCTGCTGTTCGGCCAATGCAGACGCGCATTAAAGCGGCCTCGTCTCCCGTGCAGGGCGGAGCAGCTCTCCAGCGTGCAGTACACCCTTCCCAAGACCCCCGGCGGCGACCGCGCCGACTTCTGGCGTTTCCGCGGCCTGCGCAGCTCCAAGCGGAACCTGAGGAAGAGTCGCGAGGATCTGTCGGCCCAGCCCGTGCAGACCAAGTTCCCCGCTTACGAGAGGGTCGTCCTCAGGGAGGGTGCGTAGACCGGCTAGCACCCGCATTTATTTGTTTCTGTGTTTAGTGTCAGGAGGTCCGTGCGTTAGGGTTAGCATTTGGCTAGGTCAGAAGGTCAGGGCTAGCTAGGTGTTCTGGGGTCCTGTACACCTGCCGTGGCAAGCAGGTCTTTACTCTGAACAAAATGCAGTCATGTATTAATGTCCTAGTGGCGCCACATAGTGTCAGGATTTGGAATGGCCTCAGACTGTGAGAAGAAGATATCTTTTGTGTTCTAGCTATAGCCTTATTTCCTAAACTTTCTTTTTTGCTACATAAGTAAATATTTCTGTTTAAACTTTTATTAACTGGTTTTAGACTGTATTTTCACTAATCTAGAAATGGTTTTGTTAGACTCTGAACTGGTGCTGATCTAGACAGGATTCTCCCTCTACAGCTGGTTTCTTGAGGCCTGTGGTGGTCTTTGGGCCAATCGCAGACATCGCACGAGACAAGCTGGCTAGAGAGGTGCCTGATCTCTTCGAGCTGGCAAGTGAGTGTTACGCACGCACACGTGTATACACGACACACACGCACGCACCTTGTGTGTGTTCTTCGTCGCAGTGATGGACGCTCCGATCGCCCGTAGCTCGGCCTCCGTCTTTCAGTGTTCTGTTGTCCAGTTGAAGTGAATCTGAGTGCCTTTCCACTAACAGCAGCTGCACTTTGCCTAACCATGTTGGTTTGTGACTTGCTTTTGTGTTACCCTGCAGAAACACAACGCCCTGGAGACGGGGGAAGTATGTCACACCTCTGCACCGGCTTGCTCGATCGATAGCCCTAGATCACCACAGACTCCCAACACACACACACACACACACACACACACACGCACGCACACACGCGCACACACACACACACACACACACACGCGCGCGCGCACCAGTGTGAACAGGGCCGCGTCACTCGTCTGTTCCTGTTTCTGGCGTTGGCTGTCCTGTTGATGGAGTGATCTCTGATACAGTGGTCTCGATGCTCTTGCTGCCTGAATGAGTGTCGTGTGCAGCCGTGTGTCCAGAGTTGCCCCTACCTGCTAGAACCCAGATGAACGGAGGGCTTGGAGCTTGGAGCCCGGGGCTTCTGGCTTTCCTTAAGAAAAGCGCTTCAGTTCCTGTCTTCCTGTCAGAAGCTCAAATATGTAGCGCGTCACCACACACTCACTGATGTCACATACACACAAACACACACACGAACACGTGCAGGCACACAGGAAACACAGAACGTCACACTGCACAGTGAATGAAGCTCATGTAAGGCTGTAGTTTTGTATACAAAGATGCACACTCGGTGTGAGGTCATGCACAGGAACACACACGTGGTGGACTACACACTCCCTGCATCATGTCTACTGCAGCATGTGTGCATTGTTCTGCAGATCTGGTCTCAGTGTGTGCTCTGTGTTTGTGGAAGCTGCTCCTTTATTGGCTGACCTGAGACCAGTTCAATGTGTACTCTGACTTGGATGCTTCAAAGGGGGAGTTGATCCAAAATCAGTCCTGCTGCCTGTTAAATGTGTCTTGGACCTTTTCTAGATGTCGGTTAGTTTTTGTGCTAGATTTTCAAGAATTTTCACCACAAATAACTGTTTGACAAATTACATTATAGTCAGAATTTAGCCAATTGATTAGTTAATTTCAATAAATTGAAATTATTTACAAAAAAGTAAATATATAAAAAAATATATATTTTAAGAAAATTTGCTTTAAAATTAACATTTTTCATCACAATGATCCACATATAATTTGATCCATTGTTTTCTTTGTGGTTCATTGTTTTGAGATGAAACAACCGGCTTCAGTTTTGATGGGTTAAGGAGAAACAGTATTGGGTATTTGGATTATTTATTGTTAACTTATTTGGTGATCGGCAACATGAGGTATGTTGTTGATTGAGAAACGTTGTCAGATGTCCAAGTTCAATTTCAGTATTTCCTGACAGATTAGATTTAGTTTGTTATAGTAATATGATACTCTGGTATGACCTGACGTCTTCAGCAAATACTACGTGCTCTGTAGGCACAAAAACATCCAGGAAGTAGTCCCGGCTGTTTATGGATACTTTCACTGAAGTACATAGGCAGGAAAACACCTAAAAACCTGATATCTGATACTATCTTGATAAAGTGATTTTAAAGTGCATTTCTGTCTATTAGCCATCTAGAAATCGTCCAATGAATGCTTTAGAAGAGGTCAAAACTCCTCCTTTACCTGCTGGAGAGGTGTGCTCCCAGGCCACCACCAGGGGGCAGCTTCTGACTACAAAATCAAAGCATGAGTGCTCACAGCAGCCAGTGCTGGGGCAGACAGGCTGTTATGCCATGTGATAACGTACATGTGTGTGTGTGTGTGTGTGTGACGCTGCAGAGAGCGAGCCCAGAGATGCAGGGACGGATCAGCGCAGTTCTGGCATCATACGTCTTCACACCATCAAGCAGATCATCGATAAGGTGAGTAGAGGCCTGCCGTGCAGACCTGGGTGTGCCGGTCAGCTGAACAGCGCGCTGTCGCCCCCTGCTGTCTGAGCTCCAAAACTGGACATGCATTAGAGGTCCACAAATTGACATGATGCACTTATCTGACGGTCAAAGTTCATTTTGTTTTCTGTATTTTATTTGTTAAAATTTTGATGATCAGTTTTGAGCAGCTGTTTGTTTACTACATAGATTGTTTGGCAAAAAAATGTAAAAATTTAAAAAATATATTTATAAATATAAATATAAGCAATCCAAAAGGCCTCAAATAAAATCGGTTATATAAAACTGTGCAAGCGAGACCCACGAAGAGGTCTTTGGCAATATCAGAGATATGATTTATTAGTAATGTAGCAAAACAAATTATGAAAGCATTAAACCATAAGTTAAGTGATGGACAAGTTAAGAGTCGGTGGAGTGACGTGGTGGTGAAGGTCATCCAGAAGTGGGATTTAGAACTCGGGTGTGTTTTCTCCTGCAGGACAAGCACGCCGTGCTGGATATCACGCCCAACGCGGTGGACCGGCTGAACTATGCGCAGTGGTATCCCATCGTAGTGTTCCTGAACCCGGACAGCAAGCAGGGCGTGAAGACCATGCGGACACGCCTCTGTCCTGAGTCCAGGAAGAGCGCCCGCAAGCTGTACGAGCGTGCCCTCAAACTGAGAAAGAACAACCAGCACCTGTTCACCGGTGAGGACGTGCGTGTGCCTGTGCATGTGCATGTGTGTGTGTGTGTGTGTGGGTGGGGGGGGGTTGGGCTAGTAGTTGGAGAATTTGGATATGTCTCCTGAGATTACTGTGAGATTGATCGCAGTACCATAACTCCTTAACTGAACTGATCCAGGGTCAGATGTCTCTGTACCATGGTGTAGGAGTAATGTGAATCACGTTGTGTGTGTGTGATTTTGTTTGCTGGTATTTGTCCTTTCTACATCCAGCCATTGCGTGGTTTTTACAGCAGCCTTGCAGTACAACATCTGGAAGCTTCTCCCCCTCTCTCTCTCTCTATCTCACTCACTCACTCACTCACACACACACACACTTCATATTCCATCTGGTGTTCTTGAACAGCACAGCTGTTCCACCTGCCTGTGTCTGTGAGGGCGACTAGACAATTGTGGACAACAGGCAGTCCTTTAATAGGAAATAAATAATATCCTAAGCCTGAATATTAAAATAAAACACATCAATGTCCATGTTATGAGCTGAAGGGCCCTTTTCTCATGTTCACAAACATAACTGGCTGCCTCGCTGTGATGAACATGATGCTGGTGTGCGGGCACCATGCTGTGTAGATCTACGGTAACACAGCGCCCTCAGGCAGCCCTGTCTGGGGGGGGTGGTGTGGAGAGCACGGCTGGAGAATAGCAGCAACCCAGCTGTTCTCAGAGCCTTGGTGTGCTCCCCTGGCCAGTAATTGCACGGCCCACAGGGACAAGAGCTGATCTGATATCAGTCCACTTCATCTGTACATTTGGCTTGAGGGCGTTGCAGCTTAACAGGAGTAATGATTCATCAGTATGATCAGCACAAACAACTGGGCTTTAGCGCTGGGCCTTCAGAATAACAAGAGGCTGGGTTTTTAATTATCTTATTTTTTGTCTTGTCAATATGTTAACACACATGACACAGTATCCATACACCTAACCAATTGGTAATCAGCTGTTTACTGTGAACATTATAAACAAGCAAGCTGTGTTTACTGAGGTGTAATGACCAGTGTTGTCTTCTCTCTCTCTCTCTCTCTCTCTCTCTCTCTCTCTCTCTCTCTCTCTCTCTCTCTCTCTCTCTCTCTCTCTCTCTCTCTCTCTCTCTCTCTCTCTCTCTCTCTCTTCTCCTCTCTCTCTCTCTCTCTCTCTCTCTCTCTCTCTCTCTCTCTCTCTCTCTCTCTCTCTCTCTCTCGTCCCCCCAAACAAACCCACACCGGCAGCCACCATTAATATGAACAGCATGAACGAGGGTTGGTACGGATCGCTGAAGGACACCGTCCAGCAGCAGCAGAACCAGCTGGTGTGGGTGTCAGAGGGCAAGGTGAGCTCCCGCTCCAGAACCACCACTGGACCTGTGTGGACCCGAGTACTCGTGTTCCATGTAGTTGTTACAACACCACTGGTCGCTACCACTACAACAGACTTTTATTTTGTCAAGCCTTTTATCTCTCTCTCTCTCTATCTCTCTCTCTCTCTCTCTCTCTCTCCTCTCTCTCTCTCTCTCTTCCTCACTCTTTCCTTCCTGCAGGCGGACGGTGCTCCCGACGACGACCTGGACCTGCACGACGACCGCCTGTCCTACCTGTCGGCGCCGGGCAGCGAGTACAGCATGTACAGCACGGACAGCCGCCACACGTCCGACTACGAGGACACGGACACGGAGGGCGGAGCCTATACCGACCAGGAGCTGGACGAGACCCTCAACGACGAGGTGGGCGTACCCAGCGAGCCCGCCCTCACCCGCTCCTCAGAGCCCGTGCGAGACGACCCGCCCGTCGTCCATCAGCCGCCCGGATACCCCAGCTACCCGATGCCGACGCCGCGGGCCGAAGCCGTCGCCCGGATCCACCCCGCCGGGTTCAAGACCCCTGCACCCCAGCAAGGTAGCGTGTCTAAGGGCCACCCACCTGCCCGCTCACCTGCCCTGTTGCCTGGAGGCGGTCAAGTGCTTCCAGAAAGGGCTGTGGGGGCGGGGCCTCTGATGCAAATCACCGGCGTGTGCTTTCAAACACTCTCATTGCAATACCCGACGTTGATGGCCAAGTAAATATTATCACCATGTATTTAGTGTGTGTGTGTGTGTGTGTGTGTGCGCACTTTAGTTTTGATGTGTTTGATTTCCAACACCAAAAGACAGCTTGCCTGTCCCCATCCCCCCATCCCCTCAACAATAACTGTGACTCTCGTGACTCTCGTGCTTTTTCTCATCGATGTCCTATGGTGGAATGAAGCAGCATTGTGACCAGCTGTGTGTACTGGCTGCTTAGACTCATGGTCCTCCTCGCTATGCCCCGCCCCTATGTCAATCAAACTGATGTCATTACCGGAGTGTGCATGATGGTATTCTCAGTATTAAACACATCACTAACTGTATTTATGTAACTCGGTGCAGTAACAATGTCGTGTGGCTAAAAACAAAAGAAGAAATAAGACTAAATGTCATGTATAATCTAGAATTAAACATAAATCGCACTATATTAACGTTGTCCGGTCGTAGATTATTGCATGATGTCAGCAACTCGTCCCACTTCAATTTGGAAGATGGTAACAACATCTTGTCTTTGATGTTCACCTGCACCTGCATGTTGGCTAGTTTCAGTGGAGGGAGGATGAGGAGGTGATGTGGTGGTGATGATGATGATGATGGCAGTGAAGATGCAGCTCACATGCAGTGGTGAGGTCACACGAACACATGTATTAAATATTTCTGACCACCTTCACAGAAAGTGGAGGCTGCTGTTCCTGCACAGCCCGATCCGCTGACTGAGACAGCGCCCCCTGCTGCCCACCTTAATGTAGCACTCCTGAGCAGCTCGGAGGGCCCGGCTACCTCGCCTCAGGGCGTCGTCGGACCGAGGGCCGGCTCACCCCGCCGGTCCACTCCCGAGCTAGCTCAGCCCACAGCTCCCGAGCCCATCCAGTCCACAGCTCCCGGGTCAGAACCCAAGGTACCGCACCAGCCGCCCGGCGATGCACTGGGTCCGGTCCGGTCCGGTCACGGGCCAAGCTTGGTGCCCTCTCTGGCACTCTCTGCTGTTTGCGCTGTCTGCATGCTGCCTGTTCCACCTGCATGTGTGCTGTCCGTCGCATGCCTGCGTGAGTGTGTGCGTGTACGCGTGCTTGTGCGTGCGTGTACTTGGGGGGTGTGTGTGTGTGTGCTCTGCAGTAATGACTGCAGTGCGTGTGTGTGTGTGTGTTTGCGTGCGTGCTGCAGTAGTGAAGGCAGGACCTGTGTGTGTGTGTGTGTGCGTGTGCGTGCGCTGCAGGAGTGAAGGCGGTGTGTGTGTGTGTGTGTGTGTGTGTGTGTGTGTGTGTGTGTGTGTGTGTGTGTGTGCGTGTGCGTGCGCTGCAGGAGTGAAGGCGGTGTGTGTGTGCGTACGCGTGTGTGATGGCAGGGCCCTTGTTGATGGCGATGGTCACTGCTGCTTATGCTCCTGCATGGCTCTGAACCTCCTGGTTGCTGGTTGTTGTCTTCAGTCTGTGCTGTGCGTGAGGTAGTGTTGGTTCTGGCGGGACCGACCTACGTGTGCCAGGTTGTTTTTTATTGAACCTGCCCGTGTTCTTTAGGCTGCTGGTCCTCTTATTGCCTTGTTGAGGTTCCTGTAGGGCAGCTTAACGAACATCAGTAAAGATGCTGAGAAGCTGCTTCTCAAAATGGTTCTTCCTGTCTGAAGCGACAAACCAAACCTTTGCTTCCATACTGGCTGCAGTATTCCTTCCAATTATATATTTTTGTTTTTGACTCTTGATTTATTTATTTATGGCGCCTCCTTCAGATAAACAGCTGCTTGTTGGTGTGTATTGGTATATAGTTTCGTATTTCTCCAGTGTAAATCGCTCCATACACGCCTACTTTTGTAATGGCTGCTTTCGGTTTGACCTGTCTAATAATGGTCCTCTTGAGTCTCCTCTATTGCAGGTCTTTCCTCTAAGCTTCCGCCTACAGCCATTAATGAGCATTAATCATCTCCGGTTTCTGCTGCATTCAACTCCTATCGATTTCTAAAATTTACACTTTTGTGTGACTTGCGTAACGGCTGATATAGGACTGTGTGCTGTTGTCTTTATTGGTAGATGTACCAGAAAGAGATCTACAGCATGGACGAGCCGGTGCGCATGAGTCCGGTGTTAAAGCAGCCTGCCTACAACTCCCAGCATCCCCTGTACCAGGAAGAACAGCCGTACAGAGATTATGACCATCAGCCCTACCGCTACGACAGCGCCTACACGGAACCAAAGGCACGCAACTTTGACTCCCAGCAGCTGTACGACAGCCGCCTGCCTCACTACGAAGAGCAGTGGCCTGCGTATGACCACCAGGTGGCGCCCCAGCACCCTACTGCATACGAGTCTCGCGCAAAATACCAGGATGGACAGGACCGCGAGTATAGTCCCCCCCAGTCACGCTATGACACTGGTTACGAAACGGGTCGACCTCGATACGGCAAGCCCAGCCCCGGACCGGTTCGTTATGACGAACCTCCCCCACCCGCAAGCAGCTATGACGGGCACGCTCAGTACAACCAGGAAGTGCAGCCC
>NC_135211.1:16201597-16247993 GCF_052324685.1 Brachyhypopomus gauderio | reverse complement strand
AAGCGGTCTGCGTCCATGGATCGGGCCAGAGAGTCTGCGGACTCCATGCACAGGGTGAGTCCAGTAACGTCACGCTATGAGGTGAACATCAAAACGTCACGTCTAGTAATGTCATACACACTGTCTCTCTCTCTCTCTCTCTCTCTCTCTCTCTCTCTCAGTCAGCAGACATGGTTCCTAAACCCGGAGCTGGCTCTGTGCCCAAAGCCAACTCCCTGAGCAACCTGGACCAAGAGAAGACCTTCAGGTAAAAGGATGGGGAGGTGTGAGCACGTACGAGTGTCGGGTCTAAAGAACAAAGAAACGTAGCTAACCTGATGTCGAGCTGAAACTGTGTACCTAACTCCCCCCACACTCGCAGAGGAAAAGAAATGCAACCCAGATCTAAGCTGCTTTCAGTGTTCTGTTTAAACACACTGATGGTAATCTGATGGTAATATCTACCTCCAGGGTATTTTAACACCAGCACCTCTTGAATAGAGCTGGATTCCTAGAGCTCCACCTTGTGGTGATTTTGTAAAATGTCAAGCCATATGTATATTAGTTGATTTTACACATTGCTGCAAGGATGTGTCAGTGTTTCAGCATGTTTACATACTCTCTCGTGATGGATTAGGGACCACCAGTCATTAGAGCAGTCACCAGGGCCTAGTGGTCCAAATCGATCTAATTGGATTTAGCTTTAGGTTTCAGGTTATTTGGTGTGTATCATGTATGCCTTTATAACGGACCCTTCTGCTCCCCCACACACACACACACACACACACACACACACACACACAGAGCTCCGGAGCCCCAGCAGCCCCTGTCTAAAGCTGATGACATCATTCGTGCGAACCACTACGACCCGGACGAGGATGAGGACTACTACAGGAAGCAGCTGTCCTACTTCGACCGCCGCACCCTCGACAGCAAGCCCTCCACGCAGCCAACGCAGCCGTACACGCAGCCAATGCAGCCGCACACGCAGCCAACGCAGCCGCACACCCAGCCAACGCAGCCGCACACCCAGCCAACGCAGCCAACGTCCAGCTACCCAAGGTACCAGCGCACGCCCTCGCGCCCTTGTGTGTTCTGATCCAGGTGTGAAAGGATGAAAAAAAGAAGAAAAGCATAAACGTCACCCCTGAAATTTCATTTTCCTGATCATTTACCTGCAGTTTTGTTTAACTCTTTGTTTGTGTGTGTTTATTAGGGCGGAGACACTAGAGAAGGTCAGCCCCTCTCCCCAAGTGACCCCAGCTGCTCCACCTACAGCTCCGCCCCCTACACTGCCCAAACCCGCTGGTAATTGAATCCTGTGCTATGATCAACACCTTTTCTGTTTCTGAATATTAAAAATAAGAATTTATCAGTTTCTCATGCCAGCTACTCTCAGGATTTACCCATACATCCTCAGACCTCTGATGCCCTGATAGCTGCGCTTTTTTCTTTTGCCCTTGCACATACACTCACACACTCTCTCTCTCTCTCTCTCTCTCTCTCTCTCTCTCTCTCTCTCTCTCTCTCTCTCTCTCTCTCTCCAGTAGTGACCCCTCCTCTAGACCCTCGCAGCTCCCCCAAGGTAAAGCCCCCCGTCCGCGAGGACACGGTGCAGACGTCTTACCTCCCACAGAAGAGCTTCCCCGAGAAGTCACCAGTCAATGGCACTGCCGAGCCCCCCAAGCCCGCCGGAGCGCCCCCTCCAACTTCCTACAACCGCTTCGTCCCCAAACCCTACACCGTCTCGGCCAAGCCCTTTGAACGCAAGTTTGATAGCCCCAAGTTCAACCACAACCTCCTGCCCAGCGAATCACCGACCAAGGCTCCAGCAGTAGCCCCGCCTAAAACGCAGAAGGCTCCACCTCCACACCAAGACGCCGACTTGGACACGCTGACCCGCACTCCGGAGCACCGGTCCAAGTTCCAGCAAAATAACCTCAACGCTGTTCCTAAGGCCATTCCTGTCAGGTGAGAGACCACATGTGGGCCACAGTGTAGCCGTCACCACCAATAACAGAACCTCAGAACATTCTGGAGTGTTCTTTGTTTTCTTTTGTTTTTCTTTTCATTTAACATGTAGCTAGTCATTCCAGTTTAGTATTAGGCAAGTGCGTTCAGAGCCTCTTCAGTTGCCGTATTTTCATGTCTCTTTGAAACATGAGCTATGTCGATGGCTGTGATCCTCACCCCCCTGCCTGGCCCAGTGTGTATCCAAGCATACTTGTTCAATAACTATTTGGTTCTGACTTAGTCTACTGTAACACCACCACTAATATGAAGTCTTGGCTATAGTGCCTAGATAACCTTTCCAAGTCTAAATGGTAAATGGTGCTTGATTCTGGTCCTGTTCTGCACGAGCTCTTGAATCCTTTGACCCCTGAGCAGGATCATAGTCAGGTCAGATTTTCTGGGAGAGTTTTAGCATTCCTCCGTTATCAGCGGCTGATGCTTCCGTCATAAATGCGTGAAACTTAAGACTTCTCAAACATTTCCAAAAACACAAAAAAAAAATGTATATTGCTTTCAAAATCCTTTTCGATTGTTCAAGTGTCCATGCAACGTCCTGCAGATCTACTGCCCCGCAGAGTGTTGTGGCCACCATACTTGTAGCACGCCCAGTAGACCTCCAGGACCCGGTGTGGTCACCCCTAATGTAAAGTGATCAACATCTCAACCAGCTTCTCCCTGTCCCCCCAGCCCTAGCGCTTTGGAGGATGATGACGATGAAGATTTGCATACAGTGGTGGCCACAGCCCGGGGCATCTTCAACTGTAATGGCGGTGTCCTGAGTTCCATAGAGACGGGTGTGAGCATCATCATCCCCCAGGGGGCGATCCCTGAAGGTGTGGAGCAGGAGATCTACTTCAAGGTGTGTCGGGACAACAGCATCCTGCCACCCCTCGACAAGGAGAAAGGTCAGACCGTCCTCTTACCTGAACCACACCAAATAATACAACTACTACTGAATACTAATGCTATTACTGAATAGTAAATACAACTGCTACCTACTATTTCTGAATACTACTGCTGCTGACTACTACTGAACTGAATTAACACTTAAAAATATTACTGCCACTACTGATTATAAGGCAATGCTGTGACTAGTTAAAGGAGCCAATTGTAATTGTGTGTGTGTGTGTGTGTGTGTGTGTGTGTGTGTGTGTGTGTGTGTGTGTGTGTGTGTGTGTGTGTGTGTGTGTGTGTATATGCAGGTGAAACCCTACTAAGTCCCTTGGTGATGTGCGGTCCCCACGGCCTGAAGTTCCTGAAGCCCGTGGAGCTCCGCCTCCCCCACTGTGCGTCTATGACTCCTGATGGTTGGTCTTTTGCTCTAAAATCCTCCGACTCGTCGTCGGGTACGCCGCCCTCTAATCTCTGTGCTTTTGGGGCTCTGCCGGGGTGGCAAAACATCCAGCAGGGGGCGGGAGAGGGCTGCTTATGGGACACCTGTTGCACTGTGCAGGTTATTTCTCATTCATGCAACTGCTCGTTTCACTGGTCACATTTTTTCGTGCACTTGCTCACGCAGGGGTCACACGCTCGCTCTTTCACTGGGGGCTGGATTACAGGGCTGGATTATCATGCTTACCATACAGGGCTGGGTTAGCGTGCTCTCCATACAGGGCTGGGTTAGCGTGGGTTAGCGTGCTCTCCATACAGGGCTGGGTTAGCGTGGGTTAGCGTGCTCAACATACAGGGCTGGGTTAGCGTGGGTTAGCGTGCTCAACATACAGGGCTGGGTTAGCGTGGGTTAGCGTGCTCAACATACAGGGCTGGGTTTAGCGTGATCTCCATACAGGGCTGGGTTAGTGTGGGTTAGCGTGCTCAACATACAGGGCTGGGTTTAGCGTGATCTCCATACAGGGCTGGGTTAGCGTGGGTTAGCGTGCTCAACATACAGGGCTGGATTTAGCGTGATCTCCATACAGGGCTGGGTTAGTGTGGGTTAGCGTGCTCTCCATACAGATCTACAGGCTGCTGGCTGCTGTTGTGCTAGACTATTTCTTCTTTCTGAAAGTCACAACTACATTCACCAGTAATATTTATGGCAACACAAATTATGCTTTATGCAGGAAATAGTTTTCATTTTTTAATGTAAATATCTCCTGGGTGTGTTCTGGTTACTCATTCATGCTTTGTGCTTATGAAGTTGTATTTCTCACATAATTGCCAAAATGTCTGAAGTTCCTGAGAAACGCCCTGCAATTTGATTCTGAAAACATTTTCATTCTCTTTAATCTATCAGGGGCCCATTACACTGAGACATCCCTTCTGTGTGTGTGTGTGTGTGTGTTTGCGTGCGTATTCTTCTCTCCCATCTGTCTCTCTCTCCATCTGTCTCTTGCTATACATCTCTTCCTGCCATCACTGTGGATTAGCTCTGAATAATCCCCCATTTCAAAATGTACGGATGAATATCTAGAGGAGAAATGAAGCAGTGATGTCCTGCATTGCCCTGCTTCTCTGGGACAGGAGTACAGGGCTGTACCTGTAATCCCGCTGTTGTAATCCAACACCATTCTCCATCCTCCGCTTCAGAATGTATGCAGGGCCTAAGTGAGCTCTCTCCAGCTAAGAGACCTGTGTGTGTGTGTGTGTGTGTGTGTGTGTGTGTGTGTGTGTGTGTGTGTGTGTGTGTGTGTGTGTGTGTGTGTGTGTGTGTGAACAGTCACCCTCTCGGAGACGTGTGTGTGTGTGAACAGTCACCCTCTCGGAGACGTGTGTGTGTGTGTGAACAGTCACCCTCTCGGAGACGTGTGTGTGTGTGAACAGTCACCCTCTCGGAGACGTGTGTGTGTGTGTGAACAGTCACCCTCTCGGAGACGTGTGTGTGTGTGTGTGAACAGTCACCCTCTCGGAGACGTGTGTGTGTGAACAGTCACCCTCTCGGAGACGTGTGTGTGTGTGTGTGTGTGAACAGTCTCCCTCTCGGAGACGTGTGAGTGAACAGTCTCCCTCTCGGAGACGTGTGTGTGAGTGAACAGTCTCCCTCTCGGAGACGTGTGTGTGTGTGAACAGTCACCCTCTCGGAGACGTGTGTGTGTGTGAACAGTCACCCTCTCGGAGACGTGTGTGTGTGTGAACAGTCACCCTCTCGGAGACGTGTGTGTGTGTGAACAGTCACCCTCTCGGAGACGTGTGTGTGTGTGTGAACAGTCACCCTCTCGGAGACGTGTGTGTGTGTGAACAGTCACCCTCTCGGAGACGTGTGTGTGTGTGTGAACAGTCACCCTCTCGGAGACGTGTGTGTGTGTGTGTGAACAGTCACCCTCTCGGAGACGTGTGTGTGTGAACAGTCACCCTCTCGGAGACGTGTGTGTGTGTGTGTGTGTGTGAACAGTCTCCCTCTCGGAGACGTGTGTGTGAGTGAACAGTCTCCCTCTCGGAGACGTGTGTGTGAGTGAACAGTCTCCCTCTCGGACACGAGAGTGATCACTCTCCCGCACAAAGACGTATGTGAGGGAACATTCTCCCGCAAATGTGTGAGAGCTCTTCTGACTCTTGAGTGTTCTACAGACCTTAGGAAGGGAACCTGGCTCGAATCATCACTAAATCATCATCTTTTCCCAAGAGATTAAAAAAAATTAATTTCTTTCTTAACAGCTATCATTTTCAGCATCAAAGACATGAACACTCCCCGCCCCATTTGTGTTTTAAAATGTGATCTTACAAATAAAGAAACACAAAGTATGTGATACAAATAATCTCATAAGACATGAAGCTGTAAGCCGTGCTGGGTTTTATCTGCTGTATGGTTTATCTGGTGACACTTTCTCTTCAAGCTTTTTAGTGCTGATAAGTCTCAATTATCTTGGCATGCCAAGAACAGTTGACGCCGTCTTATATTCACGGAGCATAGACTGAAGTTTCATTATGTCCCAAAACTACAAATGCAGAAGCAGGCGTTTGAATTCTCGATTTATTTGTTTTAATAAGGGTTTCTTCTGATGAGGTTTTATTGTGGTTGAAGGTATGTGTGGGATTATATCTGAATGATCTCAAAACCTTGAAAATCTCTCTCCCTCCTTATCTCTCTCTCCCACACCCACTCACATCCCAGAGTGGCAGAGTGAGTTGTCTTGAAATTACCTCTTTATTATATAAGTAACAGATAAAACCCAGTGTGGTTTTGTTGGAGACTTTTATTACGTTAGGGTTGTTTGTTTGTTTGCTGGTTGGTTTTTGTTTTTTGGGTCTGTTCTAAAGCTTTTGACTCATGGTTGTAACATATTACTCACCATATGGTTCACGTGTCTCTCTCCCCCTCCAACTTTATCTCTTCCCCTCTTTCCTTTTTCTCGGTCTCTTTCTTGCTGTTTTCCTCTACTCAGGTGACCCCAAGAATTGGCAGAACAAATCTCTCCCCGGGGATCCAAACTACCTGGTCGGAGCCAACTGTGTGTCTGTGCTTATCGACCACTTCTGAGGAGGCTGTTGCTGAATGTGAATCCCAGGATGAAAGAAAACACACCCTCACCTTCTGAACACACACACACACACACACACAGTCATTGAGGCAGGGGGACGTTTGGCAGTAATAAATGAAGGATGGATGCGTTTTAGTTCTGTTTACTGTAGCCATGGACACATGAAGAAGGATGTCTTTCTCTGAAGTGCTGTTCTGACTCTTCTTCATCCTCTTCCTCCTCCTTTTTTGTGCTTATGAGCTTTCTGAGTAAATCAGAAAAAAGAACCTTTTTAATTGTTCATGGACTGCATAATATGTGCCGCTGAGAATATTCCCATCATGTGCAAAGTTAGTTCCACACTACTGGTCACAGCTTTACCCTCCGCAGGCTTCATTCAGAAAAGTACTAAAGTACTTCACACAATACTAACCTCAGAGCATATTTTTACTTCACACAACAGCCTGCACACTAGTATACCTATATATAGCACAGTCGATTTTTCATTTTGTTTTTGTATGGTTTATTTTTTTTTCTTCTTTCGAGTATTGAATTTTTTTTCTTCTTCAATGAAATTATGCGGGAGTCTGACTATGAGGACTGGTGTCACGTCACGCGCGTAACCCACGCCGAGCGTAAAGGGCAGTGAGGGTGTGTTGGGAGGTGGGCTCAACAGGAAGGCAGGAGGGTGATGGAGGTGGTGTTGGGAGTGGTGGAGCAAGCCCAGTGTGTGCCGCTCCATCCTGACCTGCCAACCCTCTTCCTCATCATCATCTCCAGCAGTGACGGCTGACCTGCTGCTACCATGTTGCCCCTTGTTGGACCGGTGGACTCGTGATGTGTAGTTTAAGTGTAGGTTAAGTGTTCCGAATGTGTGGAGGTCTGTGCATGTGAGGGTCTGCGAACCCCAGCGTTACCCCCCTCCGGTTCCACAAGCTTCACTTCATCCTTGTTCCCTCTCAGTCCCGATTCTTACTCCACTCTGTCTATCTCTGTCTCTCACTCCTACTTTAGCAGTGAGCCCTAATTGCCATATTGTGTTTTTCTTTAATTCCTCAAATGACAAAACCTCTTTTCTTTTATTGCCATCATTGTTGATTTTTTTTTATATACTAAATTATGATGGTGGATTATGGGAGAAGTGAAGCAGTTCTGTCGTTTTGTCAGTCCACTGTAATGAACTCCAGCTGGATTCCCACGCCAGAGCGGTTCAGGCGCTCAGTACACGTTCGCTCAGGCTACCTACTATGCACAGTAAAACACACGAGACGGGCTGTATATAGAGCTAGCATCTGGCCTTTTGTTCTTGGTTTGTAAATTACTTTTTTACGTCTTTATTGTTTTGTATAAAACGTGGCAAGAAAAAAAATCTTAAAAAATAGAGTGAATGCAATGGAAATGGTGATGTTTGTACTCTGGTTATACCCTGAGCCTTGGAACTTGTGACTTAGAATTACTTCCACGTTTTTTTTCTACCAATATATCAACACTAATATCTACATATAAACATTTGTAACAGTCACAGAACCAACATTTTTATGCTTTATTTGAAACTGAGAAATGCGCTTGATTTTAAAAGCTCCCCAATATTTCTTCTTCTGTCTCATTATTAGTGTTCCTGGATGCTGTATTATGTGCCCTGAAGTGTATTTTTCTACTAATAGATGATTTATTATGGCACACAAGTGATTTTTTTTTCTTTTAGATAACACAGCTTCAGTCGAATATTACATCCTCACATGTGTGACTCCTTTTTTTTCCTTTTTCAATTTTAAGTATACCACTGTATTAATAAAATCATTTTTAAAATAAAATGTTTTGTTGTTTTCGCTAACTGAGTATCTCTAACTCTAACAGCATTGTCCACGTGTGGGTGTGTCCACCCTAACGAAAATGATAAGAACCTTATAGACTAGGAGCATTTCCACCAGTCGAAGGTTGTTGTTTATCGTTTAACATCTCATTGCTCTTTAAGCATGGCTGTCAGACTCTGCAATGAATTAAGCATACTTTATTCTGTATTGGATGCATTTGCTCATTTAAACCACAATGGACTCTATAAGGTGTACATGATGTATAAATTCATTACATTTGCATTCATGTTTCATAGTGTGTAATTAAGATACCTTCCCACCAAATACAGTCTGGTGATATTTGACCTACAGCAGAAGTTGAAATTAATATTTACACACAAATACGACACTAATAGGTTTATATTTGCACAATAAAAACACTGAGTTGATTTGGAGAGATGGAGTGAGTGGGTGGCGGTCTGGGATATGTTTTTGTCAGTGTTAATTGAGCTTATTATTTAATTTATATTTTATTTAGGAAAATAAAGAAATGTCTTGATATTTAAAGAAATTCCTCTATTTCAATAGATTAGTTATGCCGATGCAGTATGGCATTATGCGGTACCATGCTGTGGCTACAGATGGCGCCTACTGACTGTGTTGGGGTGTAAAACGCGTGTCAAAGCACCTCTAATTTTACATACTCCATATACATATTTAGGCTATATCTTCATGATCAAAGTGGCCTGATAAGTCCTCACTATGTGTTTGTTAAACAGTCCGGGTCTAGGAGTCTACTTGTTTTAAAACGAGGCAGGAGCGTTTGAAAGAAACTGGCTAGAACAAGATGGTTTATGCGACTTGAAGTGACACAGCACGGTGGATGCGGCGTGTGTGGACATCCCGTCTGGATCACATACAGCCGAACTACTGCACCGACCCAAAACCAACCCAAAAACACCCAATACATCCTGACTACCGCACCGAGCCAAAACACCATGAGGTGGCCCCGTAGGCTGCACCTCGCGTCTGGATGGCGCTGCGCTGCCCAGCGAGGTGGAGACGGTGGAGGGTGTTCGCACGTCCTTGGCTCAGACCCACTCCGCCGTCGGCTCCGTACGCAAGCTCGGAACCAATAGGCTACATCACCTGACGGAGGCGGACATCACCCGGCTGACTACAAGAACGAGCACTTTCATTTTATCCTCTGGTGAACCTTTACAAACTCACGTGTCGTGGCGTTGGTTTACTTCAGCTGCTGCGCTGCGAGGTGGATGTTTCTTCAGACCATGATGAGGAACTGTGATGGAGACGGACGTGATGTTTCATCTCTCAGCGCCTTTACTCGAAGTGGGCAGTGATATATATACTAGTCTGTGGACACTACGGTAGTGTTTGTGGCTGAAACCTCTTTCTTTTTCTTTTTTTATCGCCTGTTCTCAACACCTGCTCGGAAAAGGCTGAGTTTACCTTCGGCACAGCGATAAAGCGAACCGGACAAACCTCCACCACGTATGCCCGCTAAAGGTGCCGTCGGGATGGACTCTGCGTACTGGCAACCTGCCGTAAACGAATCTTTAGGTTCTCGGTGCCGAGGATAATTACTAGGGTCCAAACCCAGAGGAGCGTCTGTCTGAATGCTACTGAATTAGGAACCACCGCAGTGAAGTTTATTGAAATTAAATCAATTTGGTGGTGAGCATGCCAGTGAGTGCGATGCCGAGAGGTCGCTCTCTCAGCCCGGTCTCCCTGTCCCACAGTCTCTCCCGGCTGAGGGAGTTCCGAACCCGGACTCGGATCATGCTTTCACTCGGAGTTTCTCAGATGGTTCTGGGGAGTCTCATCCTGGCTGTCAGTTTCGCCGCCTTAGCCCTTACTACCTCTCCCAGAGTCAGGCATTCCTGTCCCTTTTGGGCCGGTTTCTCGGTAAGTGCTATTTTACGCGCTGTTATTTAGGCGAGGGGTCTTTTGTCGCGGTGCTTTATTGGTTTCGTAATGAAGCTGTTTGCACTTTTCTGACCCTGAGGCTTGCAGAGTCAGCAGCGCGTGAGCGCACGTGCTCTTTGTAGTCGGCGCGTGCTGACGGGCGAATAACCTAAGCGCGCGCGTCTCTATGTGGATCTCGTGCCCTTGTGTTTGATGTGTGACACATTTCTCTGCTGTACATTATCTTTTCTTTGTACGTAACGACGAAGACAAATATTACTTTTCTCTGCCCCGCTCGTATCCTATTGGTGAACAATTTCTGCTCCGTAAAGAAAAACTGAACGTTATGAAGTGTGTTCAAAATGTGTTTTTGAAGCAGCCACCCGTGTCAGCTAGATCATAGCACGGTGATCATAACATGCTGATAACGTATAAAACGTACTGCACTGCACCAGTGCAAGCTACTGAAACGGACAATTATTGTTTCAAACACTGCCCCCTTTTTAGAGATTCTATTCATGTGTGGTTGGCAGAGGACCACCCATAGGCTACTTAATAAATTGTCTGCCAGAGACTAAGGCGCCCTATATCGAGTCATTGTTAGAACAATAGACTACATTATGAAATGTTCATTGTAAAACTTCATGCTGTGGTTAAGTGGTTGTTGTCATTGATGCCTGAGTGTCTTTGTTGCAAATAAATAGTCAGGCTCAGACAAGATTATTTTTCTCAACATTATGTCTGTGATAAATGGTTTGTTTATATCTTTACTATCGGCCATCTTCCCAGACTCAGATTGAGCCGAATTTTAGTTCGGAAACTTCATCTTCAGTGATGAGTCACCACAGGGCATTGTAGTTTATTCCATGCCCAGGGACCAGCCCTAGATCTATGAATCAAAACCAAAGGTAAAACATTTGCTTGCTGGGACTGTACAAGAATAGAGCTGCTCTGGGCCCTTTAGTTCATACTGGACTAGATGTATTACTGCCTAAAAGCAAAACGGCTGAACATGCATTTTTGACCCAAAAGATTGTGGATTTGAGAATCCCATCAGAGCAATCTGGGTTTTTTTTTGTTTCTGGTGCTGTGATCCAGATCAGCATCTGTTATGACTGAGAGTTTCTATGAAGAAAGACAAGACCAGAAGACATGAAACGTGCAGCTGAATAAAGTTGGTTGGAAACAGACCAGTGCAAAAAGATTTGGAGGAATACTGGATAACACACATACACCTCCCTTTGGAAAAAAAAGTGGCATGCCAGTAGTCCCAGATTCCTCTCAAGTCAAAATCATTTAGATTCAAATTTATACCACCAGTAGGGTATTTGATTACTGGGAAAGGGGTACATTTTATTTACCACAAGTAATTCATTTTCTCTGTACAAATTATATTCAAGCCCTTTCAACTTACAAAGTTGTTGCAATTTAAGATAATAATGATCCAAATAAAATTCTAGTAGTATACAAACTATAAATCAGTATAAGATATTAAAGCTTTAGATTGCAGGACCTTAAGCTAACAAAAATATCTTTCTGTTTGTAAAGTGTTTTATGTCAAATAAAAAACAAAAGTTTGCCAGGCGGTAGTCAACAGGTGATAATGAGATTGATACACATTGTTTATTTAAAACTGAATCTAAAAAAATGAAAAAGAAGATTTCACATATTTCAACATAGCGCCAACTGTTCACTCATAATAGTTTCTGAACATTCATATTAATATTTGTTCATTAAAATACAAAATACATACAAATTTACAGCCTACACGTGCTCTGACTTACATAAGAACAGCTGCAGGAGAGTCTTGGGCTTAGGGGAAATCATTAAATCAAAATGAACTGTGAAAGGACTTGCACTATATTAAAAAGAGGAGCTGTAGGCATGATGCTTGATCCTGCCCTGGATCCAACTGCTCAAAGTGGAGCGCCGCACAACTGCCTCCCTCAGTGTCCCGCCTGTCTGCTGTTCTCGCCCCTGTTTACATGCCATTGCTTACTGCTGTGTGCAATAACACCGGATCTGTTTACCAGGTGGAGCTGGCTTACACCGCAAGTGTGGCAGCCTCACAAAATGTTTTGCATTCCCATGTTTTTTCATTGCATTGCACTGGTTAAGTGACTAGGTCTACAACAACTGGGAAGCTGTAGGCTATGGCTGCAAATAACACAGGAAAATGAAAAGTCAACATTATCCTGCTAGCAGCTAAGTTTATTGTCATGCTGGATTATGTGCATTTAAGAAGAAAGTACTGGAAACTACATAAAAAACTTGTTTAATCAACTTATCTTGACTAAAACCAGTATTGAAAAACCTGAAAAATGTGCTTCAGAATGTACTGACTCGATGTTATAGCTATACAGAAAACACCTTTTATGGATCTATTCAATCAAAATGCAAAGTGATGGTTGCAAAAGGATAGCTTTTTGCAACTATTTATTTACTTGTTCATTATTAATCAATTAATGAATCAATTAGTCATGGGAGGGAAGGGCCATCGAAGCTCATGAAGGCCCTTGGTCTTAGTTCCTCGCTCCTCCACCACTCCGGTCTGGGTCTACCTGGTTTGAAGGCTGGTTGTGCCTACGTAAGGTCACTACTGCGGTCTGTCCTGAGAGCAACCCTTCTGTTGTGCTAGGCAAGGATCCAGGCTCCATACTGGGCGATCTCCTGTCGCACAGACAACAGACGGAAATCCTGTTATTATTTATGTGTTAGGAACCATGTACCGTGGCGTTCATCTGCTGTGAGCTAAGCAACACTGCTCTTATGTTTACCCTTTGTGATCGGCCCGCCACATGTTCGGGAGGCGGGTGTCGTGACTGTCTGCCTGTGTAGCAGCTGGGCTGACTCGTGGCCCCCAGTGTGGTGAGCCAGGTCTGCTGTTGCAGAGGGGAAAGTGGTCTATGAGGATAAAACTGCTACTGGCATCAAATAAATCCCAGTGTGGCCCCACCAAATCGAATGTGATTTGAGGCCCCACCCCATGTGCCCTCATTGATGTCTGGGCTCCATCTCTCAGGGGCTCATGCTCGACTCTCTCAGGGGCTCTTCTCTGGTGTTATTGGGCACTGGTGTGCGGATCACTTCTTCATATGGAACGGGTTTCTGGAGTGCCAGCCTTTTGATTGTATTTATTGTTGCCAAAAGCAATCGCTTTGTAATGGAACAATGAAAGCTCTCATGTACCTAAAATGGGACACGGTACAAAAACACTTCTTCATACTTAGAGAATGCAAAGACAATAGTATATAGTATATATATAGTATATACAGTATCACAATATATATATATATATAAATTTTTTTCCTGGGATCTGAGCCTCTCCTCCATTTTATGGATCACAGCACTGAGTGCACTGGTGTTTATTTTCCAGTGTTTCAGTCTCTCCAACGTTTCACATTTCTCTGGCTGTTTCCATCATTTGGGATAGCCATGTCTACTACCACTGTTGTTTCCTGCCTCTGATCACTGTGTCTTGTTGGAGATCTTAGCTTTGATGTTTTCTGATACTCTCCGTGTCTCCTTTCACACAGCTCATGCATATATGTCCCTTTATACGATCCCTGCCACCCCTGGTTGTGTCTGTAAGTGTATGCTGTCTCTTCCAGCATCCCGCACCCTTCGACTACAGCTGTACTGTGACTACTCAACACACTCCGCATTCTCACGCCTGCTTCTGTCAAGCCAGTGCTCGGTGCGTGATGGCGTGCTGCCGTGATTAGTGCTTCTGCTGTCCTCCAGTTCTACCTGATTCATTGTCAGCCACCTTTGCTGTCTGTAGGTGGAACATTCCACGGAGGGGATTATCCTGCCATGGTACCTCCTCTGTTTCCATGGTATCCATATCCCCATCTGTTTGAGGTACTCTCTCGTAAGCTCATCCTTGGGGGCCATTGCTTGAACATGTTCATGGATGTTTCGTGTCTCACCCTGCCCAGTGGATCTTACACTTGGTAGACCATCTTCTTCTTGCTCCGGCTGGTGTACAGCCTTGGGATGTTGGATGGAGTTTGTCATGCACTGTGAGTGTGTCATGCACTGTGAGTGTGTCATGCATTGTGAGTGTGTCATGCACTGTGAGTGTGTCATGCACTGTGAAGAGTATTCTGGTCTTGAAGTTGGCGTCTTCCGGGTCCTCTCAGCCAGCTAACTGTCACTCTGGGTATTAGATGACTGGCAAGGGCGACTATGGCTTTGATCTCTTCCTGTTCATTTGTCTTGAGGATCTGCCTTACCCTGCAGAGTTGTGGACTTACTTAGATGATGCTGTCCTTCAGCGCTGTGCCTTAGGTTTCCCCAGTGTTTGGAATATTTGTAGTCATCCTTCAGGTCTGTTTTGTTCCGGCAAAAGGTAAAAAGACAAATATAATGTGTACCATTAGGTTGCTGTAAATGAATCAGTCTGAAAAAAAACATATTGCATCTTTAACATTTATGTGAACGAATGGTGCTATAAATGAATGGAAAATATTTTTGCTAAATTTGCTCTGGATCAGAGTTGCTATAGAAATTCATATTTACTCTGAAAATGAATCTTGACTGAATTTTATATTTATTGTGAACATTTACTCTAAATATTTATATTTATGCTGAATATTCATCTTAACTCTGAAATTCATCGTTATCATTTGACAGAAAGAGCAGGAGGGTGGCAACTGCATCCTCGGGCCTTCAAATTTCATGATGCTGATAGTAAATATTTATGAGGGAACACTTTCTTGATTTTGTGCCAGCGACGCCCTCCAGAGCTGGGAGGAGCCAAACAGTGTGGATTTAAGGAATGGAGGGGTGAGTAGACAGATCTACAGGGCAGAGACGGGTGTGGTGTGTATGCATGGCATTGGTGATAAGCAGCGTAGAGGTCAGAGGTGAAAGGGCGGGTCCCGTGGCTGACTAATTGGTGTATGGCTGGCACATTGCAGATAACGCTGTGATTACCACCGTAAGTACTAACTGCTCATATCATTGTCTCTCAGATTGGATGCTACATGTGTTTTTTAGATTGTCATGTAAAACCAGGTTCTTGGGGCACGCATGTCTCCCTTTGTGTGGAGGGAATGTCGAGGAGGGATTATCTCCTTCCTGTGTGTTCTTAATGAATCCAGTCATGTTGCACATCAACCCCTGTCCCAGTGTTAACCTAAACATACATACACACACGCACACACACACACACACACACACACACACACACACACACACACACACACACATTCAATTTAGGTAGTATTAGAGGAAGCAGGGAGCTAGTTTAATATTTGCCCTTATAAGCTGTTTGCCCCATTTTTTTTCATAAATTCATGTACGTGTCACGCATTAACATCTTCCTTTATCTTTTTAACTTCATCCTTACACGTGTGGGTGTGTCCGTAGTAGGTGTCCATAGGTGAACTCCCTGTCCTGATGCAGTCCTGACCATAGAGCTGCGTCCTGATGCAGTCCTGACCATAGAGCTGCATCCTGGAGGCTGTCTGGCCACAAGGACACTATGATGGACACATACTCCACCAATCAGAGGCTCAGGACGCTGGTCATTCTTGTGGCCAGAAAGCTCCCTGGTTTTGGGCTACTGCCAACTGTAATGGGACAGGATGGGACAGGACAGAACACGATGTACACGATGTATAAGAGAGACAGTCTGGTGTATTGAATGTGGGAGATCCCTGTTTTCATCCGTCCCCTTTGTCTTCCTGCACTGCCCCACTCCTACGTGTCTCTGTTTCTGTATCTCTTGAATGGTACCATCTTACCGTCTCAGGTGAAATACCAGTCAGAGAGAAACAGCCAATACACCATCTCTTTCCACCGCAGGGAGGCAGGATCAAATGGAGGAAGGGTTTGTGTGTATATATATGTGTGTGTGTGTGTGTGTGTGTGTGTGTGTGTGTGTGTGTGTGTGTGTGTGTGTGTGCTTTTTAGTAGTAGTATTCTTAAGCGACAAGTCCATGTTGCAGCCGTTTTAAGTTTGAGCATGTTGCTATGAACACAGCAGAACAGCAGAACACACACGTTGTGTTTTAGAGCTCACACAGACGAGACATGGCCAATATTATCAAACCCTCCCTCACCCTCGTGGAAAATAGCGTAAATAACTAAACCAAAGCTAATTAGCAGCAGAACGTGAAAACTATGAGTCGTGGCAGGAAAATGACAGTAGGGTGGTAGGTTGACAGGTTCAGTACGGGACCGTGTAGCAACCACACTTCCATCTCGGTCAGGACACATTTCTAGTGTGTTAGCGTGTGGCACTCATTAGTGCAACAGTGCGAGCAGCACGCTGAAGAAGCAGTGGTGCAGGTGTGCGACGTTGGGATGTGGAGAGGGTGCGTGTCTGTCGCACGTCTGCGTCTGGGTGCTCCTCCCTCACTCTGAGCAGCAAATTAGACGGCCCTGTGCTGCTCAAAAGTGATCACTTAGCAAAGATCCCACACAGAGCCCCAGCACACCCTTGCTGACTTCCCTGAGCCCGCAGTGGAGGAAAAGTGTGTGTGTGTGTGTGTGTGTGTGTGTGTGTGTGTGTGTGTGTGTGTGTGTGTGTGTGTGTGTGTGTGTGTGTGTGTGTGTGTGTGTGTGTACTGCAGACTACCAGCCCCGGTGCTACTGCAGGCTACATGGTGCATTGCTCCACTTTGAAAAGGAGTTAAATATTCACACACACACACATGTACACACACACACACACACACACACACACACACACATGTACACACACACACACACACACACACACATGTACACACACACACACACACATGTACACACACACCCCCAGATGTATGGGCACCCCACACAAGGATAAATGCTCTCATGGGTATACATGCCGGCATAAATAGCTGTGGTGTTGACTGCAGTATGTTTGCTGTGGTCTCCACACCCACACATACTTATATATACACACAATTCTTTCTCCCTACATTACAATGCTTTATGAGCTAAACACTTTCATATTATTCCGATGTTGGATTAGTTGATTATATTTTATGGTGTGTTATATTGAGTTTCTGTAGCCTGCATGGGGCTATAGCCGAGCATGCATCAAATACATAAGCCTAAACGTGACATCAAATATAAGCTTGTAAACTCATTATGATCAAATTTCCTTTTCAGAATAAGGTATAGCACACTTATATAATCCCAGACATGTCAACTGCAAATACTGCAAATATTACATACAGGCACTTGCACACAAATAAACTGCACACAAATACACAATATACAGCACACAAATACACAATACACAGCACACAAATACACAATATACAACACACATATAACACCACACAAAACTCAAAGGTTGAGCAGTTATTCTCCAACTCAAACATTGGCTCACGTTGTGTGTCACATTGTGTGTCCTTTCAGTGTAATGATGTGGTGAACTGTGGAGTGTCATGACTCTGATGTAGAGCTGTGTACTGTAGAGAGAGGCGGACCTTTGAGCGCGGCTCTGTTTAGCTGCATGCCTTCCACTGGTCACCGTCTCTCCCGCCCCTCTGTCGCCACGGGAATGGGGCAGCACTGCCAGCGGGACTCCTGTTGAGGGAAGGGTGGACACACACACACACACACACACACACACACACACACACACAATCAATTAATATAACCAACCAGTGTGTTCATCATAATGTAATGATAAATGTAAAGTACATCATAATGTAATGCAGTGTAAGACTGCCAAAAATCCAATTAGACTCCAAAAATCCAATAATATATACATTTAATAACGGCACATTACTGTAAAAGATGCATTCTTTATGTTTTAAAAATGCAAAAACATTTATTCCTTGTGTTTTTACTATGTACATGATTAGGTTTGATTTTATGGCTAGAGTTCAGTGGGATTATGGTCAGGATTAGGAAGGTTAGGTTAGGTTCAGGTCAGTTTAAAAGTAAAACTCATGGTTAAAATAAAGTTAGGTTTGAATGATCATTTACACTCATAGTTAAAATGAAGTTCATCTTCCTCACAAGTTCAGTCCACTGATGGCGACTGTGGAGTTTTCCAGTCTGGGTTCTTTCTGGGTGGGAGGGGGGGGGGGGGGGGGGGGTTGTCTTTTTTTCTCATACGAATAAGCAAACAGGCTCCAAAAATAATTACACATTTTTAGAGTTTAACATTTCTTACATCCCCTGCACTTCATGTGTAGATTATAAATTGAACTCGCTTTTAAATGCATAAAGGTAAAGTTATTTATTATTAATATTGGTATCGACCACAGCAAGGTGCTAATTATTATTTATTGCATAAGCCCAAGAAAATCATTATGAGTGTGTTGTGTACGTGCACATGTGTACATGCATGTGTGTGTGTGTGTGTGTGTGTGTGTGTGTGTGTGTGTGTGTGTGTGTGTGTGTGTGTGTGTGTGTGTGTGGTTTATCTTGGCCTCAATATGATCCAAACAATGATTGTTTTGCTACCACTGCCACACCACTTTAAAATCCCTTATATAAATACTGTTTCTTAATGTTCCCCAAAATAAAAACACCAGCACCCCCCAAATGCACATTTGCCAAACTAAAACCAACAATTCCTCTTCAAACTGCTTTAATCAAATGCTTTCATTGTGGTCGCTGCTGTTTACTGTACACATATTTCCTCTTGTAGTCTTTGTGGGAAAGAGCTTCTCTACTACCCTGTTATTCTGGACGCTCTCTCGTGCATTAAGGTGCTATCATTGGCTTTGATTGTTGTGTTGTTGTGAGTGTGTTTCGTACACAGAGCTGATATGGCTAACCCAGAATGTTGTTTAGGACCAGTATGAGTGTATCATCCCTAAAGCTAAATTGTGTGTCAGTAAGTGACTCCTTTGTTGGGCTTTGAAACTGTCAGCCATCACATTTCTACTGTTGGTTCTTTTGTGTGCAACCTGTGTGTGGGGGCTGATGGGTAAGGGAGACATTGTGTGCCGACTGCCTGGTTTTGATTGGCTGGACAGTCGAGGTTCGTTAGCAGACCCTCCTGGGAGAACAGGAACCAGGCCAGGCAGACATACATACAGACAGACAGACAGACATACATACATACAGAAAGAGACATTTGTTTTCAAAGAAGTCATGACAGAATTGAAAGGGTCAGCTGACTGGACTTAAGAAAACGGATTCTCCACACCTCTTATTGAGCCTTAATGGATGCCACAGCCTCATATGCCCTCCCTGCTGCCTTATGGCTAAAACTGGGACAATGATTCCAAGAGCACTCAATATTTTTCTTTTTTGGAACGCGACGTGGAGGATGGTACTGTTGTGTGGCTTGAGCCTTCTTCTTTCATCATAAGAAATTGTCATGCTATTATTATAAATGGTTTTGTCTGCTACAGGAAGATTTTGTCTATATGATGAACGGAAGTGTAACTTCACAGCCCTCTTAATTATGCCAGAAAAGATGCCAATCTGTCAAATGCTGGATGGGTCAAGCTGCGTGGGAAATTGAAAGCCTTTCCACATTTCCTGAATTGTATTACCCCCGTGTATTCTGCCAAGGTGAAGAATTTAACGGGTGTAATCTTACCGCAGGTGTGGTCTAATTAAATATCGCGTCTTTTGAACGACTGCAACGCATTTCAGAGGAAGAAATTAGAAAATTGTAGAGTTAATTGACCCCCTGAATCTACTGTCATTTTTGGAGCAATCAGAGCTTGGCAGTTCTGGACCGCTGAAAGCCGAGAGCCTTTTACAAATACAAGAACATCTTTAAAAAACTTTAAACAAATTAGTTCTGTTCTATAAGTACGATTTTATCATTCCGGTACACTAACCAGTGGTGTACACATATAAATAGTTTCAAATCACTGTCTAAACTTTGATTAGTGATTTCTAGTCCAGAGGTGGAAATATGAGCTGAAAGCGACCGTTGTGGTTTGGGAAATTGATCTGCGCGAATTAAGATCTCTTTGCATACTAATTGGCAAATTAGAGGTTTGCCTGAGAGAAGGACCCGTGATGGGAGATGCTCATTTCCTGTGTTGGTTAAATTGCCTTTTACAGTTGCTGAATATAGAATGTGATTAAAGATGGAGGAGTGTGTAGGGGCACTTTTAATAATAGCAAAGCCAATACCTGTGAAAGGGCAAGTATTCGGACAGATCTCTGGCAATTCGATGCAGGGCAAAACGATTTAAAAAAAAGGATAGGGATTGCAAGAAATATTGCAATCTCTAAGATGATGGTAGGCAAACTGGGGGAGGGAGGAATCAGCCGCTTCCGTCGGATGTATCTCATCCGTGGTAATCAGACAAATGTTTTAAACTGAGATTTCAAACATTAGGCTACATATATTAGATACTCATTATTTAAAACCCCAAGCACCCAAACCTGATTGTAATGCTATTAAATCTATTAATATATGTGATAATAAATACGCCAGAAATACATATCGCACGGTGATGATGGCTCTCGAGAAAATGATTTAGTCAGTAGCGTCTTTCTAAATATAACACATATTGCGATTCAATAGGTAGTCCGGCATAAAGGTCTAGGTCAGTGGTTTTAAACATGTGGCACTGCACAATGTTTTTTGTGTAATTTTGCAAAGTAAAAATCCTTTTTTTTGTTGCAAAAAATAAAACATACTTCAGCTTGTTGAGCAGTCTTAGTACATGGCCAACAGAGCTGACTGGTGGATTAGCAAGCTAGTTATATCAATTAGTGCGAGCCTGAGTGAAACGTTTCTGTTGTCTCGTATGAGTTCTACCCATAATGGATTAATGGTTTTTCACTACAAAAGATTTTGATGCTGAACCTCCAGAAGCGGCCACTGTATTTCTGACAGAGAAACCCAAGCATAAGCCAAAGTTAAGGAAGTACGTCAGTTTTGTGGAGGGTAAGTGGCCCGTTGGGAGCCACTGGTTTAGGTTAATAACAGAGGACGTTTGGACTTTTGTGTATTCTGGTAGTACTGGTGGTAACGGCCAAGTTGTCAAGTAAATTCATGCATATAAACCAAAATAAACACGAGGAGGTGGAACAATTAAAAACATCTTAAACATATTGGAGATGTTTAGGACATAGTTTTGTCCTTGTTAGCATTGGTAAACAGCCATGCGGCCTTATCAACCCAGCTAATTTAGCGAAGTATTAGAATGTGTTTAGCATTATCACAGTCACCAGTGTATAAGCGGTCTATTACCAATAATAATAATAATAATAATAACAGAATAAGAGTAATAAAAGATCTTTACTCCAAGGCTGCAGGGTTGTGGTTGGGTCTAGTTAAGTTGACCCTTCTTATATATATATATATATATATATATATATATATATATATATATATATATATATATATATATATATATATATATATATAGTGTTAAAATATTGAAAAGTTAGGAGGGAAACATATATTGTAGTGATGTGTTGGCTCTTTAAGGATTGGCATGCAAAGAAGGCTACACCACAATGCCTGCACATTTCTACAGACCTTCAGCCTAACTCTCTTCTGCACACTGGGCTCTAAAACCTCATTCGGTTTGGTTGGGAGGATCACACTACTGCAGGTGATCATGTGCAAATGAATACAACATTCTGACATGGCCACCACAGGTACGTTCAAACAGCTTGTTAAGTAAATACAAAAAATTAGGGTTTGAGTTTAATAAAGTCAGTTGAATAATACTGGCACAAGGCAGAGAATGAGAACAGTGGCCTATATATTTTTTTCTGCATTATCTCACATGGTAAAAATACTTTTCAAAATGAACTTGGTATCAGTAGTCCATGATAAATGGCTGAATATGGCTTTTTCTACTTTGACTGAGTAATAATATTAGTGACCGTGGTAATACATTTTAAAAGAATCCAGCACCACAGATCATATAGCTGTGGTCTCTCACCCTCTCAGATGATGAATCAGAAACAACACCAAGGACTCAGTTTGGGGGGAGTCGGGGCGGGGGGGTTGGGGGGATTGAATACAGGACTGTCCTGATATCAGGAAGAAGTAGACTTGGTGAACTCATTCCAACATGCTCCAATCCAGAAGTATTTATTAACAACTGGTCGGTCCCATAGCAGTGCCCCGGGCCAGGACTGTCTGTTTTTGATATCTGCTCTGAGTTCATCATGTTTTCTACTTCTTTTTTTATTTTCTACATTTTTTCTGCTCGTTCAAGGTAACCATGAACACCAACCACTGCATTGTTTTTGTCATCAGTGAGTGCATTACACCCCCCCCACCCTTTATGTATTTGCTTGTGTTTTGCATTTTGGCACTCTTAACCTTGTGTGTTTTCTAATAAACCCACAAAACCCATTTGTTTTTATGTTGTTGCCAATACTGTTTGTCCTCAAGGCTGTTTTCTTGTGTTTCTGCTTTCTGTTATTTATGTATGTTTATAATGAGCGCAGCGTTTTAAGGCTGCAAAGTCTCGTGAAGGCGTTCTTGTTTCTCTATATGACAACATTGCTTCAAACCATTGCAGCAGGCCATCTCTGTGCTGCCAGTTTTACACTTGTGTTGTGTGTTTAGAGAAACGTTCGCCAGCTAGCCCCGGTTTGCAGGTGGTACCACACACAGCTCCCTCGAGAGTCCAAGCCCGTTGGGGAGCAGAGAGATTTGCTTCAAATGGATGTTTACTTCTCTCCAGCTGTTGCACTGTAGTGTGTGGGACGTTTATCATGCGTGTGAGGTGTGTGAAGCCACCAGGTGCCACACCTCTCCTTTCTGCAGTGAAATATGTTGGATCCACTCACCATTTGGGAATGTAGAGGCTAGTTGATGCTAGAAGGCAGGAAACTATGGGGCTGTGGTGAAGTCCACACTCTCCTCAGTCATCCCCAGATCAATCTTTTTAACCCCCTGGGAAATCTGTTACTGAACATAGAGCTAAGCTTCTCTTTTCTGACAGTACTGATCAATTACCTGTATGGCAATCAGTTAGATTTGCTAGATTTCCATTTAGTTTTTTTTTGTAGGTATAGTTTTGTTCTGAAACAATATAAAGTCTTTTAACTTCGGTCTCAGTCATTAATCTTTTACCCTGTGCCCTCATTTTTGGTGCTTTCAGAAATCTCTGTGTGTTACGAACTCCCCGGCCATCCCGCAAGCTGTTCAAGTGTCAGCGGGCAGCTGTAATTCACTTTCATTGTGCAGTTCTTCATCATAAGCAGGCCCCTTTTTTCCCCCCATATCATTTCATTTGGTCTCCCCAAGGGAGCCCACATCTTCAAGCTAAGCTAAGATTCACCTCATCATTTGACATGCATTGTCAGGATCATGCCATATTTCTTAATGAGGGCTACTCAAACAGGGGCCTTTGGGACACATTTGGCCTACAAATGTATTCTGGTTACGATAGTAACAAGGGTTTTATGCAGCGACATGTGGTAGTCACTGCGCTACACAGACTGCATTTGGGCCAAACTCTTGCTGAGCCCACCTCCACCGGTGCTCCTGGAGAAAGCTCCACCTCCCAAACCGAGTTAAACACCATGCCCCAAGCAGCAGGGTCGGTTGTGGCCTTCATGCTGCTCTCAATCGGGTCCTGTTTGTCCCTAGCTGCCGTTCAACTTCAACTTGGCTTGGCTGTGCTGTGTTCTCGCCCTGCTGGTTCCAGACCAACACAGGGATTTACTGCAGTAAAACACAGCCCCTCGTACCATGGATGGAAAACACTCTGTCTAAAAAGCTTTAAGGACATAATCAGTCTTTTTATGTACTTAAGCCCTTTTCGGTTACTACAGGATTAGGAATTTTACAAACCACCGTTCTCCCAGGAGCCGGTATTCTATGAATAATGACAGCAATTCTGAGAAATGCATAATGATGCACAATGTTCGATGCATAAATATTAACCTAACACAGCAAAGACGAGGCTACATAACACAACATGGCATCAAAACTCACTAGAGCTGGGATCAATCTAGCCAGCGTGGTTACCCACTATTCCACCATATTAGCCACCATTACGTGAGCTGTCCATCATGACCGGCGCTGGAGGGTGGGGTTGAGTTGGGGGTGGGGTTGAGTTGGGGGTGGGGTTGAGTTGGGGGTGGGGTTGAGTTGGGGGTGGGGGGGCTTGGGCTCTTGTGCTTTGGTTCTTCGGCTCGTCCAAGTAGGTGCTGGCCACACCCTTAATGTCCGTCCCACATAGTCTGGGGCTTTGTGCCAAACGCTGGCCGTTAGAGCAACTCGCTTTCCGGGAGTCGGTCATCATTAGGGCCTTTATCGATCTGGGTTCTGCTAATGAAACAAAACACATCACACACACACGCACACACACACACACACATGCATCATCCACACATACACATCATTCACATCATTTGTGGTTTTTCAGAATGATGATAAAAGTGGACTGAGTGTGAATTAGGTGATCTTCTTTCTGAGCCTGTCCACACACCCAGCATGCATATACAGGTTCTGGTGGAAAACGTAGTTCCATGAAATACTGATCTCAACTGTATTTTGGTCTGCGTGGAAATCTCTTCACGTTCTTTTGCTTTGTGCTCCAGGAGCAAAGAACAGAAGGTTCAACGTGAGCGTTTAAACAGCCGTCCACCCGCGATTATTAGCTGGGGGGTACGAGTCAAAGTCACCGTGAGCAGAATAGTTAGAAGAAGCCTGCTGTTTGGAGCAGCTTTGGTATAGGCTGGAAAGCTACATCCTTCATTTGAACAATTCTCAGTTCACACACACACACACACACACACACACACACACACACATACACACACACACACACACACATAGACTCACATGTAACACTATTGTTCTGCACCTGACCTTTGCTCTGTGACCCCCCTGCCATACAGACCACCCACGCTCTGAACCTAAATCCAGAACAGCTCACTGTCAAGACTTTGGTGTGAATTTGTGTATGCCGGTGTGTGTTGCATTTAAGCGTATGCATGCTTTCATTCTACTTATTCATGCTGTTACCCTCGTTGTCTTTGTAGCACCCCCTAACACACACACACACACACACACAAACTTTATCTTCATAAATATTTACCCTTTCATTAGTTGGATCAAAGTAGTAGTTGGATCTCTTTTTGCTCACGTGAGACTGTCTCTGGAGTCACGTCCGACAGATCACGTGTGACTCTCTGTCTGACTGTGCTGCTGAGCAGGTTTGGTGCTGTTTCACACTGGGACTGCAGGGAGAGGCCTTTCACACACTCGGCTAGGGACAAAGCAGCCTCTCACTGCACTTTGTGGGGCAGACATGTGCTGTGTGCATCCGCCCTGCGCACACTTGTCTGTCCATGTTAACATGATCCTCAAACACCTTTTGTTGGCAGGAACGAATGAATGTGTTTGGTGTTTTCATTTGAGATGAAACGGGTGAGTCAAGCTCCTGTGAGTCGCATGTTGTTTTTGGTTTAGTTTTAATGGAGATTAAAGTCACATGTCAAAGAGCTTTCACACGCAATTAACTCACACATGTGGGCAGAGATGTGTCATTAGGGACTGCAATGAGGACGCTTGAGCTGGAGATGGTTCCCTCAGTGAGGACCTGCAGTGTAATGCCAAGACAGGCTTCCCTCTATGCAAACTCCCATTTCAACAGCATGTACAGAAGTCTGGGGGGTATGTTGCATTTGTTTGTGTATGTGTGTGTGTGTGTGTGTGAGACCAAAGCCTCAAGAGGAGCTACACAGTGTCAGACATTGACCTGCCTTCTTCTTGGTTGTTGTCTCTCCTCTGTGCTGCAGATGCTATGCTGTCCCTCCCAGCCTCTCACAGGCCCGCCGCCCTGCCCAGCGCTACACCACACAGGTCCTGATCACGCAGAGTCTTGCTGCGTGGCCCCTTTGTTGAAATGTGATGAATGAAGTGGGTGACCAGGCAAAGAGTTTGACCCTTGAACCTGGGATCTTGACTTGAATCTGCCTGCTCTGTTCTGCTCTATCCTCTGACATTCAGCGAATATGATGTGAGGTTGGGCTCACACACTGTAGTAGCTACGCTGAGATCCAACTGCTGGTCTCCAGACACGACTGATATAATCCAGTGCTAGATCACTGATCTAGTGCTAGATCACGTCACACCTACTGGTTTTGTGATGTGGTATTTACGCTATGAGTCATAGTGTCCTTGCACACACGTACACACACATTGCAAATTATGAGCCGTCTTCTTCTACAAAGTTAATAAACAGGACTTGTCTTTGTTTTATTCAATTTTTTTTATTCAATAATTTAATCAAATAATTAATGCCGTCATCCCACCAGCCGCCAAGCCCTTCACTTTTAGCCCTGCTGGAAGCCAAGGGCAGCAGAACGGGATGAAGGTCGTTTAGAGGACACGACAGCAGAGAGCGCAGGAGGAGGCATATGAAGATGATGAGCAGACAATCGCAGCGACAGCTTTTACACGCCAGAATGAGGCTGCGTGTGCCCGCTCGCGTTAATAATGCTCGCGCGGAATCCAGATCTGCTCTCGGAACAGCGTGTTCTACTGCGATGTTGGCTGCGGGTGGCCAGTCAGAAGCCGGCAGGGTGTCGGCGTGGCGACCATGGACACAGAGGAGAGCGGGACAGATGGGGCTCGGAAGACAGACTGTCTGAGCTGGTGTGCTCTGGCCCGGTCACTGTGCCTCGTGTAGAGGTCATGGAGTCAAACTGCGTGGCGGCCATGAGATGAATGGCAAACAGCAGGTCAGTCCGGCCGATGAGCCCTCGCGGTGGAGACGCACCACGGCTAAATCGAGTTGCTACAGAGCAAGGAAATATAAACAAGTTCAGGTGAAGCGCTTCATCCATATTTTCACTCCTGTTCAAACCAGGCTGTCCCGTTCTCCTGTGTGCTTCTCAGCCGAGGATGCAGCGTGTCGGGCCTACGGTGACCATGTAAACAGGAATCAGAATGTCTAATTTCATGGGGCTCACTCATAACAAGATTAACACGCAATACCCACAATATAATGCCTGTATGCTTTTGGACACTGTGGCCCAAGTTAACTGAAATGCAAAAAGCGGAACTGCAGAACTGTTCATTTTCACTCAATATTGTTTTGCTGCTATGTTTTGTGTGTGTGTGTTTTAAATAAAAGATAGAATCACGCTGTAATCCAGGATTAGTCGAAGCAAATGTGCAGAAATGTGAAGAAAAGCTTATTTAGTCAGCTGCAGTATCGCTCGGACAGCGGTGGGAGGGTGCGGAGAGTGGAACGGATTGATGTGACAGGCCAGGAAGGATGTCCATTTAACGGCCAGTGTGACATCGTAATGGGGAGACAAGTCCCAAACAACCCAGTGAGCACATTATCTCCCTGGGGGGGTGGACGGACTTAGGAAGGGGGGGAGGGTCATCAGACAGGCCTGGGAGACGCTTCATCAAGTTCAGCAGGGCGGCCATCGTTCCAAAAGCTTCTTGTCTTCAGCTTTCTTCCTGCTGCACGCTTCCGAGGTGTGGGCTTGTGATTCCTCATCAGTGCACATCTGTGGAGCTGCAGTAATAATGGATTGAATGTGTTATTGAGTCTGTTTCATCCCCTCCTCAGACAAATGGGCTCCAACAAGATTGTCTCATTCATAAGCAGAAAATAAGGTGGGATATGAGAACAAGGACCTATTGATCTGGTTTTTGTCTGTTATAACCTCTGTTCTTTGGTTTCTAAACTAACAATGTAGCTTTATCAAACACCAGCTTTAACTAGTGATTTAATGTACTGAGCTGCTGGTTTAAACTATACATTTGGATTTAGGACTAATTATATGACCAATGCAATTACATTGACATAGAAAGAACAATATGGAAAAGAGTTTCTGTCCTGATGCATTGTGAACTTGTAAAGTGAGCTGATTAGCACTTTGAGTTTTGTATAGATTCGTATTGTAGCTGTGTTGTTTCAAACAGCTCTGGTAGACCTGACCTCTTACCAGACACCAAGGCCAGAAATGCACCTTCCCAGAGAGAGAGAATATAACTTAAAGTGTTAAGCCGGAAACACAATCTGCAATAAGCAAGACATTTTGAGGCCGAAAAACAGGCAGAGAAGTTTTGCGTAGTTCTTGCTGTTTGTGTGTTCACATGGCGCTGGTCGTAAACATAACGAGATCACTCTGCAGCCAGCATGAGCGCTGCATTTAGCCTCCGCTCATCTCCCAGGGCCCACGACATGCATCCCGCCCCATCCTTTGTGAGAGACAGACACGGCGGCTCCCCGGGGCATATTCTGTCTCTCTCTGTTGGCTTGTGTTGGACGTTTTGTCAAGGCTGTGGTCTGCATGTCCCTGTCACCTGCTGTTTATGCCCTGGGGCTGGAGAGCAGTATTAGCTCTTGCTCCCATAGCCTCTCATCCAGTGACCTGCGTGTGGAGAGAACTGCACCTCCAGCAGAGTCCCCCGTTCACATTTGTTTTGCATCACTGTGGAATACACAGTAGTTCACAAACCAAAGCGGTTGGACCAAACATAGGAAAAGAAAAATGTCCCCAAGCATCTAGAGTTGTCCCCAAAGTGTCTCCTTTCTCCCATACTGGTTTTCTGGTTGAAAGGTCCCACAGTAGTCATGGAGAGGAGTACTGGGCAGATGGATGAGAGAGACACTGCTCCTAAAACATCCTGGTCATTTTCACACAGTCTAAAATGAGCCTGACGTGTACTCATATAGAGAAGCAGAGACTGCTAAGATAACCCAAAATTCTACTTGCAGATACTCCTCAAAAAAGGGGACACACATCTAAGATTGAGTAGATGTCACCCAGAGATTTTCCACATAGGATACATTTAGCATAATTAGTTTGTCTGACCGTAACCATAATTTACAGAGCTTTCTTCTGCTTGGGTATTCATATGAGAAACATCTAGGGTTAGGGTTAGAGAGAAAAGGGAGAAAATTCAACCTTGGTCTTCTTTGAGACTCAATGCAAGACTTAATGCAGTGGATATCAAAGTGTATTTCCACGTCTAAAATAGGGAGCAAAATTTGATCACTGAGCCATAAATTTTGTGCACTTGGCACTGCTCTACACACCCAGTCCAGTATAACATACAAATAATAAAGTACTGCATTGAGCTGAATTAATATTGTTATTGGTATGAATATTCCAATTAAGGGCATTTCTAAAGTTGCCATTGGAACTGATGCTCGTGGTCTGGCATGCACAAGTCCACTCTGGATCACTCTGGAACACTCTGGTCCACTCTGGAACACTCTGGAACACTCTGGAACACTCTGGTCCACTCTGGATCACTCTGGAACACTCTGGTCCACTCTGGAACACTCTGAAACACTTTGGAATACATTGTGTGCTCTGGAGTCAAGACTGATTTGATAGGTCGTAATTGTTTTTCAAGGGATCCGATCGATGGAGGGGTGGAGGGTGGGGTTTCAGTGGAGCACACATAGCATTAATTTGCCTGGACCAAAATGGAATAAGCGCTCCTCTGTGGGCAAGAATAAATTATAATATGCAGCCACTTTATTAGGAAAAAATGTCATTAGAACCACTATGTAGGTGTGTAGTTGGAGACTATAGGCAGACTAACAATCTGGGTTAGTCATCATCTGTCTCTTTCATAGTTGCTGAGGGCATGACCATTGCTGGCTGGATATTATTTGCTTGGCCAAACACTCCATCCAGCAGTGACATTGACTCATGAAGGCATCTCAACTACACAATACCCTGCACTACACTAAAGATTCCCAGCAAGCATTGTGAGTACTTGAATATGCGCAAGCTAGTACTCTGACTATTAAAGGTGCATTAGTCAATCTACCACTGTTTTTATTCATTAAACTCAGCTGTGAAATTTGTAGAATATATAAAAAATGTAGCACTGTCGTCAAAGTGTGAATTAGGTGCCTCCCCAAGACCCTATTACTCCTCCCTCATGTCCATTTGATTGGCTGAGAAAATGTGGTGGAATCAGGTGTCGACTCCCACTTCTTTCACGTACACACACTTCACACAGGCGTATGGATGCTAAAGATCGCATTCTCCTTTTCTGCTGCATCTAGGTATATATAAAAAGACTTCTCAGTTAACACAAGACATTGAGAGTGCTTGGTTTCAGTCTAGAATGACTATTATGAAAGCATTATGAATAGAGAATATGTGTGTGTAATATATGTTGGATATATAATATTTTGGATATAATGGATATACATTATATTATGTTTTGGATGTTATATATATATATATATATATATATATATATATATATATATATATATATATATATATCCAAAAATTCAATAATCAATGAAAATTATACTCCTGCCTCATATCTCAGACCTGCAAGGTATAATTTAAATCAAATCTATTTGGTGACTTATCTTGGATTTGAGGTAATGGCATGGGAGTGATTTTTCAGGAGGAATTATATTGGATGGGAGTGGAGAGAGGGGTGTGTTGAATTTTAGAGGTACTGTTTTGATACTTCCCTATTATTTCTGTAACTGCAAAGTTTGGTTCAAAGTAAATGTATTCTGGTTACCTATCTTGATGTATAGACTGTACCACAGCAGAAGCAGAGGGGTGTCTAAGAGGACTGACGGCATAAAAGCTGCAATATATCTTGTTTACTTTTTAGAGTTATTTTTTATTCTTGTTAATGTTTGTTTCTGTTGTGTTGAACTGTTTAGTTCTGCTTTGTGTTTGTGCCGAGGGGGTCGGGGTCTGTGTGTGCAGTTACTTCTCCATTTGTAGTCTGTTTTGTTTCTCTTGTGTCTGTCAACATTACAAAGACCCCTTTTTCTTGGAAAACATTTGCTCCAAAAGAAGGCTGATGGTAGAGCAGGCAGTGCTGGGGCAGCCTCAGCAGGTCCTACGGGTGCCGTGTTCACTGCAGAGCGTCGTTGGGCCCTGTACCCGGCCTTGTGCTGTGGAGCCGGGGGAGCTGGACTCTCTGGAGCAGTCGCTGTCCTTCCAGAACCTCTGGGATGAGTTAGAGTGGGGCACGAGATCCAGATCTAACACTACTCCCACTAATGCTCTCGTGAGTGAATACGGTCAGAACCCACCGTCCCAGAGTAGCATCTCTTCCTGTAATGCACTAGGCGTCAGGGAGCGATTAGACACAAACGCTGAGAAGAGAGATTTATTAAACGCCATTCCAAAATCAGGGTCACTCAGACAGGCAGTGGTCAAATATGAGAGGGAGTCCGTAATATTAACATAACCCACACACAAAAACACATGAGCACAAACCATAATATCACACTGAAGCGTAAACACGAAACACGATAGCAAAACGGGGCTGTATGAGAAAACATCATACATTCAACAATGACCAGCAACTCAGTAGACAAAACACAGGGTTGATATACACCACACTAAACACGAAACACCTGAATACAATACTGAGGGGGCTGGGTTACAAAACTACTAATGACAAAACATGGCTAAATAAACAAAACATACATGATTGACAGCTGGGGGAGGGGCTAACCGTGACACTTCCCAGAAGACTAAAGACTCTTACAGCAAGATGGGGACAAGCTCGTCATTAAAACCATTATGTTTTGATCTACTACCCTGCATACTCTGCACATATACAATAGATGTCACAGACATTTTTGTCAATGCATAATGTTCTGAATGTTAATAAATGGCAGTGATTGCTACATACATAATGTAATCTGTTTTTCAAAAAGCATTTTAATAAGAATTATTACATTTATATAAATATATCTATTGTTTATGTTTCTTGTTATTCCTTCATTTTGAAGTAAATAAAGGGAGTTCTCAAAATAGCATAACATAAAATTGTTACCATTCATCTATTTATGAGAGCTCTAAGCACTGCAATGCATTAAATTATGAAGAACTTTTCTATGTAAAAGCCAATGAGTTCATCATATAACCTACATACCAAGTTAAGGCACCTGAATACAATTAGTTTCAGGCAAACATTGTAGTCCCGAGAATTTTGGCAATGAGTCACGTTGACATTGAATATACTGAACTATAACTTTCTATTTCAAATTAAGGTGTTTTTATGTAGTTATCCTGAGTTTATGTAAATTTAATGAGTATCCAGCTCTTATCCTGACGTGCGGAGAGAATAATAGCCCGCTTCCGCATCAGGACAGTGTTCATGTCAGCAGTAGTTGTGCCAGACTTGGGACTTAAGCTAGAAGCTGTATTCTCTATTTATAATTCATTTATAATACTCATTCAAGATTGAAACACTTTCAATTAATTGTCTTCTACCAATGTAGAAGTGTAGAAGTGTGATTCTGCTGGGCAACACCTGCTAAACCCTTCTGAGAAACACTAGTTTTTTGTTGCAACGTTAACAATTCTCTTCCTTACCCCAAATGTCACATATTTCCATGACTACTTGACCAGCAGGCTCCCAGCAGCTGACTGCTGGACAGTACTGGTGTAATGTTTGTATGAGCGTCCGCGTAAGCAGCTTCAGGCTAATGTCATATTTCAGGTGTGAATCCAGGATCATAGCTTAGGGACCATTGAGAATGTTTGTTTTTCTTGCTAAAAAAAGTAAACAAACAAACAAACAAACAAAAAACATTTGAGAAGGAAGAACATCTTTTTGGGTAGGGAAAAGAATGTGGATCTCATCATTGGTGAGGCAAGGGGGTTGTGTTGTTAAAATATGATGGTTGCTGTTTTTTTGTTTTTAAAATAAGATGTAGTAACCATATACTTTTTATGGCTTTCATATTTTCTCAGCTTATCATAGACAAATGTTTCTGTTAACCAAAAATCAACAATAGAACCTAAACACACACTAAAAAGGTGCTCAAGCATGTGTGTCTAGCACTCTAAAAGCGTGTCTAGTTCCCTTAAAAGGGGGCATCCATTCCACAGCTAAATGAGTGTAGATGCTCTGTATTGCAGTGGTATTCTGTCAGATTAATTGTGCTGTGGGTAATATTCCAGACTCTGCAGCCAGGCAAAGAGTGCTGAGCTGTAGAATGTGTAGACTGCAAAGGTGAACAAAAAATACTCTTTTGCTATTTCAGTCTCTCTTTGTGAGGAAAATGAAATGGACAATGCCATTAGGAAGGTCAGCCAAGTGTGAATGCTTAGTCTAGACATTAATACATCAGCCTGTCAAGCTGCTAGTGTACAGTTTACAGTACTGTGGATTAGCCGATGGCAGGAGATAATGCTAATGTTAGCAGAGCTGCGTACGAAAGGTTCATTAGGTAGTGCCTACTGAAAAATCTTAAGATGGATTTTGAATCACAGCAGAATCACAGGAAATCCAGAATCTTATTGTTTGACCCGTCTGATCGCTTTCTGATCTGTTTGTACCCCCAAACAAAACACACACACACACACACACACACACACACACACACACACAAGAAAAACATTCCCTACAAACAACAAGAGATCTTCAGATGAACAGTGGGCACGCCCCTCCCCCGCCACTCTCTTGCCCACCGCCATGGCCTGTGATCTTCAGAATAAAGCATTTCTTTCGGAGATTGTTTAATTATGGTTGTATTCGGGCACCTTTAGATGTGTGTAACTCAGACACACTGATAATTGGGACTGCCCCACACACCGAGACATTCATGTGGTCCTCGTCTCACATTCACCGCGGGCTCACTTTTTCAGAGCTCCCTGGAGGGCTTCGGGTTTAAAGACACTGCTGCGTGTTTGTGAGGCACCTCACTCAGGGGCCAACGGTGGCTGAGGTTAGCGAAGCAGGAGAGGAGGAGTCAATTACACACACACACACACACACACACACACACATACACAGTGTGACACAGCTGCTGCTTTCGAACCCTGATTGTTTTCCACATGCTATCAGCTCCTCCTCGTTAAAACCGACGGTGGGATCATAAACAGTCCAGTGAGAGCCCAGTGACGACACTAATCTGTTGCTGTGGACATCGAGGGTTATTTTTGTCATGATTACAACTGTCTCCCTATGGGCAGAACTAATTGGAAGTGATCAGCTTCTGATTGCTAATATAAGAAAATACTGATGTACAGAAGAGGGTGTGGGGACTTTGAGGGCCTTCTCCTGCAGATAGCGCTGAGCTCACTGGTTACAAATAATCAATACAGTACACTTCTCTCTCTCTCTCTCTCTCTCTCTCACACACACACACACTCTGCATGCTCTGTGAGCTTTCCGTGTCTGCAGCGTTTACCTTGTTGGGGGAACCGCATGTAAGCTGTCTTTGGCAACCTGGTGGCGCTGATCAAACCCGTTGCTACACTGTTTGAAGTGAGACACGTAGCACCAGAACACATCAAAGGAGTCCTTGAAGCATCTTTTGAAGGGACGCTCCGCACGGGGCCTGGTCCTCGCCCCGGGGGACATAGGTGGGGACGCACGCCTTTGATGGGGTCACCTAGAGCAATTTATGTAGAGGAACGAGAGGAGAGCTGAGGTTTGTTGTGCGCTCGGGACATAGTCTAAGCATACATGCTCACACACACACACACACACACACACACACACACACACACACACACACACACACACACACACAATCGGAGATTGCAAAGGGGTGTGTTCTAGAAGCTTGAGGTGATGGATAACTCATTATTATACCTTTGAGACAATCTGCATTCATTTTCCTGTCAGGTTTCTCTTTCTGGGAACAAATGGACACATTCTAGCCTTTACTGTTACCCTCTCTCTCTCTTTCTCTCTCTCTCTCTCTCAATCTCCCCCTCCATGTTTCTGTTGGCTTATTCTCAAGAGATGTTTCCTTCATTAATGTGTAGATGGGACACTGTAGTTGGTCGCAGTGCAAAGGGCACTGACACAGCCATTAAAAAAATATATATATTGTGATGTGTTTCTCACCTCATACATAATGATGCCTGGTGTCATGTATAAGATCAGTGTGTCCAGACAGAGCTATAGGCATGGACCTGATGGAGCATGTGACCCGTGGAGCGCGTTTGGTTGTGTTTAGAGCTTTCTTAGGGTGAGCTGTCACCTGCAGGTATATGAGTCCATCCCTTCTTCTGCTACCTGGCCAGACATTTAAGATGTGAATTCCTGAGCTTGCTGCTGTGAGCCAAGCATGGGAAACCCAGTTGTGGTTCTTCGGCTGACAGTGTTTATGAGCTGGTGTTTTTCTGGGCTCCTCTGTGATCTAACCTTGTGATTGTGTATTAGAGGCAAACTCTCTTTGCTGGAAAGATTGATGGAGGAAAGAGTGCATCTTCCTTCCTCCCTCTATCTATCTATCTCTCTTTCACACACACACACACACACACACACATACACACACACACACACACACACACACACATACACACACACACACACACACATACACACACACACACACACACACACACACACACGCACACACACACACATACACACACACACACACACACACACACACACACACACACACACACACACACACACACACACACAGTCCCCCTCCCAAAAATACACACTCCCTTTCTTCTGTCCTGACCAAGATGGATGAGTCTGTGGATGGTCCTCCCACGGGTACCTAGCAGTGGGGTAGAAGGGTACACTGGTGAGACGGCACGTGCCTCTTTTGTTCCTGATGGGAACCAGTATCTCTGTTACCCATGTCAAAGTTTAGCTCCTGGCAAATTCCCGTCCCCTCTGTGCGTGGTGATCTGCAGAGGAACACCTTTCTGAGTGCATTAAAGGCAGATATGCCTCTAGGGCTGATTGGAGTAAAACTCTTATCTTTCAGCCCCTTTCTGTGACAGTTATGCGTGGAGTCCAAATCCTCCCCCTGGGTCCTAGTGCCCTCTTAGCTGGATAGACATGAAGAGGAGGTCAGGGACAATGGCTGATGGATGATGGCAGGTGTTGCAATTAACTGGGGTAGGTCTACTGAATATTTATAAATTGGGATAGGTCTATCGAACATTTAGAAATTGGGATAGGTCTACTGGATATTTAGAAATTGGGATAGGTCTACTGAATATTTATAAATTGGGTTAGATGTACTGAATATTTATAAATTGTGTAGGTCTAGGAATATTTTGTACAGTTTGTTCACCTGGGCTAGAGCAATGGCAGATGTGTCACTACAGTATGTATCTGATTGATGCAATGTTAGGTTTTGGTTTCTGAAAAAGGTGATCAGCAAAGAAATGACTTTTAAATTAAAGCCCCAGAGGTCTGAAAGAGATCAAAACAACTGTGAAGCAGTGACTCAATCTGGCAATCAAGCTCTCTCATTGGGTTATGAATACATAAGCAAACTCTCTCATTGGGTAATGAGCACACGAGCAAGCTCTCTCATTGGACACAAGGTGACACAAGGTGTCTGTCAAATGCGAAGGTCCTCTAGCTTAAGTTTAAAGTCAACGGAAGCTGTGGATACACACACACACACACACACACACACACACACACACACACACACACACACACACACACACACACACACAGACACACACACACACACACACTGTAATGCAGAGGCAGCAGGGAACAGCTGTTGGCCTATGATTGATGGAGCTGACTGCTGGCGCTGTTTTGGAGACGTAGGTGGAGTCATTATGGCTGACACAACAGAACCATGCAGTGGCTCAAGAGGCAGCGGGCCTGCCACAGCCCTGTCACTGTTCTACCACGTTCTGCACTGTGACTGACTGGGCTGCCGAAGCCCTTCGGACGAGGGGACATTACAGGCTAACACCGACAGGGGAAGATCCTCCTTGTAGGATCACACACACTCGGGCTGTATCATTATATGTTAATCACTGACTTTGATATGTTGTCTGTGGAGGTCGCAGTAAAATGTGTAATACTTGGACATTTGCTTGGTTTAGTTACAGTGTTCAATAAGTATTTATAGTAATTCTGCTCAGTGAGTTTAGTTACCGTAATCCTGCTTAAGTATTTAGTTGTAGTATTCATACTTAGCAAGTATTTAGTCATATTCCTAATTAGCAAGTTTTCAGTAATAGTAATAGTGACAGCATGCTGGATAAAAATATACTCAGTGAGGGCATAGAGGTGCTGTTAGTGTAATAACATAGGGGTGCTGTTAGTGTACTAATGTAGGGGTGGTGTTAGTGTACTAATGTAGAGGTGCTTTTAGTGTACTAATGTAGGGGTGCTGTTAGTGTACTAACATAGGGGTGGTGTTAGTGTACTAACGTAGGGGTGCTGTTAGTGTAATAACATAGGAGTGCTGTTAGTGTAATAACATAGGGGTGCTGCTGTTAGTGTACTGATGTAGGGGTGCTGTTAGTGTAATAAGATAGGGGTGCTGTTAGTGTAATAACATAGGGGTGTTGTTAGTGTACTAACGTAGGGGTGCTGTTAGTGTAATAACATAGGGGTGCTGTTAGTGTACTAACGTAGGAGTGCTGTTTGTGTACTAACGTAGGGGTGCTGTTAGTGTAATAACATAGGGGTGTTGTTAGTGTACTAACGTAGGGGTGCTGTTTGTGTACTAACATAGGGGTGCTGTTAGTGTAATAACATAGGGGTGTTGTTAGTGTACTAACGTAGGGGTGCTGTTAGTGTAATAACATAGGGGTGCTGTTAGTGTACTAACGTAGGGGTGCTGTTAGTGTAATAACATAGGGGTGGTGTTAGTGTACTAACGTAGGGGTGCTGTTAGTGTAATAACATAGGAGTGCTGTTAGTGTAATAACATAGGAGTGCTGCTGTTAGTGTACTGATGTAGGGGTGCTGTTAGTGTAATAAGATAGGGGTGCTGTTAGTGTAATAACATAGGGGTGTTGTTAGTGTACTAACGTAGGGGTGCTGTTAGTGTAATAACATAGGGTGCTGTTAGTGTACTAACGTAGGGGTGCTGTTTGTGTACTAACGTAGGGGTGCTGTTAGTGTAATAACATAGGGGTGCTGTTAGTGTACTAACGTAGGGGTGCTGTTAGTGTACTAACGTAGGAGTGCTGTTAGTGTAATAACATAGGGGTGCTGTTAGTGTACCAATGTAGGGGTGCTGTTAGTGTACTTACAATAGGAGTGCTGTTAGTGTACTAACATAGGGGTGCTGTTAGTGTACTAACGTAGGGGTGCTGTTAGTGTAGTAATGTAGGGGTGCTGATAGTGTACTAATGTAGGGGTGCTGTTAGTGTAGTAACATAGGGGTGCTGTTAGTGTACCAATGTAGGGGTGCTGTTAGTGTACTAATGTAGGGGTGCTGTTAGTGTACTAACGTAGGGGTGCTGTTAGTGTACCAATGTAGGGGTGGTGTTAGTGTACTAACATAGGGGTGGTGTTAGTGTACTAATGTAGAGGTGCTGTTAGTGTAATAACATAGGGGTGCTGTTAGTGTACTAACATAAGGGTGCTGTTAGTGTACTAATGTAGGGGTGCTGTTAGTGTACTAACGTAGGGGTGCTGTTAGTGTAATAACATAGGAGTGCTCTTAGTGTAATAACATAGGGGTGCTGTTAGTGTACTGATGTAGGGGTGCTGTTAGTGTAATAACATTGGGGTGCTGTTAGTGTACTAACGTAGGAGTGCTGTTAGTGTACCAATGTAGGGGTGCTGTTAGTGTACCAATGTAGGGGTGCTGTTAGTGTACTTACAATAGGAGTGCTGTTAGTGTACTAACATAGGAGTGCTGTTAGTGTACTAATGTAGGGGTGCTGTTAGTGTACTAACATAGGGGTGCTGTTAGTGTACCAATGTAGGGGAGCTGTTAGTGTACTAACATAGGAGTGCTGTTAGTGTACTAACGTAGGAGTGCTGTTAGTGTAGTAATGTAGGGGTGCTGTTAGTGTACTAACGTAGGGGTGCTGTTAGTGTACTAACGTAGGGGTGCTGCTAGTTTAATAACATAGGGGTGCTGTTAGTGTACTAACATAGGGGTGCTGTTAGTGTACCAATGTAGGGGTGCTGTTAGTGTACTAATGTAGGGGTGCTGTTAGTGTACTAACGTAGGGGTGCTGTTAGTGTAATAACATAGGGGTGCTGTTAGTGTACCAATGTAGGGGTGCTGTTAGTGTACTAACATAGAGGTACTGTTAGTGTACTAACGTAGGGGTGGTGTTAGGGTACTAATGTAGGGATGCCTAATTTTTTTGTCAACTCAACAAAAGTCAAAATGATATTTTGTCAAATAAAATAGAAGTGATTTGGCCATATACTGTATATACTTTAAAATATTTTATGCATTTTTGTTGTGTAGATGAAGTCAATACTTGTTCATGCCTTGTTTATGTTAAAACAAAAATACATTTGAAATATTTAATTTTAATACAGAGTGTTACTCCCCACTGTTGTGTTTAGCCTGTGTCCTTCTGCTTTTTATCAGGCTGTTTTATTGCCCAGAGTACAGAGAGAGCTTAGCTGGGCAGCCTGTGTGCAAACATACACCCCCTTCTTCCAATGTGTGAAATTAGAGGTCACATGACCTTCTCCAGCCAATGAAATGCAATCAGGTTTACAAAAATGAATCCTGCAGTATTTTTTTTTTCTTCTGCCATGCAATCAGCTGGAAATGTGAATTGGTGACGCGTGGTTGGAGTCCCTCTGTGCTCTTTCTGCACTTTCAAACAATGTGCTGCTCTTAATCTGTTGGGTTCTGCTGTGCTTTATGAACCTTTTGTCCTTCACAGGTTTTCAAGCACCTAAATTGTAATATAGGCATAGAGGCAACCTCATTCCATATAGTTTAGTAGCAGACAAAATGTGATGGTTAGAGAGAGAGAGAGTGCTAGAGGGAGATTGAGAGAGAAAGAGATTGAGAGAGAGATTAAGAGAGATTGAAAGAATGAGAGAGGGATACTGAGAGAGAGGAAGATTGAGAAAGAGAGAAAGATTGAGAGAGGGAGTTTGAGTGAGACAGAGAGAGAGGGAGATTGAGAGAGAGAGGAAGAGATTGAGAGATGCTCTATTATATGTTTCATTTAGACACATTGTGTTTTATCTCTTTCACCGTGTTTCTTCATCTATGGATCCTCCCTTATGAAAATATAATCGATTTTTATTTTCCTTTTGACGTTAGAGCAAGTTTGCAGTTTTTTCATAGACAGTATTCAGCCCAAGCTTTGTGACACTCAGGATTAGCGCCGCCTGAGCTCCGATCGATAGACAAAATTACAGCAGCACCACAGAAGGGCAATAACGCTCACTTTCTTTAATGGAAATGGCCGTCATACCAATATTGTTTGCACATGGAAACTAATCCCCATTGATTTGTGAGGCCACTTTTATAAATTGAGAGGGTTAGTAAGACTGCATGGTTTGTGGAAATGAAGGAGCAATATATCTATACATCTATATATTATACATACACACCTGTTCAGTCCCAGAGATCCAATATTGTCCTGTATGAATTTGTCCTCCCATCCACCACTTGACGGAGGTGTTTTTGTGTGTGTGTGTGCGTGTGTGTGTGTACATGTGTGTGCATGTGTGTGTGTTTGTGTGTGCATGTGTGTGATGGAGAGAGAGAGAGAGAGAATCTCTTTACTGTGAACCAAAGCAAGGAAGCATCTGTGGTGTGATTGCGCAGTCTTATTAAAGCATACTGTGTTAACTGTTTAAATGCCACAGACATGATGATGTCCTGCATTATAGACTTATTCTGTTTCGGTTATTATTAAAAGTTCAGGCATTGTGTTGGTGTGTTTATTACTGCTTCGTTACTGTTTTTATTCATTAATGTGCAACTCCTTTAACTATAGGCACTTCTAATAAGGCTGTTACTGCTGCTCTGTTAATGTTCACTGGAAGTCAGCCCAGTTTCTATACATTTCAAGGACAATTGTTAAATTTACTATTGTACAAAATGGACAACTGCTTGAAAAGTAAAATAAGTAAAGTTAAGCTTGGGATCCAGTCTCTCTCTCTCTCTTTGAGAATGATCTACCTAACCCAGTACAAACAGATATATAGACCACGCCTGCCTGCACAGTGTAGTGGGACTGCAAACCCGTACTAGGACTGCAGACCCGTACTAGGACTGCAGAACCGTACTAGGACTGTCTTGACGAAGATTGAAGGACAAAAACAAGAACTCGCTGTCCAAATCAGCATCCGTACCAAACATCTCCCCACAGAGCCACAGCACGCACAGCTGCTGACAGACACAAGCACCCATGACGGGCTTCACAGTAAAGACAAAAGAGTCCCAGACCCAAATAATGGGCCCTATCTACTGTAAATCTTCTCATAAAAGGAACGTCTCCTGCGTGATTAAACCTTTTGTTTCCTGAGCGTCATTGATACCTCAGCTCAGGAGCTTATCAGCATCCTCATCTTAATGAGGAGAGACTACCCCCCCCCCCCCCCCCCCCCACACACACACACACACACACACACACACACACACACCCTGAGGGCAGTTAGGTCTTCCTTCTCTTTTCAGCTCTTCTTTTCCTGAAAGGTCTTGTGAGCTGTGGGAAGACGCTACCCCACAACAGACACAGAGCTCTGTCACTTCACGTCTCCCACTGCTGCCGTGTATCAGCCACAGGTGATGAACCCTTCTATCGTCTCCTGTGATTGCACTGGGACCTCCTGGCCCAGCTAGAGAACCAAAGGTGTGTTCCTGCTGCCGTCTGCGTCTTCAGGCAGAAACAGTGAGACCTCTTACATGTCGTATATGGAAGTTTAACATCTAAACATTAAAACCATGATTGGTGGGATGGTGATGCTTGCAATGAGTTTGAATACACCTTGAATACAAGGTGATGCTTGTAATGAGTTTGAGATTTAAAAGAACAGAATTAGCTCGCCGTAATGCATGGAGGAAAAAGTGTAAATGTAAATGGAGGAAAATGTGAGTGGTTGTTGTATAAGTGAGCAGTGATAGTCACGTACAACATCACCTCCACATGGCTAAAAGATTAATATTATTAAGAAGGTGGAAAGTTCAAGCAAAACACGTTTCCTCTCAATGCATAGAATAAGAGACAGAGACACATTGACTGTGACCTCAGTTAGAAAGGCTGTTTGCAGACTATTGTGTACAGAGGAGTGGACACTGATCATAAAGCAGTGTGGCATTATCTAACACACATTCTATCACCCATGTGTTACAAACGGTTTGATTTCTTATCTACAACAGCATGTATGTTTTCACGCATAAGTGTGTCCTCTTCAGGACGATAAGGGAAGGTATAAATTGATCACTGAAAGCAGAAAGTGATTATCAGAAGATACAGTGGACCAGTAAGCGAGGTGAAGGTTTTAGATGGTTGTTACCATTTTCAGTACAAGGATGAAACCCACTAGCCAAATCATGTTCATCTATTTGTATCAAGTATTGTATTGGTTGTTCAGGATATGCATTGACGTCTGGAATCCAGGGAAAACAATGTCTTTGGTGTTTGACTGGTGTTAGCTTCAAAACGATTGGTTGTGTGTATTTTGTGTGCGTAAACAAGTGTACCTTGTTCGCTTATGAAAATGCAAGCATGTCTGTGCCGATATAAACCCCTTGTATGTCTTGTGTATTTGTATGTCTGGCTCATATGTGTGGGTGTATACATCAGTGGCTGTAAGCTCTGTGGTCCATGTGTTCAGGTTATGTCATGCTGGGTGACTGTAAGTGTCTCTTCCGGTCTGATCTCGACCGGTGCACCGGTCTCTCCAAACTGCCAACCTGACCTCATGCTCTGTTCAGTGTGCTGATGCCATTGTGAGAGTATGACCCCTGACGGCCTGTCCTCAGACACCGGCCTCAGACTCAAACCGTAAACCGTTCCTCCACTCTCTTCTCACTGCTTTGCATCGTTCAAAGCTGACTGATCTGCAGGAAACTGGGGCATGGACACGTCCTTGACCCCTCTCTCACTTTTACTCACTCACATGTTTCATGCTCAACATGCTTGACAGAGAAAGATTCTGACACCCCATTGGAGGACTGAGAACAGGCGAGAGTCAAAGCACTGGTTATTGTGCCGTACGACGACATCCGCCCCGCCCCCCTCCTTGCACACGCTTACCCACGATCCTAAATACCCACACCCCACCCCCAAGCAGTTTGCCCACATGCAAGACCCCCCCAAATCCCTTCCTGCCACCGCAGCTTTAATCGCTGCAGTGGTCGTCTTTGCACACTGGGAGGTGAGTTCTCTTTGTTCTCAACCATGGAAACAACCCTGTGCTATGGCCCTGATCATCATTAAAGAGGTGATGATTAGACCCTCCTACAACTCTCTGGCCTCAGCAGTAAGCAAGTAATAAACCCAATACAGCAGCCTTGTAAATCACCGCCGAGACCTCTGGGAAATTGTTTAGTTGTGCTAAATGCAATTATAATAAACTTTATTTATGTAGTGCTGATTTAAAAAGCATAGTTACAAAATGCTTTATAGAAAATATTAAGATACAAAGAGAAAAAGCCATTAATTAGGAAAAGGCATAATAAGAAAAAGATAAAACAGAGCAATAAGAAAGCTGATTAAATATTTAGACGTGAAAAGAAAATACAAAGACTAAATTAATTAGGGGAGAGAAAAGCAGAATGAAAGCCTAATAAAAAGCTATATTTTAAAAAGTGCATTTTGAAATTCTTTAAAAAGATTTGAGTGTCATTAGCACTCGGGGCTTTCAGCAGGAGAATTTCAAAATACAGTAACTAAAAGCTGACAGGCTGTTCATCTTTTCGACAGGTTTTAGGGATGACCATGCATTAGTGTTAGCTGCAACGTCAAAACATTGTAAAATCAGTCCTTAAGGATTCAGGTGACCAGCCAAGGGCTTAAAGTGTGGATGAAATGGGATTCTGGCACTCTGATTTTAACTTCAGGTAAATATGTAATAGAGCTTTTGGGTAGGTCAGATAACAGAGAGTTACGATAATCCAGAAGTTTTCAGTTCACTGTCAGCAGTACAGAACATCATGGCTCACAGATGTGACTGGACGCTATTTTGCAAACATTGTTCTGTTACACAAAATCCTTTTTGTTTGTCCTTTATGGTCTCAATACACCTGTATACATAAGATCACTTTTCTGGCATGACACATCTGCACTTTAATGTGACCTGTGCAGTGAAATGGAGTTGACAGACTTCTAAGTATCAGACACTAAAGACAAAATATGTGTTGTCTGCATGTTGCAGGTGTTATATTTATTAATCATACCTGTTTACGATGTGTTAATAAACCCTGTTAATAAACACTCTGTGGTGTTTCTGCCACCTGCAACATTGTGGTCTTGAGTGCTACTGCACTGCTTAGTAAACCCGAGGGGTTCTCTGAGATGTTTGCCTCTGCGTGTAGGTCGGGGTGGTGTGCTGAATTAACCATCATTGATGGAGAGGGGAGCGGAGGAAGGGTTTGTCTCTGCCACTTTTTCTTCCTCTCGTTCCACACTTTGTAAACTACAAATGAGGACTCGTCTGAGGTCAGTTTTGTCAGGATCAAACGCCTCTCTCTGGCAGCACCCCTGTGGGGTTCCGAATGTTTGACCATCCAGGTGATCCAGCATCCTGCCTGGGGCCACACGGGGCAGGACAGAGAGGGTGCGGGACAGGGTAGAGTGTGTGCTGGACAGGGCAGAGAGGGTACGGGACAGAGCAGAGCGTGTGCGGGACAGGACAGAGCGCGTGCAGGGCAGGGTGTGTGTGGGACAGGGCAGAGTGCATGCAGGGAAGGGCAAGGCATGTGCGGGACAGGGCAGAGCCCGTGCGGGACAGAGCGCGTGCGGGACATGCCCTCAGCCTATCTGCCGTCACAGCACCATCACCGCGGCCTGCGGCGGGGTGTATCAGCTCGGTCCCCCGGGCATGTGAAGGGAAGCCCGAGGCGTGTGAGCAGACGGCGAGTGTGCCAAGGCGAAAAGACCAATTCAGCTGTTCTGCAGACTCTGCCTGAGCGCTCACACTTCCCCTGGAGGGTTCTTTCTCTTCCCCAATGCAATTCAATTTAAAAATCATTAGTGATTAAAGTGTCTGAAGTGTCTGAGAGTGAGTTGAGATGCATCCACTCAGAGCTGCATGCCTCTCTGCGAGAGAGGGAACCCTAGTTCCAACATCTGCCCCTCAATTCATCTCAATTAATACAGACATTCCTTTGGAGTACATAGAACTCTCTCTCCCTTTGCCTCTCATTCTTGCTTTTTCCCTTCCTCTCTGTCTCTCTCTCTCTCTCTCTCTTCCTCTCTTCCTGTCACAATCTCTCACTTTTTTCTCAGTTTTCATTCTGTCTCTTTTCCTCTCCCCCTCTCCTTTTCCCTCATCTCTTTGTCAAATTAACACTGTCAGTACGGCGGTTGTAAAGACGAGGGCCTTATTGATCATGTATACAGTGTGTAATCCACAGCTCAGATGAATACATCTCTTACTTTGTTAATGCCCCAATAATCAGCTCAGAAAGCAGAGCATGCTCATACATTTAGACAGAAGAAGACAGACTAGGCGATTCGTTGGGAGTGCCACTGGCTGCCCGTGTTATCTAATGCAATCTCTTGATCTGCTACTCTGTCTACAGAGGAAGACAGACGGCAGATTCCTGCTGGAGTTTCCCAGCATGCTCCTCCAAATGCATCATAGCAGGCATCTCATGCAGCTCTCCTGACTGAGCTGACACAGCCACACACTCCACACATTTGATCCATTCACATGCACACACATGCTGTATGTGTATTTATCACTGTTGCAGGGACTCCACAAGATCTCTGGAGGTGTACTGTGATATCTGGCAGCAGGATCCTAGCAGCAGGTCCTTAAAGTCCTAAAATGTAAGGTGGATCTTCGTAGATCACACTTGTTTGTCCAGAGATCCATCCCACAGATGCTCAATTGAGATCTGGGGAATTTTGGAGGCTGTGTCAACGCCAAGAACTTTCTGTGATGTTCCTCATACCACACATCTCTGAGCCTTGTGCTTCCTTAGATTGTCTTTGGTAGATGTGAAGCACCTCACACCAGGGGCAACAGATATGGCCTGGAGAGGCCCTGACCCAGTCCTCCAGCCCGCAGTTTGTTCCTTGTCAGAGTCACTCGCATCTTTACACTTGCTCGTTTACCCTGTTCCCAACACATCAACTTCCAGAACTGACCACCTGTCAGTGGTGTCAACATTGTGTCAAATAGGTGCATGGACATACACTCAGTATTTTGCTTGCTGTTGTTTCTGTTGAATGGCAAAACCCACCAAGTCAACCAATTGTGTTGCACTGTCACCCACCATCTCTCCAGCTTCTGCAGATGGGTAGGTGTTTTTAGATGGTCTGGCGTGTCTGGGATTGACTTCTAATCGTGATTATAGGCTTTCTCTTGGGGAAACTGTGAATGGATCAGTGAAGGGGCTGAACTTTGCGCTATGATTACAACAATTCCAGCCACGGTCAGAGCGTTGATGGCCCGCTGGCTGGGAAGTAGACAGGACAGAGGGGGAACACAGCTAGGAATGACAGCAGGAGAGAGGGAGAGTGGAGGAGAAGAGGAGGGGATTGGAGAGATTGAGTTGCTTCATCCTCCACCCCCTCCACCCCCATCTTGAATCAGCATGGGGG
>NC_135211.1:16104097-16196597 GCF_052324685.1 Brachyhypopomus gauderio | reverse complement strand
CCTGCGAGAGCAGTGAAACAGAACCACTATTACTGTTCAGTGGGATCTTTACATACACTACCCGCTTCATGTGGGAATCTCCAGCAACATCCCTCATTCCCTCCCTTGTGTATTTCTAGGAAAAACAATGTGGCAAGTACAAACAGTTTTACAAAATCAGGTTTCTACATGTGAACAATAAGATCAAATCAAATATGCTCATACTTCACTCAGCAGGCAATTTATAAGATAAGGGTTATAAGCAGTAAATTAGTTTATGAATAATACCTTATTATACTATTGTGCTATAATTTTACGAAAACTATATCTATATAATTTCAGGAATACTTTTTATACTACCTTTCTTCTAAATCTTTTTCTCAAAAACAAAATGGAATGGAAAATGGAGTTTCTCTTTGTTGTCGTGTGTTGGTCACACAGGTTGTGTTCTCTGTGTTGGTCAATATTAAATCACAGATTTCCAATGACCCATCATTCAGTGCGGCTCACCTGCAGTAGGTCACTCTGAGTGCCAAAGCGCCGGCATGCTGCCAGATTGCTGTAGCACATCCAATCTTCATCCGTCAGAAGGAGATCCAATGATGTCCGTGTCATTCTGTACAATTGCCATAGAAGTGACTAGCAAACTCTTCTTTTCTCTCCCACTTCCAGTTGTTTCGTGAGCCATTAGAGCCCCAAAATCCTAACTTAGGCATAATTGTATCAAACTTAAGGTGTTAATTAGACGTATACACACAGCTGGTGTGGATCCACACAGATCTCATGGAAGCAAGCTCTTTGTTTGGATCCACACAGATCTCATGGAGCAAGCTCTTTGTTTGATTTTGTGTGCTCTCTCCTCCAGACTAGGGGGCTGGTCGTCTCTGCCCCATGGCAGAGAGGGTTTCCCTGCTTTCTGAATTCTTAGGCCCAGTCTGGATATCTGCTCAGGCCTCTGTGGCTAATGTCTTAATCCTGTTTGGAGCGCAGCCAGAGGGAAAATCCCACTTTCATTCCCACTCACACGTTAGCCATGAATATCGCACTATCCCTTTGTGTTGACCAGAGGAGGATGGGCTCTGAGTCTTGGTTCCTCTCAAGGTTTCTTCCTTGTCTCCTCAGGAAATTCGTTCTCCTTACGGGCCTGGGCACAGATTCTGTGGATACATGATCTCTTGTAAAGCTTCTTTGTGATAACACATGTTGTATAAAGCACTTTATAAAGCACAGTTTTGAATCAAATTGAATTGAAGGACATGTTTCAGGCTGCTATACTAATGCGTTCTCCTGAGCAGGCAAGGTCTGGTCCTAGATCACAGCCTTTGCTTTGAGATGCATTGTGATTTCTAAGCTAAGATTCAAAGCGATCTGTGTTTTTTTGTTTTTGCTTGTTTTTGACTGTGGTTTGAGTGGCACTCTGTGTGGTTCATAGAGAGAGCGTGTGATAAGCACTGGTCTAGGGGGAGCCCTAAATGGTGGTGGTTGCTGGTTTGAGGTGAAAATGAAATGGGAGAGGAAGCACCAGGAGTGTATGCCTGCTCCTGGGTCCTCCATTTACACATCTCCCTATGGGTTATCCTGGGGGAGCAGGTGCTACTATAAATGTGTGTGTTTGTATGTGTGTGTGTGTGTGTCTGTGTGTCAAGGGTTGGGGGGATGGGTTAGTGTGTGCGTGCATTTGTTTGTGTGTGTGCATGTGGAAAAGGAATGTGTGTGTGTGTGTGTGTGTGTGTGTGTGTGTGTGTGTGTGTGTGTGTGGGGTGAATACCTCTCTATATACCTTAGTTGCAGCTGAACATAGGATCAATAATTCATAAGCAAATTCTCTTTAACACTTTTTCTCTGAAGTTTCCTCTCTCTTTTTGCTCTTCTTCCTCTTAATGCATTATGGAAATAGGAAATCAAATGAAAAGTGAATATTATGCCAGTTGTAAAATAGAATAACCTGTTTTCAAAAATACAATCTCTCTCCAAGTTCTGGAAACAAATTTGTATAAGTTGGAGAAAGACTAATGATGACATCAAATTATCATTTAAATCAGATCGTCTCTCATCCTCAGGGACTCTAGTGTACACGGTTTGAAACCACAGGCCGCTCCAAACACACTGATACTGCACCAGGATCTGCCACAGAGACAGACTGTTTGCTTTGTGTGGATATTAAATTTACAACATTAACTAATTTCATGTTTTAATGGCATTGCCTGGGGCAGACGTATGAGTAAATGAGTATATGGAGGACAGTTGCAGGTTTTATGTGATATTTTATGACATGCTATTCTCTAGTGCTGTATGTTTCAGCATTAATCAGTTCTCTCTCATTCTCTTCTGGTCTTCATCTGATAACATTCTATTACCAAATACCCACATTTCATTGATCACAGTCTTCTTTAGCTCTAACAGTCTCTCTCTCTCTCTCTCTCTCTCTCTCTCTCTCTCTCTCTCTCTCTCTCTCTCTCTCTCTCTCTCTCTCTCTCCCTCCCTCCCTCTCTGATCGGTGCTTTCGTACAAACCTGACTTCTTTTCTTATTTGCTTCATATTTAGCAGATCATTTGTCTGCTGTTGTCTGTGTGTGTACCCCAGCGTGAGCTGGATGGCATCTCACTGTGCATCATTATTGTCCTGGTACAGGATGACGACATCTTAAAGGACTTTGCAGATTCCATCATATCACAGTATTGACTACTGTGCCTATGCGTTTCCCCTTTGATGCAGAATTACACCAAGTTGTCTCAAGGTTTATGACTATATTCACCAGGTCTCAGACAGTATGGCAGCATATAGGACAACGAATCAATAACAATCTTACTAAGTGTTCTCACAATCTACAGTCGATATATGTAGCCAATATTTATTGGCAATATAGCGCATTGACAATATTTTGTTATATAGTGACCTATAAGTAATAAATGCCAATAGTTATTGCATGTATTTATTGAGCTTGGTGAATTTTATGCTTGGTCCATATTATAGTGTATATGGCATTGCATGTAACGTTATATATAAAAGTTGCATAAAACTGTCAAAATTTAGGCAAATACCAAAATATGATTTGTATACTGAGTTGGGTAGATGGTGGGCCTTTCAGGGCGCTGAGGAGAGTGTGGATCCAGAGATCTGGAGCTGTGCATGCTGAAAGAAAAGCAAGATGAGCACAAAAGAGGAACTGATGGGTGAAAATGTTTCTGGTGAGGGAGAGGAGCTCCTGGGGACCGGCGGAGAGGAAGGAGAGAGCAGGTGATGAAGGCGCCCGCAGCTACCGCACGAGCAGTTCTGAGAGCACGCGGCGCACGAGCGCGTGACGGCTCGGAGGCGCCCGCGAGCCTCCTGCTGACAGGGAAAGGCCCCGTCTCCCTCCTCGCGAGTGTGTCTCCGTGGCTGAGACGCCGGCGGAGTCACACGCGAGGAAGAGGAGGAGAGGTTTGCCCACGCGTGCCTGACGCTTTCCCACTGTTCGTTTCCACTCATGTCGCCAGCGCCGTGCGGCTAAAACTGTCACGCCTCGCAGCTCACGAGCGGATTTCTGTCGCTGCGGCTATACTGGTTTGAACTGGTTTGAACAAGAGGAACTGTTTTCTTTTCTCTGCAGGTGCTGCTGTCGGGTCTGATTGGGGTGGTGTCGTGGAAAAGGCCTCTCTCTTTGGTGGTGAGTAACACAACGAATGCGTGTGACACCCTGAGACTCTTGGTTTTGGTTTCCATGACAGTAACTGAATACGGTCATTAGTCTTAATCAGCGGACGTAACTTGAAGTACCCCGACATGCAATGACATGAATCTCTTTTGACTGGCTAATTGAACCAGAGAAGAGATCTGGCACCAAAAACATCAGAGCTGCAACTGTAACCAACCAGCGCTGGCACACCTGATATTCCACCGCACAAAAGCCACGCAACCACGTGCACTTCCGATTCGTCGATGATTATCACTCGCGTGTCAGATTTTTGGCCGTGGGTGTTTTTTTTTTTTTTTTTTTTCTTTTTTCTTTTCTTTTTTTTCGTTTTGCAGATTTGTTCACTTGCGTAAAGCTTTTGCGCAGCTGGAGTGCGGCAGCACGGAGCTCTGTCAGTGCAGACACCAGCAGCGCTCGGAGATCGCCTGTCACGATGTGACACAGAAACAGCGCATGGAAAAACCTCAGTCCCCTCGCAGTCTTGGAGGGGCCCGGAGTGTATGTGCCAACCCCTCTCTGTTCCACCAGGCCGCTCTGCTCATACATAACCACGGAACGCCTGCTGAATTTTTCACGGCCTTCAAGTTCAGAGGGATGTGTCTGAACCTGAGGTGCTGTGATAATGTCCACCTGGGTTATATAAGCTGATGTAATTGCTGATAGCAGGACGGATGGGTTTGTGGATAAGTGTATATGATGAGACAATGACACAAAGAGCAACCTGCATGCATACGCCGACACACACATGCACACATTGATAATTGATCATAATGCACAATGAGTTATGGCAGCCACACTATTGATAACCCCAGCACAGCAGTTACCCATCACATCCTTCACAGCATCAGTGACCGCGTGACACTGGCTGTCTGTTGAGCCATCATGGAGGTTTTGCTCAGAGCAGCAGCCCTCCACAGCCATGCCAGTGTAAGAGAATAAAGATAGCCCTCGCTGCTCATGTAACTCTGGTGTTGCCCTTTGACCCCACCAACAAGGTGTGCTATTGGAGTATTGCAGTAAATATATAAAATATAATACCACGGTTCTCAGTCCTGAGTGCCTGACAGTTTTTCCATGCACTGTGCATATGATACAGCATCATATTCCTAAACATCATATTGCTAGACGTGACATTCTTAGACATATTCATATTCATAAAGGGCAGGGCTGGTTGACGGCACTGAGATGGCTGGCCAAGGGGCTGGGAGGACGGAGGGGGGGCTGGTAGGATGGAGGGGGGGCTGGTAGGATGGAGGGGGAGGCTGGGAGGATGGGGGGAGGGGCTGGGAGGATGGAGGGGGGGCTGCTGGGAGGATGGGGGGGAGGGGCTGGGAGGATGTGGGGGAGGGGCTGGGAGGACGGAGGTGGCTGCTGGCCACTCCTGTTTTTAATTTGATTTTGTCATATCTATCGTATCTATCTCTGCTCATCTCCCATCCAAACAGGAGGATGGGTATGTAAAATACACACACACACAAACGCACACACACACACGCACACACACACGCACACACACACACACACACGCACACACGCACACACACACACACTGCATCTAAAAGCAGTAGGTCAATTAAACTGTTCTAGATACATGGTAAAGCTACATTATTAGCATTAGACAAACTCAGTGTTTTGTTACTGAGGTAAAGCAGATGGCAGACTCAATCATAATAAACAAACAGCCATGACGGTTTATTGTTTGCTGAGACGTCCTAGGTAAGTGCCATCTGTTCCTAATAAAAACATTTCTTAAAACAAATATTTCATTGGTTCCTTTAGACTTGTGTCTTATGGGTCTGCCTGTTTACTCACAGGAATTATGCAGAACCCTGACATGCCTGTGTTGGAATATTGTGCTCATATTTGAAATGCCCTGAATATTTGGTTACCTTGGGGATCTTCAATAGTTGTTGCACATGGTGATGTTTCGAAGTCTTTCTCAAAGTTCTACTGGTTCTACTGGTTTATGGTTTACAGGTTGGATTTAAACTCCGAAATAATAAAAAAGCAGCCTGACATCAGCTTTAGTTTAATCTTAGAGGCTCTGGAGAACCCCAGATATATACATGTACATGCTATACGTTTGTGCAGTCCAGTCATGTTGACAGTGCTGTGTTATCTAAACACTCTCAGCTTCTAACTTGTGATAGTGGAGGCCTGGGGGAGCCACTCAGGCCTGACAAGTTGCACCCCGAGCATGTGTTCTCCCTGCTCCAGCGACTGTCAAGTAGACAGGCCCTGCAGGCTCCCTGGGGATCACTGAGTCACTGATCGAGCAGTGAATACCAGAAAAGCATCATCTCCGCCTGCCAGGGGGGACAGACCTCTCGCTCCCACGGGATGAATATCGATGATGCTCAGATCGATGGCGCTGTGTTCACAGAGCGTCCGCTCACGTGTCCGTAGTGAGCTGTCAAGCTGGATGGAGATGAATGGGTGTGCTCCTCTCCTCCGGAAAGGAGGGAGGGAGATTCATCAGCTCTCCGTAGGATTGTGGGAGAAGGGGAGGGGAGTGAGTCATATAAATGCAGTGGAGAAGTAGAATGGACAGCAGGACACAGATTCTGTTTCCACGGTGGTTCAATCACACACCCCCTCCCCCCTTTGGTCTGCACCAGGCGACCAACCCCAGCATTCAAAACAGAGCCCTTTAACCTGAACTACATGCCTGTGGTTACTGGAAGGCTGCATGTGTTACTGCCCTGCCATTCTATATGCGTACCACAGGCAGACCTGTTAACCAGCTCATAAAAGCAGTGAGCCATGCTTTGGGTTCAACAGCTACTATGCAGAGTCCATCATACATCATACCTTTTTTTTTTTTGTTTTCTTTGTTGTTTGGACTCATTACTGTCTCACCTTGTCTCATCCTTGTCTCAAGTCCCTTTCATTTTTCTGCTTGGTGCCGTTTCACCACTACGCACGGAGCGGCGTGTTGTGTTCACTGCCCAAACGAGATTGCGGTGCTCCTTGATCCTGTTGACACAGCAGTGCAATTAGAGCAGAGGTGTACCACACCTATCTCCATAACGTTGGGAAAGCCGGGGGGGGGGGGGGGGGGGGGGGGGGGGGGGGGGGGAATTTCTCCGGGTGGGTTTGACAGTAATGGAAAACCGTGGGACTCCTGCCTGAAATGATCCAGAAGCAACCCCACATTCCTCCTTATTAAATATTAAAGCCATAATGTGGAACTTCAGAGGAACGGTTAGCTGCCCCGGGGCTGAATTTTCTACAGTACTGCAGGATGACTTTGGGGAATGTAGACGGATTTTCAGCTTCAAATCCAACAGTGAAAGAAACTACGATTTAATGTAAAATTTTTCGCCTAATTTATTTACTGTCATTATAGTATTTCTAAATGATGATGTTAAAAACACGTTTGTTTTTTTGCCCCAGAAATGGCACAGTAGTTAAACTTGGCAAATGAAGCATCTCAAAAACATTATGCTAAAGAATCGATGGAAATACTATGAATATGGTATAGGGGAAAAAACAACCCTGACTGTGGCTCTGAGGGTGAATAGCGTGAGATCTATTAGTGGGGATCGATGGCGGTTGGTGTTTTGTGTTAGGCGGGAGAGAGAGCCGACGAAGGTGCACAGAGCAGCTCCTGCACCGCTCCACATCGATAATCGGTTTTCTCTCATGGCTGAGGTCTCGGATGGTCTGCTTATAATCCTCCCTGCGTATTCGCACAAGAGCGCTCTAATTAGTCCTGCTTAAACAAGCTCTCGGGAGCGCTTACGCCTAGTTCATGTCCTGGCTGCCCAAACAATAGATGAAGTTTTGCTTTGACCTTTAGCACCAGTTGAGATGCTTCAGAAGCTTGAGCAGAGGCGAGAGCACCTCTTCTGCTGGGGTTTTAGAGACATGCTGAATTTATCATGTTTGTTTTTTCTGTTCTGTGTGAGTCTGTATTTAAGCCTTCTTAGTGTTGTTACTGCCTTCTTAGTGTTGTGTTCCCTGCCTTCACCTGAAGATGCTGGGATTGGCTCCAGCCCCCCGTGACCCAGACTAGCGGGACTGAGCGGTGTGTTGTTACTTTACTGACATTCTTAATTATAGAAATTAATGGCAGTCTTAATTATAACAAAAGTTCAAGCCCAAATGTAACAGATCTAATCTGGCTAATCAGGTTTTTTGGGACTCTTTAAAATCTAACGAAGGTTTTGAGAGCTTTTAAATGTTAAGCTTAAGTGTGTTAAATTGCCACTGGACGTATATCCTGCAGGAGGCTGGATAGAGGGTGGATCTGTCTGTAGTCCTTTTTCCACCCAAGGCAAAGGCAGGCAGCCAGCCGATGGGCTTTCAATCTAGTCCTCGGGGAGCTGCATCCAGCCCACATTTTGCACCTGCTAGCGCTCCAGTGTGCCTCAGCCAGGTAATGGAGAGCTCTGCAGCTTCTCATTATTTGGTTCATGCTTACGAGGAGCTGGAACAAAAACCTGGACTGGCCCTGGGGTCTCTGAGCACTGGATTAATAACCCCTCCCTAGAGCAGCTGAAGGCTGGGGCAGGATCATGGATTTTGTGTCTCCCCCCTGACCTGAGAATGGGGGTAAAACTGGGATCCTGCCCAGACAAATCCCCCCTGCTGCAGGAGAAGCTAGGGGTATATCCGTGGAGGCAGCCTCAACTGCGGCTCTCGAAGCTCCGATAAGGCTTCTGTGGAATTGATTTTTTAGGAGGGAGCTTTTTGTGGTGCAGGAGATGTGGCATTTCTTCACATTTAGCACAGCAGATTAGACATATTTGTTACGGGAGTTCTAGAGGAAGACACACCAGCTTTGATTTGCTTCTTGAAAATCTCATTCAGCATGGCCGGTATTCCATCAGGAGCTGACTTAGATGCAGCGATGCAGACCTGCCTGTTTCTAGCATATGGTAGCTGACACCTATTAATGTGTTTCATATAATTATGTGAAATGGCGCTAAAACTGCACGCAAACATAGACTATGAGACCTAATCGCTCCGACCGCTCTCTGAAACCCTTTGCAGTGGAGTGCTTCTGAGGTCCAGTAAGTCAGAAGACGCAGGGCAGCCTGTCAGGCAGATGGCTTTAAGGCACTGCTCAGGCAAACGCATCAGCCTATATGTTTTTGTGACCTTAGCTCTGGCTAACCCACTTTCTCTATTCTGTGCTAATGCAATAACTTTGTCCATTGACAGACCCAAGCTTTGTGTTCGTATGAGTGTGTGTGTGTTGTGTGTGTATGCTTGTCATTGTACATGCCTTTTACCTGTGCCACATCATTCTTCAAGCTCTTCTTCAGGATATGATCTCACTGACAGTGCTTTGTTCTTTCACATCATGACGAGATTCCTGTAGTCTTCACTTTCTCAGAAGGATGACTCATTTTCCCTCCCGGCCTGTGACTAGTACTGAGGATTGTGTCTGTGGGTACCATGGCAGTAAATTATGTCACAGTATTAAACCTTTATATTTCTTCAAGTAATGTCTCACAGATTACCTCATTAGCACTCTTCGGTCCTTAAAAAAAAAAAAAATTAAATACGCAAGAAGCTCGTTTCCTGTCTGCTGGAGGTAGCTAACAGCGTCATTGCTTAAAATAGTGGAAGCAAAAAAAATAAATTGGTCTTAGACTTTGTGTCAGTATATTTGTTCATGGGGAGTGGAATGAATAAGGGCTCAGGCTAACAGGTTTAAACCGGAACAAAAAGCTGTGAGGAGGGGGAGGAGTCAGAGCATGAGCCTGTGAAAAAACACAGGCTATAATAGGTCACACGTCCTCTTTGATTGACAGCACACTCATTCTGTGTGTGCATGAACCTGCAGACCATGGGCCTGTCAAAAATGTCTGCCCAACACACCTTGATGCAAATTGCAGCAAATTATCTATGTATACCAATCCGCAGCAAATCTGCAGTATATATGTGTAGACGAAACCACTGCAAATCTGATATTTGTGCAGATGAGTTCACTGAAAAACTCCTGTGTTTGATAATACTCCTTGGCTAAAAGGCATTTCTAGTTTCTGTTAAGTAAATTGTAATTATTACTTCTGTAGTTTTTGCTTTCTCCGTATGAATATGGTAATGTTAATAAGTGCTTTCTGGAGTGTCTCCTGCGTCTCCATGACTCCCACAAGCTCGGACCTTCGGAGTTGCCTGGTGGTGTAGTGCAAAGCAGAAGCCACCCAGAACTCCATGCATTTATTCTTACACTCAGTCAGCTAAAGGTGTGGTATGCATTCACATAGTGAAGTGCTAAGTGATGAACTCTCTGCGCTGTGAACCATCATTATGCCATTTCAGACCTACCTGGTGTCAACAGGAAGAAACAGCCCAAGTAGAGGCCGTGTTGGGTGAATCATATTAAAATGTTCAGATTCTTGTGTACGGCCTCTGATATGTGCCATTACTATGACTAATGTAAGTAGTGCTATAAAACATAACATTCAGAAATATCTATTAAAAATTTACAAAAATGGATCATTCCAAAATCCAGCAAATATCAGGTATGGAAGTCATCCAGCAAAAGTAATCCAGATGTTTGTTTTCCTTCTGTACTGACATCATGTGTGATATTTGATCCCATATTTCAGTTTTGTTTAAAGAGTAGTAGTTTGAGTCTGTGCTCACAATCTTGTACTGTGTATTTTTGAAATACCATGTGGTCTTAACCTAAGGATGTGATATTAATGTTTCATCTGTCTGTGGTGGAGGTTGGGATGGTCTACTGCTGCAAGCGTATGTGCGTGCGCGTGTGTGCGTCCTGCGGGTGGTGTGTGGGTTCATGCAGAGTTATAGCAAGTCTGATTTTCTTCCTGCCTCTCTGACTTACTCTGTCAAACTCAGTGTGTCAAACAAGCACCATCCCCCCCGGCAGAGTCAGCCAACAGTTTTATCAGCTCATCTCATCTGGATTCTGGCCATCATGATTTGCTCAGTGATGTCTGGAAACATCTTAATCTCACTTTGCAATAGGCTAGAGTGGAATCTGATTGGTGGGCTGTCTCGCTGGACATCACAATGCAGGAAGTGACAGGACAGCATTTAGAGCCTCATGGGCTTCCAGTCGCCTTCTTCTCCAGATGCAGCCTGGAACTGTGCTAATAGACAGCTGCTCCTCAGCACATGTTTAACCAGACCAGACAAGTGTGTCCTGATGAGCTGCAGGAGGAAACCAAAGAATGTGGTTTAGCTGATAAAAGGTGCAAGTTTGGATGTACAAAAGCGTACTGTAAGGCTGTTTTCCAGAGCAAATTTAGTTTAGGGAAAGGCAAAACATTTCTTAAGGAAGAGTAACTATGAATTACAGATTATATTGCACCAAACCCCAATATTTTTTTACAGGATCAGTAGGTTTTTACAAGAACGACTTCATGTTCCATGTTTTTTTCTGAATGCGGGTCTCCTCCTTCCAGGCATTTGCATTCAAGATCCAGACATCTATCTGCTTGCAGAGTCTCCAGGTGACACACTAGCATGTGACACATTAGCGAGAACCAAAATCACTGCCTGGTCCTAAGTACAGATATCCCTACACTTTAAATGAGTTTTACAATTAAACATCCTGTTGCATGTGAAATAGTTTTGGAATGACTAATGTACTATAAGGCTAATTGTAACGTCTGTAAACATAAGAGATTTATAATGTGCAAGAAAGTCCATTAAGTGATTACCATGTTTAATTATTTTCTAATCAGTTTAAATGACTACAGACGTAACAATCTGGCTGCATGTGCTTACTGAAGTCACATTTTTCAGCCTGAAGCAAGTTTTATATGCAAAGTTCTTTAAATAATAGCTTAGGGTGTGAATTATGTATTGATTAGTCATAGTTATACAACACTAACAAAGGTCAAAAATATAACTAGTTGCCACATGTTCTAACATGTAAATAAAGCAGTTTAAGGACATAATCACTGAAATGTGATTGCCTACACCTTACTCTCTGACTCCAGCAGTCCCTAAGGTGTGGGGACGTGGGGGGTGCTTATATCACAAGAACAGCTTCACACAAGACTGCCCTTGGACTTAAAACGCTGGAGATTTTTTTGAGATGAGCTATTTATTAGTCAAGGCAGAAATAGGAGGCAGGACTAAATAAGTCGGTAGCTGTCTGCTTTGAAGGCGTTTCTGATGGTAAGAACGCTTGTGCAGGTCTCTTAGCTTCATATCCAAACGTGCTCACTGATGACACCCATATGCTTAGTCAAGTGCCAGACTTTACTCAGCTGAAGCTTTGGGATTTTTTTTAAACCAGGCAAAGTTTCTCAGAGCACATGGCTACAGGGGCAAAGCAGGGGGGGCTGCTTGAGCTCTTGTTGTGTCGGTGGCTAGAGCTCTGGCCTGTTCCTGTATTTATTGTATGGTGTATGCTTTTAAAATGTTTTCATTTGAAAATTGTTCAGCACAGTTGAGCCTTTTGACTTTCCATAGACTCAGCACAGGTGTGTAGCACTGTCTCGGAGCCTTCAGTGAGCTATTATCTGTGCTTAAGCTCATGTTTGATACCTTTCCCTACTGCTCCAAGTGTGTTTGTGTTTGTGTGTGTGTGTGTGTGTGTGTGTGGAGAGGGGGGTAGTAGCTAAAGACTCACAGATACATTGATTTTAAACACCTCTCTAAATGCGTTTGAATATTGCTCTTGTCCCATCCGCCTCCTGGGCAACCTTACGGGCGTCAGGATTAGCACAGCCTGTGGATGCTAGCATGGCCTGTGGATGCTAGCTTGGCGAGAATTGCTTGAAGCTTTTCCGTGTCCTCCCTGAGAGGCTGGAGCAGCAACCGAGACGGGAGAGAAACGCCTCAGAGATTAAACAATGCACCTGTAATAATGTATGTGTAATTTTCAAAAACCGCATCTCTGCTTTATTATGACCAGGTGGGCTGTTGCACTTGTGTGGGGTTTGAGCCATACGTCTGTCAACATCACGTCGGCATGCTTCATATTTAGGAAGGAGAAGACGCTGATTGCAATGCTTTGTTGTCTCCTTTCAGTAGATCATTAAGGCTACTCAGGAGCTTAGCCATGGCCTGAAGGAATCACACACACAGACACCATCTCTTTTAATTAGCCCAGGTAGTGTCTTACAGACAGACAGCAGCAGGTGGTTCATCCAGTGGTATAAATGTCTTGATTTCTGGTTATCAACCTGCTGCCCTGTTGAAGTCATAAGTGATGATACACAGACGAAGATTTTTGGAGTTCCTGTCCTGTTTTTTTTTCAGTATCTTAGATTGCGTTCACATAGGTAATTGTGGGTAAAATCCAATTTTCTGACCAGATTTGTTAAGCTCTTCTCAATATATTTTAATGCCACCTACACCTCCAACATTAGTCTGAACAGATCACGCTTAGACTCACCCACAAATACAAAAGAGACATGCTTAACATGGCTACTTACCTTCAGTGTTTATTAGGTCAGTTATATTCCTGACTGAAAATTGTTTTTTCATTGTCATCACGATATGAACATAGACAAGGCAGTTTTTTGCAGACGCTATCTTTCTCTTCTGGCTTTCACGAGAGGCGGTCTCTTGCTCCTGCACTCTTAGTTTTCGCTTAGCCTCTCTGTATTGTCTCAGAACCCTGACGCTGCTCTTTTGAATTTTGGCCCTTGGAATTGATTAGGTGGTCTCTCAATTCAATTGGCACTATTGTTTCCACGAGGAGTCATGGAGCAGGAGAACCCACATGTCTGGACAGAACGTTCTCAGCTGGATGTGAGCTTGACTCGTGGGGACGTGGCATGATTTGTGTCTCACGCCTCTCTCCCTGGAAGATGTTGAGGACATAGGCCTATATCTATTTGAAACTTTGATCACTGGGTTTCTGCTGATTGGATTAGGAGTTGCCCTGGTGTATCGAGACATTATAAGAGTGGGGTCAGTTAAACACCCACGAAAACTGCCCAATTTGATTGATGCGTTGGGTAGAGCTGTAGAAACGCAGACTGTGACTGTGACTGTCAGTAAAGCTTGGATTCGATCGTGGAGGGTCTTACTGCTTTACGTGCGAAGTTGGATCAGTTGGGAGACTCTGACTTAATAGGAGTTTCACGTGCTCAAGGACAGGCTCCTTGCTAAATTCTGCATTCTCGTTTATCTACATTGGCGCTCAAACAAAATTCTCCTAGAAGGTCGTCGTCCTGGTTACCTGCTCCTTCCCCCACACAGAGACTATCAGAGGATGGCTCTCGCCTTCCACCGCGAACTTTGACACAAAAACTGTATGCCAGGCCTCTGGCTCCCCCCTCCCCATCTGAATGAATCACGCCTCTCTCTGCTTGACTGTCTGTGTTATCAATGCTTGTATGTGCTATGGGGACTGTTGTCCTGTTGCGAGAATAATCTGTGGTCATATTATTTTGTCTCTTCCTAATGTTTATCTTTCTATGTTTCTACCCCCAATCTGTAAATGGCGGCGCTGTCTTGATGCAGTAGCCACTCTGGGATCTCTGTGCTTTACACCGTGGCCCCAGGGGGGACTGAATTTCCCACTCGTGGGATCAATAAAGTATAACATAACATAACATAAGACCCAGTTTCTGAAAGTATGTCTCTTTTTTTTCTCAAAACTTAACACACAGCAGCCAATGCCACACACACAACAGGCAAAACGTCTCACACTTCAACCAAAACTTGTTAAACTCTTGCCAAAACCATATTATTGCATCCAAACTCTACACACAAATATCAGATGAACAGCCTTTTCCCTATGACAACTACACACTGGTGTGACAAGAGGAAAACACTACTACCATGTGTTTGAGTGTTCAGATCATCAACATCACAGGCGATGTCCTCTCTGTCAGGACAGCGGGGGAGGTACATTGTTGAGTGACGTGTCCACCCCTCACATGCTCCCTTATCAACGTCACCTCATGCTTCCTCCATCCTGAATGGATTTGCATCAATGGGGTTGGCGACCACCTCCATGCCAAAAAACTCAGGAGTAATGAGAGAGTGTGGTGAAGGTGAGGCACAACAAATTATGGCTGTTCATTTTGTACTTGAGCAGCCCGGTGCAAACTTATGTTGTCCCAGACGACAACAAACCCAGACTGTTCTGGTTCATCCCCCTAGTGATGTAGAATGAGTATGTTGTGCTCTGTGTTGAGGAAGGTGATGATGTGCACAGTGTTGTAGGCACCAAGAGTGGCATGATGATGAACACCACCATTCTGGATAATGGCTGCACACATTGTGTGATGCTGCCATGCTGCCAGGGACTCTGACATTGGTACGGCGTCCTGTGATGTTCATTACAGTATTGTACAACAGTTTGAAATAGGCATAAGGTTGTCAGTGCTGTGTGGCACAGGACCCTCCACTACAGTGTAAGTGAGTGGATAGCAGAGGATGCTTGTGCAAATTCATAGTGCAGTTGTTTCACGTTGTCACTGGCCAAGTGCAGATAGCCTCACTGAATGGTTGATGATGGTGAGGTTGTCAATAATGATGTACTGATGTAGTTGTCAGAAACATATGCTATTGTTTGCTCTGACCATGTTGACAACGGTCTCTTTCTGTTCTGAAGTGGATAGCCATCTTTGTCCACCAGCAAGGGATAGTCTAGTAATGTGGTATATATAGAGGATAGGTCTACCTATCTATTCTCATTTCAAAATGACTGGATGATGCTACAGTGTAGCAGGACAGGTTAGGTTGGCTCCAGAAAACTCAACACATGGTTGACCACGTGGTCACATGACTACATGATCAACCAGAGTGACTCTGATCTCATCTGCTATCAGTGTGTAGTTGTCATAGGGGGAACGGCTGTTCATCTGATATTTGTGTGTAGAGTTTGGATGCAGTAATATGGTTTTGGTTGCAGTGTTTGCTTTTTCCAAAAGTGTGAGATGTTTTGCTGGTTGTTTGTGTCGCATTGGCTGCTGTGTGTTAAGGCTTGACAAAAAGAGACATACTTTCAAAAACTGGGTCTTAGCATCTGTAAGAAACTGTAATATCTCATATCTATATGCTATTTGGATTATATGTGAAAGGCAGTGTCATTTTAATTCCAATTTGGGGCCAAAATATTGTGAACGGTTTAACTAATAAACACAAAAAACTCATTTTGTTACTTCAGCCTACTGTCTGAATGTAGTTATTGTGTCCCAAAGTTATTGCTGTTCGCGTTGCTGCACAAACGCGCCTGTCTCACGAAAGAGATCAGATCTACTGTAGGCCTTCATCTGATCTATGAACATAACCAGAGATGAAGTGAGCAGAAAGTCCTGCACTTGGTCGTATGGCTAATGTTTCCCCATACCTCTCTCACTTTCACTTTCGATTACTATTATTCCAGTCCCATTATAGCCTTATCTCGCAGTAATTTGGATATAACGTATCTTTAACCGCACCCCTGTCCTTCCATAACGTTTTCCGCTTGCAAGCCTGTGACAGCCGAGGCGTCCGTTAAACAAGCATGGATCCGCTGCATTATTTAGCAGGTCGGATGATTTCCCGCGTTTAGTATGGTGCAGCTGGCCAGTCACTTTGATCTTTCCCGTGTCCCGTCAAAAGCTGTCTATATACCCACAGCCTCGCTTTATATCTCCGCCTGTGCATCTTTCTATTGTGCTCATGATCTCTAGTAATCAGCGATCGAGTGATCTCTAGTAATCAGCGATCTAGTAATCAGCGATCGAGTGATCTCTAGTAATCAGCGATCGAGTGATCTCTAGTAATCAGCGATCTAGTTATCTCTAGTGATCAGCGATCTAGTGATCTTTAGTAATTAATATTCTAGTGATCTCTAGTAATCAGCGATCTAGTGATCTCTAGTAATCAGTGATCTAGTGATCTCTAGTAATCAGGACGTACAGGGGTACGGCCAATACACTCAGCACGGCTCCATCGTCCTGGCACCTTCTCCCTGATGAGGTTTTTTGTTTTAGTCTCGCCTGATTAAAAGGCTGTTAGATACAGCAGAATATGGATGTGGCTCTGAAGTGTTTCATTTACACCTCTTAATAAATAACCACATACACTAATTATACAGTCACTGTTTGCGTTTAATGAAACATTCTCGCTGAACGTGCATCCCTCATGGTATTTTAATTTTGCTGTTGTAAGTCGCACTTTGCTCTGGGGGACGGCAACAGTATGTGCCCATCAGATTGAGCTGTTTTACGGGTTCTGTTGCCACAGTTGCTGCTATCCTCCATTAATGTTTTCAGAACGACGTCGACTCTAATACAAATAGAAGGAAAAAAAGAAGTAAAAATAGAACTGATTCCATGAAGCAGATCGGACCACATAAGTGATTCAAATCTGAGTAAAAAGATTGTATTTCCCCCACCCTTACCCCTTTATAAGCTCAATGATGTATGGCTTAACTTCTTAGTCTTGTGATTTCAGCTTTCATTGTGTATGTATTAGTACAGGATTCATGAAGAATATATTTACACACATCACACACAGATATAATGAATCTCACTTTTTCAACACCTCACAGACACTTTAAACCCGCTTCTCCGAAATATATTTTGTCTGATTACAATTGCAAATCAGCAGGTTAACAAACACCTGCTCAGTTGTTGTTATTTTTGTCATTTTCAGCAGTTGTTGGCAGTATACAGTCAGACCAAGTGTTGTTTTTCAGTGGGTAGACAGCCTAGCTGGGTGGAGGAAGCTATTTTCCAGTTCACAAGCTGTTGGCTGCATCCAAGCTGCCAGGGTGGATGAGCCCTGATTGGCTTTTCATGTGAGCCCGTAGTGTGGGAGAGACAAGACAACAAAAGCCATTATGTTTGTGTGTGTGTGTGTGTGTGTGTGTGTGTGTGTGTGTGTGTGTGTGTGTGTGTGTGTGTGTGTGTATTTATGTGTGTGTATGTATTTACGTGTGTGTGTGTGTATTTACATGTGTGTGCATGTATTTACGTGTGTGTGTGTGTATATGTGTGTGTGTGTGTGTTTGTGTGTGTGTATTTATGTGTGTGTATGTATTTACGTGTGTGTGTGTGTGTATTTACATGTGTGTGCATGTATTTACGTGTGTGTGTGTGTGTGTGTGTGTGTGTGTGTGTGTGTGTGGGTGTGTGTGTGAGTATGTAGAGAACACAATTATGCATCACCAGACAGCACAGGGTTTGAAATGTCTACCCAAGAAGGATCCATCCCACAAATGGTTGGTGGCTATATACTGGACACGATACAACTACTCAGAGTTCACTTTCATGACTTTCAAAAACAGATTGTCAATACATATTTCTAGATATTTCCAAAAGTGCATGTGCCTTATCATCTGTGGGAAATAGCAATTTTTCTATCTTTTGACAGCAGAATTCTAAAGTCCATGTTGCAATATGTCAGTGAAATTGCAAACAACCTCCTGAGTAGAGGAAAAGTTGCCTGTTCAGAGCAGCTCAACAGCAGAATTCAAAAACCTACAATGCAAAATGCAGCCCTCTCACCAGCATTGAAAAATAAAATAAAAACACCCTGAATAGTAGGAGGTCAGTTCTGCACATTTCTGGTGGGGAAAAAAAGAAATAGAACAAATCAGGTGACAAGCAGCCAGGCAGTGTGATGATCAGGTTAATGCACAGGTGAAGGAAGAGAGGTCGGTCTGTGAAATGTGGGGGTCATAGTGTCATGGCAAAAATAACATTAGAAGTGTCCATAAATGTATTCTGTGATGATTTTGTGGGACATGTTTTGCGACGCGTGGGACACGTTTTCGCGCTCTCTCTCTCTCTCTCTCTCTCTCTCTCTCTCTCTCTCTCTCTCTCTCTCTCTCTCTCTCTCTCTCTCTCTCTCTCTCTCTCTCTCTGTGCAGGTATGTGTGTGTGGCAGACACTGACCCAGAACACAGCGCCCAGTCAACTACAGACTTATTCAAAGGGCTAAAGTCAGATGCTTAGCACTGTATAGCTCAGCTCCCTCAATTCAAATCCAATTACACATGTAGTTCACTTGCAAAAGCGGAGACTGAAACCAGAAACACACAAACTCAGGAGAGAGCAGCCAGCAGAAGAGAAGCACATCTGAGCAAAGGCGGCGATGTTTTCAGGCCTTGCGGTTATTGTGTGTGTGTTCATGCGCCGGGTTGGGAGCGTGAGAGAGGGAATAAAGACATACAGGACGGCGCCGACGCTGCCGCCATATCTCCAGTCTGCCACTTGTTTATCTCTCAGTTTCTCACTCCACGCTGCTGCTTCCTGTCTGACTTGGAGCCTAACAGGCTGGCACAAAGCCTCTTCTGTCCTGATCACACCTTTGATGTGCATGGAAGCCCGGTAAACGTTTCTGACACGACGATAGATGCTATTTCGGTCGGACAGGTGTGGTTGCAGGTGTGTGTGCGTATCTGAATAATTTTCATGTGCAACTATTATTTTTATGTGCAGCTATGTGTGCACAAACGCATACATGTGTGCAAAGAAAGTTGTGTGCATGTTTTATGTCAGAGGTTGTGCAAGATGTGAGTGTGTAATGGGACAGGTGCATGCTGGGGCTTTTTGGGTGAGGGTGGTTGTTAAATATGGCTGATATATGTTTATGGCTGATATATTCCACTTCCTGTCTGTATTTCTCCGGTTTTACCCTCTTCATCGCTCTCCCCAGGCCACCCTGACTCAGGCAGGTCTTTCTGATGGTTCCAAACCAACATCTCTCTGGTGTAATCGCCCAAATGCTCACATGCTGTGCATTAGCTTTGCCTTCTGGGAAAATGCTTTCATAGGGCCTGGCTGGCATCGTTGCCAAATTGTTCCCTTGTGTGAAGAAAAACACACAACATGTTGCTTATCTGTTTGTTCGGTATGTGTGTTTGCTTCACGTTTCCTGAATCATGTTAATTTCCATTTGAAGTGCCAATGAGGAAATGCAAGGTTTGCTTACTTCAGTGCCTGAAGTTTATCTCACACACACACACACACACACACACACACACACACACACACACACACACACACAAATATTTACATACTTTATTTGAATAAACATGCATGATAAAATGCTCATAAAATCCAAATACTTATTTAGAGTCATTACGTAATTCAAATTTCTGCCCACATTAACTCACACCTTAAGGATACAAATAACAATGTTTTGCTATAATAACTGCTATAATAGAGGACACTGAACACTGCTATAATAGAGGACACTGAACACTGCTGTAACAGAGGACAATGAACACTACTGTAATAGGGGACACTGAACACTGCTACAATAGAGGACAATGAACACTACTGTAACAGAGGACAATGAACACTACTGTAATAGGGGACACTGAACACTGCCACAATAGAGGACACTGAACACTACTGTAATAGAGGACACTGAACACTGCTGTAATAAAGGACACTGAACACTACTGTAATAGAGGACACTGAGCACTGCTACAATAGAGGACACTAATTACTGCTGTAATAGAGGACACTGAACACTACTGTAATAGAGGACACTGAACACTGCTACAATAGAGGACACTAATCACTGCTGTAATAGAGGACACTGAACACTGCTATGATAGAGGACACTGAACACTACTGTAATAGAGGACACTGAACACTGCTATGATAGAGGACACTGAACACTACTGTAATAGAGGACACTGAACACTGCTATGATAGAGGACACTGAACACTGCTGTAATAGAGGACACTGAACACTACTATAATAGACGACACTGAACACTGCTGTAATAGAGGATACTGAACACTACTATAATAGACGACACTGAACACTGCTGTAATAGAGGACATTGAACACTACTGTAATAGAGGACACTGAACACTGCTGTAATAGAGGACACTGAACACTACTGTAATAGAGGACACTGAACACTGCTGTAATAGAGGACACTGAACACTACTGTAATAGAGGTCACTGAACACTGCGGTAATAGAGGACACTGAACACTGCTGTAATAGAGAACACTGAACACTGCTGTAATAGAGGACACTGAACACTGCTACAATAGAGGACACTGATCATTGCTGTAATAGAGGACACTGAACACTACTGTAATAGAGGACACTGAACACTGCTGTAATAGAGGACACTGAACACTGCTACAATAGAGAACACTGAACACTACTGTAATAGAGGACACTGAACACTGCTGTAATAGAGGACACTGAACACTGCTGTAATAGAGAACACTGAACACTGCTGTAATAGAGGACACTGAACACTGCTACAATAGAGGACACTGATCACTGCTGTAATAGAGGACACTGAACACTACTATAATAGACGACACTGAACACTGCTGTAATAGAGGACACTGAACACTGCTACAATAGAGGACACTGATCACTGCTGTAATAGAGGACACTGAACACTACTGTAATAGAGGACACTGAACACTGCTGTAATAGAGGACACTGAACACTACTGTAATAGAGGACACTGAACACTGCTGTAATAGAGGACACTGAACACTGCAGTAATAGAGAACACTGAACACTGCTGTAATAGAGGACACTGAACACTGCTACAATAGAGGACACTGATCACTGCTGTAATAGAGGACACTGAACACTACTGTAATAGAGGACACTGAACACTACTGTAATAGAGGACACTGAACACTGCTGTAATAGAGGACACTGAACACTACTGTAATAGAGGACATTGAACACTGCTGTAATAGAGGACACTGAACACTGCTGTAATAGAGGACACTGAACACTGTTTTGGTAGATGTTTAGCTTTACTTTTTCCAAGTCCAAGTCCTTAACACATTTTATGGGATATACCTACAAGCAAAAATAAAAACAAAGGTAAAGGTATTCAAAGGTGCCACAGAATGGAAAACTGAATGTTCGTTGATATAATTGAATAAAGAGTATTTGCTACACGGAACTGACACACATCATGTGATCTTTTTGTCATACTGAAAAATCAAGAAAACTTACGTAGCAGTCTTGCCTGATAACTACGATTTAGGTCGCTAAAATGTGCATACATCAGTCAACATTCTGCCCCACGCACAGAATCACCGCTATTGTGCAACGGTTTACTGCTGTTGTGAAGAACAAAACAATGACAGCGGAGTAACAGAGGAGAGTGGTTGAGATTCATATCATATTTAACAGGACTCTGAATGGATTATTAGTTTGCTTTGCAGACACTTTCTGAAATCTTAGACAATATTGAGACAATATCTTTCAAGCGTTTGGCACTGAAAAGACTGGCATCACAAACACCCGACTGTATCCTGTAGAGTTGATAGCTAGCTAGTTATGTGATTTTATCCGATTTTTGATCCGCAAGCATTTTGATTAGGTAATAAAAACCAGTGTGAACACCTTTATAAGTGGAGATTCTTGCTGGCACCTGCAGTTCTCTGGCAGTGAGATTACACTGCAGTCATGTCAAACTATATCAATACTTTTAATGCAGGACATTGATTTATAGTGTGTGCTACTGATTCTAATTCCTGATTGCTGTGCAGTAAACAATATGGTCCATGTTGTGAAGGATACAGGGGTGTGGCCACGGGCAGGGCAGCTAGCCACCTCATTTGCCACACTAAAATTAAGCAGTGTAAATAAAGTTACATTTGTCATAATTTTTTACACTTTCTATAACAAAAAATCTCTAAACTAGTCCACCACTCCATCCCAGTAAACTCACTTGTTCAAGCTACCAATACAACACAACCTCAAGTGTTATTCTTGTTTTGCCTGCATACAGACCGCACACTGCATACTTATTTTCTCATAATACATATATGAAAACAGACATAGTTTGGACACAGCATAGCCATCCCTCATCTGTGTGGGTGCTGTTGTATTTGATAGTATGAACCTATCAACCTGTCCTGTCCATACTAGTGTGGGTTGTGTCTAGAGTTGGCTATCTCACCTTCTCTTCCCATAATCATGTCATGTTGCATTTATTTCCAAGGTAGCAGCAGTATATTTCATTGTTAGTGAAAACTTTTAACTCTTCCCTAAGAACTGAGATTCCAGGGTTTTATCACCTTAAACCATCTGTTACCCCTGCTCTGTCTGCTACCCCTGCACCATCTGTTACCACTGCTCTTTCTGTTACCCCTGCTCCGTCTTTTACCTGTGCTCCGTCTATTACCCCAGTTCTGTCTTTTACCCCTGTTCCTTCTGATACCCCTGCTCTTTCTGTTACCCTGTTCTGTCTTTTACCTCTAGTCCATCTGTTACCCCTGCTCTGTCTTTTACCTCTAGTCCATCTGTTACCCCTGCTCTGTCTGTTACCCCTGCTCTGTCTTTTACCTCTAGTCCATCTGTTACCCCTGCTCTGTCTGTTACCCCTGCTGCATCTGTTACCCCTGCTCTCTCTGTTACCCCTGCTCTGTCTGTTACCCCTGCTGCATCTGTTACCCCTGCTCTCTCTGTTACCCCTGCTCTGTCTTTTACCTCTGGTGCATCTGTTACCCCTGCTCTCTCTGTTACGCCTACTCTGTCTTTCATAAAACACAGCATGTAGAGCACCCCCACCCACTGTAGACGTGTTTGGACATGAGAGCGTGTTACCAATGGCCTTGGACAGGCTTCTGGGTTCTTACTGGAGCACAGATGCAAGGCCAATTTAACCAGAGGTTTGTGTAGGTAATGAAGTTCACAGCAATCCACGGACTCCAACTTTAACCAGGACAGTGAGGTCATTTCAGCAAAAGTGAGCTACTCTAAACATCCTTAATTATATCAACATAGGTTTTCAGCTCATTTATTTCCTTTAAGGGCCTAATCATTAGACTATGTGGCAAAATGCCAAATGTGTCCCTAAAGTCCTGAAAAACTGCGTAAAATCCAGCTTATTTATGTTTAAAGTCATCAATGCCTCTGTCTTTAGTCAGAACATGTGTTTGTTAATCTTTTGACAATTTATATTGGGTTTCTGTTCAGTTGACAATGTGCCAGTGGTAGAATATGATTAAATAGGCATTTCATGGAGCTCACAGATGGTGGGAAGCAGGGAAATATCGCTCCATGCTCACAGATCATCAGGTATATCAGCTTTCTTTGGAATTCTGTCAATAAAAGCAACTTTCCAGGACTGGGGGACTTTCTAACTAGACAAGTTCTGAAAATTTGTGAGAATTCTTTACCGTGACTACTGGTTAGCAACTTTTAACGCCTCATAAGGAGCACCAAGCTACTCGTCTGACTGGACAGCATCCTCACTCCACAGTCAGCCCCTTCACATGTAGACAGAGAGGTTTCTGGGGCAGTGTTTGGGATATAACTCCAGCAGTCCTTGCCAATGGGATGTCCGTAAGGCTGCGCATTTTGGGACTTTTACGGAATAATAATGAACAATGAATAATGAACTATGTTGGTTGTATTAGGAGGCTGTTTTATTAATAATGATTCTTCTCGCATTAGCCCTATTCCACACTAACATGGATAATATGGAAAACGTAACATACATTTTGCCCACTAATCCACAATAAAATGGCATTTTCCACCACTGAAAATGTATTTTCGAACCACTCTCTAAAAAGGGTCATTCTGAAAACACTGCTTTGTTGCTGTAGAGTGGGTAAAAACAGCTTTTAAAAACCACTGCCATCAGGTTGTCACGTGACCTTCACAGTCGCAGAATGGCAGAACCCCTTGTCATGCTGTGTACTGCAATACGAGTTTTCATTTCATGTGCAGCTGCTTGACTTCGTTACCTGTTCAAAGAAGCCGTCTTTTCCTCTCCGTGTTGGCCGCTGTGTTGCACGCAACTGCAGCATGTGAGCAAAGTACCATGGGGAAATTGACAGAGGCACCACAGATTAGAAGCATGTTCACTATTCATCTGTGGACAGAGAACCTCTGGATAATGCACCGAAAACACTAGTGTAGCCTAAACACAAGAGTCAGTTTACTCTTGTCAGTGGGGACTAGTCTCTGACTGCCATCCTTGGCTCTCGTTGGCCCTGTGTCCTCATTACTCTGTTGAGCGCATAACTCAGCTGTACCTCTATCCAACCGTTTCCTGCAAAGAGGGCATTTCTTAAAGATCCAAGCTGTGTACTTGAGCAAAGGTGTCTTTAAGTGTCTCCATTTTAAATAAGTTAAAGATGGTTGTTATTTTAATCCAGTACGTCACATCACCATAAACACAATATTCTATTTATTTATTTTTCTATGAAGGTGTTTTTGCTCTCTGAGTCAAGGAGGGAAGGATGGAAATATGGGGTGGGGAATTGAGGTGAAAGTGAAAGAGAGAGAAAGACTAATATCTGTAAGCCACAGGTGTGCATCTCCGGCTGCCACAAAATGCACACAAATGCTCACATGCCCAAGACACGCCTCTCTGGCTTAAGTGACTTGATAATTGGAGAAAACCTAAGGGCCTGTAAGGTCCTCAGATTCTCCTCATCCCAGCATCTCTCTTACTACATCTCTCCTTCTCTCCCCTGGTCCAGAATACCTGGCGGTGTAGTCTTCCTGTTCCCCACTGCTTGTGTGCATCCTTCTGACGCAGGCCAAATGATGCACTACCTGTAGCTGTGCTCCTGCCTGATGGCATGAAGAGGGTGATGAAACACACACACACACACACACACACACACACAAGTATGAATAGCCAGAGAGGCCGAATGCTAGCTGCTCTGTGTGTGTAGCTGTTGACGGGAAGAGGTCCAGCTTATTCAGATGGAGACGAGAGGAGTCCGTGTATTGCTCCTGTGCTCTGATTGTGGCATGGCTGATAGGGCCTAGAGAGAGGGTGATTATGCAGGCAGGGGGGTAGGGAAGAGGGCCATGTGTGTGTGTGTGTGTGTGTGTGTGTGTGTGTGTGTGTGTGTGTGTGTGTGTGTGTGTGTGCGCCTGCGCGTGTGCTGTGCTGATTACAGCTGCAGGGTTAGCGTGCTGTAATCATGGACTGCGGCACAAACACAGCACAGTGAGACTCCTGCGAGCGACAGGCCCGCGCCCTTAAAGCAGGACGCTCGGTGCTGCTCTCGGAGCCTGAGACGTTAACGGCAGGCCAACAGAGCGAGGAATTCTGAACAACCTCTGCACGCAACCTCGGGAGTGTCCTTGCACTAAACAAAACCCACCAAGGTTTTCCTTCTCATTTCCGCTTGAGAGAGAGAGAGAATCCAGTTTTATTTATCTCTCCTAAAAGCTTTAGAACTGCTAAAAGCAAGCACGAGCAGCATAGGTTTTTATGGAAAACAAGAGTTCAGAGTTCAGAGTTCAATTGCCCACTGTCTCTCACCTTTTGCCTCATTACATGGATTGTTATATTGATGATATAAACTAGCTCGCAAATTCCTTACATAACGTGTCTTTCCCGCATTTTGCATGTCTATCGGCAGAGCTGTGCGCTACAGGAGATGACGGAGGGAGTGTTCAGTGCTCAGCGCCTCGTCTGAGTGACTGAGACTGCTTTAAGGGCTATAGGTGCGCGCCAGGGAGCTCTAATGGGGCCAAGCGGAGATCCAGCACGTTCCGAGTGAATGCGTGGAGACAGACGCGCAGTCCTCCAATTCCATGAGTGAGTCACTGAGTGTCAGGGAAAAAAAAGAAAAACCTTTAAGAAAGTGATGGTTAAGTTTTGCTTTCAGACTCCGTTTGCTCACTTTGGGAGACGAGAGCGCAGTGGAATAAAGGGGCAGCTTTAGTGAACCAGTCCAGGATCGAACCGTTCTGGACTGAACCGCTGAATGACGGAATTGCTATTAGTTCACTAAAAAATCCAAATCTCCCCCAACACACACACACACATACACGTGCACGCAGACGATGAGCACACACCCATGTACTAATGGAGGATCAAGATGAAGAGAGCAGTCTTCAAGCAAAGTCGAGCCTGTATCGATCTGAGCTGCACCCAGGTAAGCAGGGAGCAGATTGGGGTGCTGATTACCACAGGGCAGCCCTACTGGAGCCTGCATCTGGAGCAGCGTACCAGCTGAGATCACACACTCATTACGTCCAACCAGCACCCATGGTGATTGGACCGTGAGATAGTGAGGGTGAAGATGGAAGAGAACGTTGGCCTTTACCAGAACACATCCACTCTTCCACAGGTCTGCTTGGTGAGATTTTATTAGTTGTTTGGTTTTGTTTGTTTGTGTTTTTAGCAGACAAAGAGCCTCGCCCAACCAGAGTCTCATTTAAATTGGAGCTCTGCATATTTGACATTAACATGCGCTACAGTCATTAGTGCATTTGCTACACAGAACTGCAGGACACATACTCGGAGGCAAACAGGACCACAATCTAGCAAATGTCAGCCAGTCATTCCAGAGGAATGTTGTAACTAAAACATTTTTACTAAACCTACTAGAATCAGGAATGGATAAAATAACAGGCATGTCTAGAATGCCAGTGATAGTATAACCTGGTAATGTGTGCAGCGAGGCTTTGGAACTGACAAGCAGCCCCTGCTGTAATCTGTGGGGCTCAGGAACGTGTGTGTGTGTGTGTGTGTGTGTGTGTGTGTGTGTGTGTGTGTGTGTGTGTGTGTGTGTGTTAAAGAGGACACAGGCTGCCCCACACATGTATTAGTCCATCCAGGCGCTGTGCATACACTCCTGCTATTGTCTTCCTCTCTCCCCACTCTCTTTGTCTCTCATTCTTGTGCGTGTGTGTGTGTTTGTGTTTGTGTGTGGACGTGGGGGTGTGTGTGCATGTTATGCTAGTCTGTTAGTCATTAACAAGGAGTGTGTAATGTGTTAGGGGATTGCTTGTGAACACCATTTGTGATAGATTGTCAGCTAGGAGTATCTCATTGGTAGAAGCAGAAAATCCATCACATGTGCGCACACACACACACACACACACACACACACACACACACACACACTTCTCTATATACACAAGGATTACATTATTCTAAAATGATCAAACTTCATCTAACAAAGTACATCTGTAAGTACATATTTAATAATTGTTACCAGTTGTTGAGAGTTATCCAAGCTTTGTAATTCTGTGAAATGATAACCCTACTCCGGAACTATTCTCTTTTTCATTTTGTGTTCTTCCATGGTCCTGTGTTGTAAAGACAGACTGGGCAAAACATGGATAGAGAGAGAGAGAGAGATGGATGTGTTCCTGTTTGAACAGAACCAGTATTAATAGATGCTTGTTGCTTCACTTCTGTGTGCTTTCTTACTGTTACTCTTGGTGATTCATCCTAATAAAGCGGATTGTTGGGGTCGGACAGGGACGTCTCTGTTTCACCAGAAGGGATGTTCAGAATATTGGAATCCTCTACATAATGTCGGCACTGTCTGTCATTTTCAGTAATTAGAGAAGTGTGAAAGGAAGTGTTTGTTGTGGCTCAGGGCTGTTGTTGTCTAAGAGCTCGGAGAGGGACGCGCGACATAATAATACAAACATGGCTCTCTCCTTCACAATTCACAGCACCTGATTCACTCCTCTTCAGTCCCCACAGTCTCAGGAAGAAGAAAACAAAAACACTGAATTGTATCTTTATGATTATCACTGGATTACAGAACCCCTCAGATATGACACTGTACCCTGTGTTTTAATTACATCCAAACCCTTGGGCTTCTCAAAGTAAACCCAAGAAGAGAGTCTGTGGTGTCTTAGGCACCAGAACCTTTACTGTATGTCAATTTGTGATGGGCGTCCTTGTTTTTCTCTCTTGTGGAGTCCAGGCCAGGCGTGTGTCTGGGGTGAGGCTAGGCGTGTGTCTGGGGTGAGGTTAGGTTTGTGTCTGGGGTGAGGCTAGGCGTGTGTCTGGGGTGAGGCTAGGCGTGTGTCTGGGGTGAGGCTAGGTTTGTGTCTGGGGTGAGGCTAGGCGTGTGTCTGGGGTGAGGCTAGGTTTGTGTCTGGGGTGAGGCTAGGCGTGTGTCTGGGGTGAGGCTAGGCGTGTGTCTGGGGTGAGGCTAGGCGTGTGTCTGGGGTGAGGCTAGGTTTGTGTCTGGGGTGAGGCTAGGTGTGTGTCTGGGGTGAGGCTAGGTTTGTGTCTGAGGTGAGGCTAGGCGTGTGTCTGGGGTGAGGCTAGGTTTGTGTCTGGGGTGAGGCTAGGTTTGTGTCTGGGGTGAGGCTAGGCGTGTGTTTGGGGTGAGGCTAGGCGTGTGTCTGGGGTGAGGCTAGGTTTGTGTCTGGGGTGAGGCTAGGTTTGTGTCTGGGGTGAGGCTAGGCGTGTGTCTGGCGTGTGTCTGGGGTGAGGCTAGGCGTGTGTCTGGGGTGAGTGAGCTTCAGAGAGAGGAGGGCTGGCGGGGAGCTCTGCTGTGTCTCCCGCTCAGACAGCAGATGCGTCTCAGGGGACTTCCTGACAGGAGAGGTCTGGGGGCGCCATGGAAACACACGCCGCAGTCATCACTCAAAGTGGAAAGAGAGCCCAAAGTGAGGGATGGTCTCTCTGCTCCATTTCTGATGTTTTTTTTTCCTAAACACAGCAAAGTAGTTAGGACAACACGTTGTGCTTTGTTCTGGATTTGTTAGAGGAAAATGTTATAAGGTGAGTCCCATTTCTCTGGTCAGTAAAGGTCTTACCAAATAACATGGTCATTATCCATGGTGTGGGTGAACATGGCATCGGGGGTTGTACATGGCCAATCCAGACAGGTTAAGGTCAATACCGCAAAAATATGAGTACCCTGGACACAGTAAAGATGACAGAAGCAAACAGTAAACACAGGGCTCCATTAAGCTCCAGATGACAGAGACACCAGCATGGCTGATACCACAAAAATGCACACACAGTGAACCTCTGGTCACATCACTTCTCTTTCTTGCATGAGAAAACATTTATTTATTTCATTGTTTCATTCATTACATGTTGCTTTACCACCAAATTCACGTCTTCAGTCATTAGTGAACTACACAAAAAAAAATATAATAAAACACACAGTGCACCATACAAATGTTTACAGCGTGTAAATGTTCCTCTGTAAAGGGTGTTTGGCTTGTGCCCATGATAAGCTCTGTCCTCCAATTTTGTATATCAGAGTTCAGAGACCCGCTGGTCTATTACTGTAATCCCTCTTTAAGTCCGCACTCCGCAGCTTTTAATCTTCACTTGGCTTTGAACCAGTAATATGCTTCTCAGAAGTCACCACCAGCTAAGAGTCTGCCTATAAACTGGGTGTCGGTAATGTATGGGAGGGTGTGCACGTGTGTGTGTGTGTGTGTGTGCATGTGTGTGTGTGTGTGTGTGTGTGTGTGTGTGTGTGTGTGTGTGTGTGTGTGTGTGTGTGTGTGTGTGTGTGTGTGTGTGTTGTGTGTGTGTGTGTGTGTGTGTGTGTGTGTGTGTGTGTGTCGGTAGAGTGTTGCAGTGAGCGAAATCAAGTAATTAGCTGTCAGTGAGTGTGAGCAGTGTCCTGGAACTGATGGTGAACCTCCTCACCTTCTCCTGACCCCAGTGCAGGGAAAGTCATACATGGCAAACAGTTCAGCATGGCCCACTGAACCCAGACCTGTCACGGCGAGCCATCAAATGCTTGCCATAAACAATAGGCAGCGTGTATGCCAGGCGCTCTTTGCGTGGAAACCCTGGACAAGCTGCTTTTTTAACGCTCTGCTTTTAAAATATCTCCCTTTGCATGTTCTCTTTGACCGAGAACAAAATGCAGTGTATACGATGGCTGATTCGTACCAAACATTTCACTTTCTGAAGCTTTTTTATCATTAAAAAATCAATAAAAAATCTCTTCATCCAATTTACTCAAGCTTCAATGTTTCCTTAATACAAACATTATGAATGATGTAATTCATATAGTGTTTGACAGTGGCAGCTAGTGAATACAGTACGTCTTACTATGGTGTCTTCAGGGATTACTGTGAAACACTGTTCTAACACTTCTTTCACTGAACCGAATTTTTTTTCTGTTAGAAGCTCTCCTGATCAGAACTAATCCACCATGCTACTCAGAACCTATCCGGTTCTGCTCCATTTAGCTAACGACGTGGTGAGAGCCCTGTGGATGCTGGCTCCTTCACCAAGCCCCTGAGCAGGTGGCTGAAAACTTCAAGCGCTGGCTAGGACATGTCAGACGGAGCAGCGGGGTCGGATCGCAGGGCCAGAGTGCGGGGTCGGATGGGCTGTGGGCGTGAGGTTCCCGGGCCGAGTGCACCATGGTCGGATACGCATGCCGACTCATCCAGCCTTTCATTTTTCCACACGCAGCCGATGCTCACCTGCCAACCGCGCTGGCATTCGCGAACCTTTGTCTGTTTGATAGAGAGCGAGAGCGAGAGAGAGAGAGAGAGAGAGAGAGAGAGAGAGAGAGAGAGAGAGACAGACAGACAGACTGCGGGGAACGATGCATTAGACATCTATCAGGTTGGAGATAAGACTGATGAATGCAGCCCTGCCTCCAGAGACTGGCCGTGCCTCAACTCCCGTGTCCCTATTAATTAGAATATGAATTATGCGGCGTATCTGATGCTTGCGATGATCCGTGCTCGGGGCTTCTGTTGCGATCCTGAAGCTAATGTCAAATAATATTAAAGGGCCATTGTGCACCAGCACAACTCTTCTGTGGCAACCCATCATTGAAAGAACCAGAGTAGCTGTAATCTGTCCTAGCTGTGTCTGCTGCCTGCCTTCACTCTGGGCCTGATGTTATTGTCTTTACTGCATGCAATTTATTGGCTGTACTGGGTGTCTCTAAATAGCAGGGTAAAATGAGATGGATCCATCATGTCCGTGTAAATTTAACCCACTTGAATTTGTCTCTCTCTTGCTCTCTGTCTTCCATACAGTCAGGACTTTTTCTCTTCGTGTGTCAGATGAATCTTCTGTCTCGTCTTGTTACCGCCAGAAGATTTTTTGCCCTGTGGAGTGACAGTGAACTGGTGCAATACTTAGCATATTGACACTCATATGCGCTGCTCCTAGCCTGTGGGGGTTACACAGGGGCCTCACCAGTGTAAAGGTTGGCCCTCAAACCTCCCAGCAGGCCCACACAGCTTTGTCAACTAGCATACTCACTCTCTCTCTCTCTCTCACACACACACACACACACACACACACTCTGTCTCTCTCTCTCTCTCTCTCTCTCTCTCTCTCTCTCTCTCTCTCTCTCTCTTGTATCTCCCATCCTCCCTACCTCTCTTTATCTCCATATGTCATCATGACTTTGGGTTTGTTTTGCTGTGTCATGCCCCCCTACCAGCCCCTCTCCCTGAAAACTGCAGTGTGCAGTGAAATCACCTCCCCCCCCCGAGAGGATGGTGCAGTGGCGGACCCCACCCCCACCCATACATCCCTTCTCCAACCCCCACCACCCCCTCCACACCCCACTGGGCAAATGGATGGGGCGAGGAATATAGACTAGGTAACGTCTCTGGTGGAGTACAGCTGGAGAGGCATGGGCAGGACACAGAGGATGTATTCCCTCCCTCCCACCGAAAAATGGGGTCCCAGACTATACCAACAATGAGGGAGAGTGTGGAATACCCTTCAGAGAATAAGAAAACTGACCTAGGTACTCAGTCTTATTCAGTGAGACCTTTCCATTAGTGATTTGACTGAGTTTAGTTCCAATGAATATGGTTCATTCTGTTCACTTCCATTTTTAGTTGAGATGGTCATTGGTCATTGTCAGGAAAAGGCTTGTAGTGACTCAGACACACTTTGGCATGGAGCCACTTGATCCACGAGGATGAGAACAAATGCAGAGTCAAGGACCCATCCTGTTCAAATCTGATATGATTTTTTTCATGGGGATTAAACGGAGGATGCATGAAATCAGGTGTCTCCGGTGCCCTTGGAGCTTAATGGTGTCACTGCAAACTGATCAGAAACCTGCCGTCCTAATAAATGCAAAATGTGGATAGAGAAGAAGCTGATCTTAGATAAGAGTTTTGTCTCACAGAATCTTTGTACAGCTCATCCTGGTGATCTACCACCCTGCAAACCTTATTTCCAACCCACATAACCAAGGGCTTGATTAAGTGGATTTGGTGTGTTAAATTAGGGTTGAAGCCAAACTGCAGTTCAGTAGACCTCAAGGACACGAGCTGGGCCTGCCAGCTTCAAATCACTGATCTGATACCTGTTGACTGTAAGAGACCTTCATTCATTATCTTTCTTATCTCTCTCTCTCTCTCTCTCTCTCTCTCTCTCTCTCTCTCTCTCTCTCTCTCTCTCTCTCTCTCTCTCTCTCTCCTCCCCCCACCCACCTCTCTTTCCCTGATTGCTCTCCCTGTAAGTCCAGCCGCCCGCCAAAACTCATTACCACCTCCTGGGCTGAGGGTCTCCTTATTTTAGGTGATAGAGGTCAAGAACTCATTCAAAGTTGAAAAGTGAGGGTTAATCACTCCCTGACAACCCCCCTTCCAAGCACCCTGAAGCTGTTGTGCTTCTCGGTCCATTTTAATCAAGTAATTGAGTGTTTTTGGTTCAAGGTATCCATGATCCAATTAACGGGCTCTGTTGAAATAGGCTACCTCTCTGCAGAACCTCCCCCCTTCCAATTTTTTTAAGATGCTTTCTGAGAAGCAGTGAAACTTGTCATCTTTCCCTCTATTTTCCTGGATAGGAAACAGCTGTGGACCTGGATCTTACTGGAATGTTTATAGTAGCTCTCTCAGGACTTAGTAGCAAAAAGCTAACGAATAGATGTGTAAGTGATACTAAGTGTTCGTGTTTGGAAGATTTTAGCCAATAGATCCACCACCTGTGAAATCACAGAGATCAGTTTCATGGCTTTTCCCCAATGAATTTTAACAGTAACACCTAACAGGTTTGTTTGGATGGGTTGGTGTGGGTCGACCTCTTACCTCTGCCTTAAACATGCTAATGTGCATAGCCCTGCTACAATTGATCGGTGACTGTGCATATATTAGCCATCTGTGACATGAAAAGTTAATCATTTCTGCCTTGTCCTTTTTGGAATAGCTGTGCTCACATTCAGCTACCTTCACCAAAGTAGAGCTATTTATATAAATAATATAAAATAAAAAATAATAATTTTATAACTTTTATGCAAGTTTCTTGCTTTTATGCAAGAAACATTCTTTTAGCTTTATTATCATCACATGGAGCACTGTTTCATTTCTTACTTGTTTATCAGGCATCCAGCTGAGCAAGCCAAACCAGAGCGGCTCCAATAAGTTGACTGCTGTACCAACATGTGTTACATCAAGATAGTAGCAGACACTGGGCACAACCCACCACTTCCTGACAATCGCTTGCCTGTTTAATCCTTGAATCAATCAGCATGACAGGACTGACAAATATTGAACACGAGATAAAAAATGAACTGTGAGTTGTTGGGTTTTCTGTGTTTTTTGTGTTTTTATTTATTTATTTATTTTTTACTCATGGCTTCTGACTTAAACGCCTCTGCATGTTAATTCTTAGTCTATTACAGGAATGGGCAACTGGCGGCCGACGGGCCGCACACGGCCCTCGTCCTCACTCAGTGCGGCCCGCAAATAGATCAATAATAATATAATAATTAAAAGAAGAAAAAAAACGATATAGCAGGACTTTTTTGTTCTTGTCACGTAGGGCTACGCCCCCCTCTCCTAGCTGCATAGTTCCAGGTTCGTGGTTTTCATGACAAATTGGGCTTGTTTGAAAGTCCAGCCGTGGGTAAAAATTCTGGGGTCGCGGGGTGCGGTTTTTTGGGCTACTTTTGAGTTGGGCTACCGCGGGAGTTACAAGTCAACACTAAGAATTCATTGCGATATAATACTTAATTTGTCTCCATTTTACACTCTCCACCTTCCCTCTGTCTGCCACGCCCGTGTCGTCATTGTGTTCAGTTGTGTCTAGTTTAGTCCTGTGTACTAGTATCTCTGTGTTTCGCCCGTTGTCGGTTATTTGTCGTTTGTCGGTTTTGTGGATTATCTGTCATCACTGTTCTGGTATTTTCCGTCTCTGTTGTGTTTCTCCGTTGTGAATGGCTCTCCTGTTACGACTCCTGCCTGTCCTGTTGACCACTTGGATGGCTCTCCCGTTTTGACCCGTGCCTGTACAAACGACTTCGCCTATGGGATTCCCCTTATTAAATCTTGCTTTTCTCAGCGTTTGTGTCCGCCTCCTCGCTCCACAGCGCGCTACGCGTTACAGTTCTTTGATATGAAGGAGTTCAAATTCCTTTTTGCACTTTTTTATTAAGCAAATGTTTTGTCTTTGTTGCTTATTAAGGACATGTTAATGCATTTATATGCAGAAAATAGATGTATGTTGGTGCAATAAACATACAGATCTGAATTCATTTAAAATGTGTTCTTATTGAGAATAATTTGTAGTGTCTTTCATATCCAATTATTTGAAGTGTGTGGTCATGTGGCCCTTCAATGATAGTGCTGAAAAAATTTTGGCCCTCTTTATCATGGAAGTTGCCCATCCCTGGTCTATTACATCTATAACCTGTCTTGCATTCTCCCCTCTCCTTGAATTTAAAATGCCGGTGATCAGCTGAAGAGTGTTGTGTGTCTTTGTGAAGACCGGGGTTTCTTCAGCGGACTATTATTCTGGGAGGCAGGACAGATGATCCGCCAAACCAAATCAAACTGAGAGACTGTTAAAACGACCCCAGCAGCAAGGCTGGTCCGATGTCTCCTGGCTGGGGATCAGTGGACAACAGATGATGGCATTTTGCAGGCAGCCTGCAGATTACAGACTAGTGTGTGTAGCAGCGAGACAGGGTGGACGACGCTAATGAAACTGACAGGGCGGGAAGAACAGAGGAAGACCATGGTCCTGACTCCTCAGCTAATTGCAGTGCCAGCACCCGCTTCCCCTCCGATTCACAACCACAGAGTTCTGGAGGTCATCATTTCATGGGTTGACCCTAATTAGATGGCATTGTTTTCACAACTTGTGCTAACTGTCGTTTATTTATCTGTACTTTCACCGCATTGCGCTTAAGGGGCAAATGTCACAGATAGAGGGTGCCCGCGTGCCGGTAAGGAGGAAGGGGGGTGGGTGTGGGTGTGGGGGGGTCAGTGAGGTCATGTTTAGACTGGTCCCTTATGCACATGGATTAACACATACACAGACATGGCCCTGCAACACAGGTCACCGTCACCCTTACATCGATGCAAATCTGTCCGTCACACTCAAGTCAAACCTCAGGTGTTCCATCACAGATTCTGCATTTTATACTGTGACGGTTGGATGTGGGCTGATTCTGTTTGGTACTGTGACTCTTTCATGTGTGGAGTTACACTTGCACTCACTCACCTTATGCTAAATAATCATAAAGGAATGTGTGTGTCATTTTTGCCTTCATGACCATGTGTGCATACACACTCACACACAATAAAGTTCAGCTATGGTGTGTTAACCATGGCCTATCACCCTGTGTCATGACGCAGTGTATTACACCCATGCAGACAACACATCCCTGTTTTCTACTGAAGATATCTGCATGATGTGACTCAGAAGTCTAGTACTCTGTCGGCAGAGTCATTACTGACTTGGATTAGACTGTTTCCACAGTCTAAAAGGGGTGGAGTGTGTGTACACACATAATGTCTGGATATAATGACTAAATGTGTCATTTATGCCCATGATAATGATTGATTTAATCATAAAAAAAACCCCAAGGCAGGATAAGGCCCTTATCCGTTTTCTTATTGCCAAAGTATGTGGACAACAGCCTAAATAAATGTTTGAACACTGTGCAGACTGCATTGACTGAGTTGTTAAATTTAACAATGGCATTTAATAATAATTCCACCAATATGGCATTTTTAAAACTGTATCAGAGGTTCAATGGTTCAAAGTAACATACTATGAAATTAGACTGAGACATCATAATTTTCCAGGTGAAAAGTAATACCAAAACATTGTTTTTAATTGTTTTTTTCCCCACATCACATTAAAGCTACAAATCTGGAATCTGGCAAGTTGGAATACATCAAATATGTACACAGTATATCAGACCAAGTAAAAGTAATGGAACTCTATTCAGCAGTAAATGTCTTCGAGCTTCTTAATCTGGAAGCACTCGCAGGTCTCACCTGTTGCTCTGGATATTATAATACATGAATATGTGTGCGTGTTTGTGTGTGTGTGTGTGTGTGTGTGTTCTAATATCTCTCCCGGGTGCTCGGAAATGAACCCTCCTTATCAGTATGCATGTGAGAACGAGGCATGGAGCCATCCCATTCTACAACGCAGTGTTGCTGCCCTAGCCTGTCATCTAATGTCTACAATAATACATCCTCTCTCTCTATCACCACACCCGATCCAGACAACACCTTACTCATCTAATCTCCATTCCTGTTCACTTAACAAGGAAGCTCAACACCGTGTGCCTTAGCCGGGCTGATCTTATTCCACTCCTCTATGCCTCTTGTGACCAGTTCTCCTCGTGCCAAGCTTGGATGAACCCACGGCTCTAGCCCGAAACGTGCCTGTGAGTGACGTGTGCCCCGCACCGTCTCACCCTCTGTGTTAGGGATGCGGGCGACGCCGGGGCAGTAATTAATGAGAAGCTGTTAAACAGTGATATGGAATCCCACGCGGTAATTAGAGGCAGCAGCATGGAGCCAGGCTGGGTAATTAGCCTGCCGGGTTAGGGGCTCCACGGAGTCCGCACTCCGAAAGGACATTTCACTCTGTCAGGGCGGTTAATGTGCCAAATAACCACATCTATCATTGGGATGTATGTTGCATTATGTGGAGACAGTGTCTCGCTGCCTGTGGTCCTTTGGTTTGGATTTGGTTACGTGGATGACTGGTGTGTTTAGGCCTTGGCTTTGGCTCCTTTTCTATTCCGAATTTGTATTGTTTGGATAACATGGGCTAAGCAGTTTTAAAATGTAACTGCGATTTCACACGTTAACATGTGTGGGCACAATTGGACAGCAAAAACAAAGGACTTTAGCCTTCAAGTTAGTATTTATTTACTTTTCTTGCTAAGGTTCGGTTGTAGCAAGGTTAAAAGTGTTAAGTTTATGACAGCACTCTTGCAAATAAAATGTATACTAAACCTTATTTAAAATGCTTATTCGTTATTATTCTGGAACCTATCGGATTTTGCTATAGCTACTACAGTATCTAGAATCTTGAACGGTCTATCAACCAAAACTGAAAAGAGAATAGCATAACAGTATACGTATAGCATAGCATAACTTGACGTATATTCTGAACGCTGTAAAAAAATGGTTTATATGCTTGAGATTTTAGCTGGCTAATGGGTTAAGCACCTACGTATTAAAGTACACATTATATTTAATGTAGCTGTGTAACGTAGAAGTGATACACTATTTTGCCAAAAGTATTCGCTCACCCATCCAAATGATCAGAATCAGGTGTTCCAGTCAGTAAAATTAATCGCCTAAGTATGAAGAATTTGTGAAAGAGTGGTTCGCTCTCAGGAGCTCAGTGGATTCCAGCATGGAACTGTGATAGGATGCCACCTGTGCAACAAATCCTGTCATGAAATTTCCTCATCCCTAAATATTCCACAGTGGCCTGTCAGCTTCCAAGAAAATGGAAGTGTTTGGGAATGACAGCAACTCAGCCACGGAGTGGTAGACCATGTCTTCAGCGGGTGCTGAAGCGCATAGTGCAAAAAGGTTACCAACTTACTGCAGAGTCAATCACTACAGGCATCCAAACTTCATGTAAGCTTCAAGAACAGTGCACGGAGAGCTTCATGGAATGGGTTTCCATGGTCAAGCAGCTGCATCCAAGCCATACATCACCAAGTGCAATGCAAAGCATTAGATGCAGTGGTGTAAAGCACGCCGGACTCTAGAGCAGTGGAGGCGTGTTCTCTGGAGTGACGAATCATGCTTCTCCATCTGGCCATCTGATGGACAAGTCTGGGTTTGACGGTTGCCAGGAGAATGGTACTTGTCTAACTGCATTGTGCCAAGTGTAAAGTTTGGTGGAGGGGGGTTTATTGGAGTTGGGCTTTGCCCCTTAGTTACAGTAAAAGGAACTCTGAATGCTTCAGCATACCAAGACATATTGGACAATTCCATGCTCCCAACTTTGTGGAAACAGTTTGGAGCTGGCCCCTTCCTCCTCCAACATGACAAGCAAAGTCCATAAAGACATGGAGAGCAGAGTCCGGTGTGGATGAACTTGATTGGCCTGCACAGAGTCCTGACCTCAACCCGATAGAACACCTTTGGGATGAATTAGAGCGGAGACTGAGAGCCAGGCCTTCTCGTCCAATATCAGTATGTGAACTCACAAATGTGCTTCTGGAAGGATTGTCAAAAATCCCCATTAACACACTCCTAAACCTTGTGGACAGCCTTCCCAGAAGAGTTGAAGCTGTTCTAGCTGCAAAGGGTGGACAAACGTCATATTGAACCCTATGACTAAGGAATGGGATGTCATTAAAGCTCATATGTGAGTCAAGGAAGGTGAGCGAATGCTTTTGGCAATATAGGGTAAGTAGTGCAGGCACATTCTGATTTCATTCTTCCTCCGATTCAACAGTATTCTGTAATTATCTCATGGACAACATTTGGTTTCGGACTGACCTCGGGATCCAGTGCAGTTTAGTCACGCCCTGACGTGGATTTAATAATAAACATAATAATAATAATGCAATACTGTATATTAAGACTATACTATTTTTTATGTGTCATTTTGTTAGCTACAGTTACAGTTTGTTTCTTTGTTACTAGTAATGGACAGATTGTTACTAGTTATAGAAAATCCACTGTAAATTTGGATCTAATCTGAGTTTCAATTTTATGTCTCAATTTTACTGTTCCGTACATGTGATCTGATGTAAAATCTGTTCATGTAATACTTCCACAATTTTGTCTGTCCTCCGAAAATGGCTGAACATCGAGAAATTAAGACCAAATGTACTGAAGAAAAATTGCTGCTTCCTAAAATTGCTGCTTCCCTTCCATGCCATATGTCGAGTGTGTAAATATGCATACGTTCGCCTAAACCGCAAGTGCCATAAACCTGACGGTTAATGATGGGGACACGCTACAGTGCAAAATATCATCTGTGTGTGAATTCACAGCGGCATAATTCGTCGTGTAATTCTTCTCTCTAGAACTACAAAGCGGTTCTTGCATAAGAACTTTTTTGAGATATTACGGGTATTGGATTGGCTCCGCTCCGCTCTGCTCTGCTCGCAGTAAAAGTGACATACGGAAGAGTCCATTAAGGTTTGTTTCATCACAGCGTCTCAGGAATACAGTAATGTCCTTTCCTTTCATTCTCTCCCCTACACAATCAAGGTCATTACTACCTTGCCTGGAAGTTGGTTGTCATTTGCGATCTGATATATTTCCTGCCAAAGGTGATAAAGATGCCTCTGTAGCTATGATATGCTCGCTTCTGTTCTGGGTGTGAAACATGCCCATAGTATCGTCAGAAAACATCCCAAACATCTTTTTTTGAATGATAAACTGAATGAGAAATGACTGTGAAGGCACTACAGAAAGAGTCATCTTTCAGTTCTGTGTGAAGGAATCAGGACGATCACACAATTCTCTTGCCCTGGCATTAATATCCAGTGAAGCAGTTGTTCCTTTTGTGTTTAATTATGAAGAATTGAGTGATTGCCTTGAAGTTATAATATGCAGCTCTGAAATAGCGGTAAGATTATAATGCATGATTTCTACGCACTGAAGGCAAATTTTTTCGAACCACAGTCTGGTCATCTTTTTTTTTCAGTTTGCAAAGGAGATGCTTTCCTGGAACATTTCTCTGACTTTTATGTAACTAACTCTATATCTTTTATGTAACTAACTCTATATATTTTATGTAACTAACTCTATATCTTTTATGTAACTAACTCTATATCTTTTATGTAACTAACTCTATATCTCACCCTCCCATTATCGAGGTGCTCTGTGCACAGCACAGTGCAGTAGTTCAACTACAACATTCAACTTTGGTAATCTCCATATCTTTCTCACATTATCTGGTGCAGAGGAAGTAAGCCATTGGTTTGCTTCCTGTGTGTGTCTCTGCCAAGGACCTTCACAGCCCCTGGAGGAGCTGTAGCTGTCGTGTTCAAATCAGCCTCTTCATCTTCCAATTTGCTGTGCGTCTCAAAAGCACTAAGGCTTATCTTAGTCATCTGTTTGCTACACCTCCCTGGCTGCGTCCTTTTTACCCTACGTCCTGCTGTTCCTGCCTTGGCTCTGGCTGGCGTTTCTCCGTTTCCTCTGTTTTTCTCTTCATATTGACCTTGCTTTTAGATCCTCACCTCTCTCTCTCTCCCTCTCTCTCTCTCTCCCTCTCTCTCTGCGTCTCCGTCCCTGTTTGTCTTCCTCCGCCTCCTTACGTCACCAGTGTTGTGAGGTTAATGTCACGTCAGGTACAGGCCTGCAGTAGTTAATCACAGCAGAACTCCAGAAGGCAAGAGCTCTGATATACAGCTCAGTAGGCAGGTCAGTCATCTACTGGGGGACCGGCGTGACAGTCTGAAGCCCATTCTATTACACCCGAAGTGTGATTTACATGAGTGGGGAAGACTCTCTGTGCTTCTTTCCGCTCGACTGATACTCTGGGACAGTCCGCTATGAAATAAAGAGAATTGTTTTAATAGCACAAGCAAGGAAAAGGACCAGTGGTTGCATCTTCGCCAGTGGAGAAGAGAGTACAAAGAGTGACCATCCCCGAGATCAATCAGCCCACACAAAGACTGTATAGGTGGGGGTGTAGAGTAGGGAATTAGGGAAAGATTGGTCTTTCCAGCTGACCGTAAGTCACAGAACATGTATTGGACTACAGTCTGCCTGGGAATTGCAGGAGAGGTAGTTTGTCAAGACCAGTAAGACATGAAGCCCAAAAGGGAACCTGGTCTCTCTCAGCATTGGCTCACTTGCTCTATTACTTTTGCTGTCTGTAACGATAATGAGGCACGAGGGCTCAGCTAGCCTGATAAAAGCTCATTGCTTTCGTTATAGATTATTGATTTGATTATTGATTTCTTTAATTATCAGCCCCATCCAACTATTTCGATCATTATGGTATATATTTTCCACATGTTGCAATAAAGGTATTGTGAGTTAGCTACTTGAATTCATTATAAAACGAATCCTAAACATAACAGAGTTCCACCCATAAAATTTGTTAGACAAATGACATGATTAGACCCTTGTGTCCCTGCACAAAATCCTCTGATTCAGAAACAGTCTTTTAAATTAGCCATAGTAATGTTATATCTGGGGTTTCTTTCAGGAAAGTGTTATGTAGGCAGTGTGATTGAAACGGTCATCCTCTGAATGAGAGGGAAGTGTGACAGAGACTTACCAAGATCAATGTGTGTTGTGGACACTGGTCCAAAGAACAAGCTCTTTGGTGGTTAGAGCACATTTTTACTTACTGCCTGGAAAAGTTGTATTGCAACATTATATTATATAATTCCATATCAATTCTATAAGGATGTTTATTTTGAGTTAATTTGTCCAAAGAGCATAATAGAGATAAGAAACATTACTGTAAACAAGATGTCCAAAGAAATCGTCTTTCATCAGTCCAAAACATCCTTTTCCCATTTGTGAATTAAACACAACCCTCTATTATAAACCTTCAAGCTCTCGTTATTTACAGTACAGCTCTTCACACCCCCAAGGCCTACAAAAACTCCATTCCTTTTCCAAATTAATTCAAAACAATTTAACCACTTTGGGGTGAAAACAAAGATTTTCTATAGTAAAGAGCAGAACCCTAGGTTTCATAGGGAAGGCACAGGTAATGTCTAAGCTCATGTTTATCCTGTTGAGAGATCGGATGGACTGACCTGTAAACAATCTCCTGCTAACACTAATAAGAATTCCTTTGGTGCCAGTAAAATGGCCCAAAACATCAGTTGGTTTCACCCGTTCCTCCTTGTACATTACTGTCTGTTATATCTTCTGCAAAATATGTAATCAAGTGTCCATTGGAGAAACCAGGAGAAAGCTTGCTGACATAATACATACTTTGCGAAATTGCATTAATGACATATCTGTCTACATTGCCTGTTTTGCTATGGCAGCAATAAACTGATGAAAGTGGAAAGAACGTATCTACTCTAGTGTAGATTATAAATATACAGAGGAGATGATGTAACTGCCCATGCAAACAGATAAGCTATTAACACAATGTCCATTACCATATATATTACCATAGATAGATAGATAGATAGATAGATAGATAGATAGATAGATAGATAGATAGATAGATAGATAGATAGAGAAAAATAAAGTGTCCTTCATCAGGCCTTTGCACACAGCACAGAAGTGCAATGCAGTTTCTCAACTATAATCTTCCATATAAAATAATTTAGAAATATTTACATATTTAGGAACACTTTGTGGTACACTTAGAGTCTGTGCGTGTTTCCATCCAAGCACAGTTTGTTTTGGCTGTTCTCTTCCCCATTACCGGTCCAGTGGTCAGACTGACTTGGGCCTGCACAGTGTCACTAATGTTGATAAACATTCTGCCAAGCAAATAATATCCAATTAACAATTGGTTAGAGGTGCAACTCTCTCCCCCTCCCTCCTCTCTCTCTCTCTCTCTCTCTCTCTCTCTCTCTCTCTCTCTCTCTCTCCAATACGTTGTAGTATTATTGGATGTGTGTGTTTCAGTTTCCAAATGAGGGATTTGTGTATGTGTATAATTCATCTTGCTGCATTAGTTTACCTCACTGGACGAAGTTTTGGAAAGGCTCCACTAATATAATAGATACAGAACTTAATTGCAATCAGGCCTGTATTTCCTTTTTGTCTCTGATTGCTCCAAAGGGACATGATGCAGCAGAATTAGAGAGATATTCTTTTGTAACAGCTGTAAAGATAATGAGAAGTTCAACTGCAACCTGTTGTGTTTTTAAAGTTCTCACTGACTTGCAAAAGGTCACGAAAGTGCCAGCCTGTGTCCTCTAACTCTCTCTCTCTCTCTCACTCACTCTCTCTCACTCCCACTGCCCCCCCCAAACACACCCATCCCACCCTGTTTCTCCACAGATCACCTTCTTCATGCTGCTGTCGGCGGTGTGTGTGATGTTGAATCTCGCTGGTGCCATCCTATCCTGTCAGAATGCCCAGCTGGTGAACTCTCTGGAGAACTGTCAATTGGTGAGAGAGCCGTCGGTCCTCGACCTGGGGGGGGGCGCTACCTCCAACCATACAAAAGCACTTTAGAGGAAAATAGCCATCTTAAAAAAGTCTAACTTCACACCAAAATCTGATTGAAGCCCCATTTCAGGCTTATTCTGTGGCTAAACGGCCACTTGGATTGGTGCATTGCAAGGATGCCCCTAGAGACTGAATCCATTGATCTCGTTTTTAAATTAAAAAACAGCTGCCAGATTCATGTTTGGTTTTTCTACCATAGAGGCTGTTTAAAAAAAGGACGATCATTGGCCCTAAATACAGAGCATTATTTCATTGACTTCAGAAGCTTTATAAATAATACCTACAGAGTTGCCTTCTTTAAAGAAACACTCCCTTAGTACAACCTTGGTTTTCTCTATGCTATAATAAACTCTCTTTATTTCAAATACCAAACAGGTTCTTACTAAAGAGAGGGAGAAAAAGAAAGAGGGAGGGAGAAGAGAGTGGGGGAAACAGAATCTGTATTTCTAATCTTGTTAATAAATATTAATGCAAGCCTCTCTGTCTCCCTGTTAATATTATACTCTCTCGTGATTTGCCTGCATGTTCACCTGCCAGAACCCAGAAGAAAGGTTTAATGATGCTTCCCTTTCTAGGGAAAGAGTTTTGCTGCAGTCAGTTTTGTAGACCAGCAGACTGGAACAGGGACTGTATTTATGGTGCACATGTTTTACATAGAGCACATAGAAGCCTTTTGATTACAAAGGCAGAACTTATTTTGACTCTTAGTCTTGATATACGTCAAACACCAAATCACAGCACACTCTAGTGAGAAGAAGTGATTAGCGTAAATGATGAAGTTATGTTATGAACTTAATCTCAACTTTAATCTTAATATATGATTGTTCATGAAATCCTAACACATAGAATAGCTACACATTCAGATCCCCAGTGCATGGTTTGTGTTTTTAATACAAGTGTAGGAGATTGAAAGCAAACATGTCAGCCAGAAGCTAACAGCTATTCCTCAGGGAACAGTCGTCTTTGTCCATGTACACCACCGTGCTCACTCTTCTTTAGCCGCCATACTACAGCACAGTAAGAAAAACTTATTTAAGAAAGTGTTTACATTTATATTTCTTGAAGCATTTACATGAACCAATCGTTACAAAGCGGTAAGCGAGTGCTATCTGAAAAGTCAACAGAAAATGTGACCGAGATTGCTGCAATTCACAATGTGGCAGTGCTTAAGCATATTTGAATGTAGTTTCATTTTACTCTGAACAATTCACCCTCTACAAAACCGTTCTTACTCCATCTTGAGAAATTGTGAAACCCTCTGATGAGCTACTCCACACACACTCTGCTCTAGTGGCAATTAACTTGCTCAAAAGGGTCAACCAGAAACATTTTGACATTTAATGGGAGTTTTTGCACCCAGTTTTTGGAAAGGACCGTGGAAAAGTATAGGACATTTGAATCATAAAACGGTGAACCACTGCTCATAAGCCCCGTTTCACTAGGGATAACATTTGGAAGAACTGAAAATGTCACAGAGAGAACTTGGTGCCTGGTCCTGTGTGAGAACGTCACGGTACGGAAACGGGCAAATTTCTTTAATTTTTATAGAATACCTTAATCGAAGACTCAATAGAAAATCAAAGGCTCCATTTGAGGCAAAATACATACGGTATATCATATATATATATAGAACCCCCCATATAGAACTGGTTTAGACATTTATGGGGCCCTAATGTCAGTTCTGATAAGGGCTCTCCTACCTGAACACTGGGGCAGGGGTACTTTTAGCTATTTATGCCCTTTTAGCTTTTAGGCTACACAGTGTGCGAAGTGAGCGTGTAGCGCGCACCGTCGCTGGGCCCATACCTCTTCAGGCTTCGTTCGTATATGCCCTGGATTTTGTCCGCAGTATACGAAGATTTCAAGCCACTGTAATTCAGTGGTGATTTCTTGACACACATTTGAGGACATTTGAGAAAAACACGTTGTAACAGACCTACCTAACTAGGTAGACAGCTAAATGTAATAGATGTTAATGCAGAGAGAGGCAACTATGTTAGCTTAATGCGTTACTGTAATTATAGCACTCGTGCCTGATATGATCGACGTGGGAGATCGGCCTATCGATTGCGCCCACTGGTGTATTACAGCCAGTTTTCTGCTATCAGACCACAAAAACGAAAAGGTGTCCTTGTCATCTGTTTCCACACCTGATATCATTGTGCACAATGTCACATTCTGCATCTAGTTAAGCTCCACCAACACGATGCATCATCACATTTCATTCACACTAAAATGGTCTATTGTATGGTCAGTGGTAGAGGTGCATCTATAGGCTGTTTCTGTGTCCTTCTGACCAAGTAAATGGATCATTATTAGTGCAGATGCAGGACTGCTGTCACCTCTGCTGTTCTGACGAGCTGCTACTACCTTTGTGAGGATTAACAGCAGATTTGTGCAACTCTATTGAAAAATTTTACCTTGGGTTTCCATCTCCTAGTTTGTTTATCACATAGATGTACAGCCTAACTCTAATGTTATTTATTTTTTCTTCATTTTAATATATAAAGGGGTAAGAACATGGGAAGTGTGTTTTTATACTCTATTGCAATGTCTTGATTTTTTTAAATGAGGGGTAGCATATCTGTATAGACTAGTAACCCATATCAAATAATACTCCCTGTACAGAGTCTTCAGTGCAGAACAGAGCAGTTCTGGTATGGATCCAGACTTCGAAAAACAGCTATAGTTGTTCCTAAAGTTTTCAAAGATGTAAAATCGCTCCAAATCTTTGGGTTTTAAGGTGAACCACTGTTGCTAATGGCAGATGTAATCTTACGATTCTTATTTCTTATTCTGTGGGGTCCATTTCTGTATGTGCATTGCGCATGCAGTTTTTGTATTTATTCACTGGAAGCAATTAAATGTGTGAGGTCCTTGCTGGGTTTTGGATTGAGAGATATAATCTCTATCATTTCCACCTAGAGCTGCCTACACCCTGTGCCGCCATTGATGAAAGTCCATTGTGTCATTACAGCGGTGGGTTCCAGGACTGAGTGACCATTACTCATGGGTCTGCATGCAGCAGGAAGTGGGATCTCTCTCTCTTTCTCTCTCTCTTTCCGTTTCTCTCACAGAGCGTGTAGTTGTTTAAAAAAAATGCAAAATGGATCATCAGACCCATCAAATTAAACTGCTCCAGGTTGCTATTCTTCATTTGGCCTTCCATTGCATTTATATATGATACTGAGGTCAGGACTCAGTGCAGGCCAGTCAGGGTCACGCCAGACTGCCATCCATGTATTTATGGTCATGTTGGAAAAGGAAGCTCCAAACTGTTCTCAAAAGGTGGGAGCATGGAATTGTCCAAAATGTCTTGGTATGCTGAAGAGATTCACTGGAACTTAGGGGCCAGGCAACCCCACACCATAATCCCCCTCCACCAAACTTTACACTTGGCACAATGCAGTCACACAACTACCGTTCTCCTGGCAACCGCCAAACCCAGACTCATCCATCACATGGCCAGATGTAGAAGCGCGATTCGTCACTCCAGAGAACGCACCTCCACTGCTCTAGAGTCCAGTGGCGGCGTGCTTTACACCGCTGCATCTGACGCTTTGCATTGCACTGGGTTATGTATGGGTTGGATGCAGCTGCTTGACCATAGATACCTATTCCATGAAGCTCTCTGCGCACTGTTCTTGAGGTAATCTGAAGGCCACATGAAGTTTGGACGTCTGTAGTGATTGACTCTGCAGTAAGTTGGTAAGTCAGTTTACGTGTCCTACCACTTCGTGGCTGAGTTGCTATCGTTCCCAAACACTTCCATTTTCTTATAATACAGCTGACAGTTGACTGTAGAATATTTAGGTGCGAGGACATTTCACGAGAACTTCCTATCACAGTTCCACGTTGGAACTCAGTGAGCTCCTGAGAGCTTCCCATTCTTTCACAGATGTTTGTAAAAACATTCTGCATGCCTAGGTGCTTAATTTTATATACCTGTGGCCATGGAAGTGATTGATTCTGATACTTTTGGCAATATATTATATATATATATATATATATATATATATATATATATATAGTATCATATACTATAATACAACATATTTATCAAACACAAAACGGGGAAAATGAGTATATGGAATCCATTGTGCCATCCATTGTGTGTATGTAGTTATATTACTATGTTGCTGCCATATGCATCAGTTTAGGCTAAATTCACTGAATCCAGACTGATTTAATCTTTTTATTAGTAGAACATCTTTGATGTGACCAGGTTGGAATGTGTGCCAGACAGGGCCATCATCAGCTGTGTGGGATCTGTCTGGGCACGGGGCCTGACTGCGGTAGCTCTTTCCAACAGGTGCCAGACTCTCTCACGCAATGCTGATGTGACAAAAAGTTTGTGTTTGTGCATGAAAGCCCTGGTTGGCACATCCATGGCCTCATCTCTTTTTGTATGATCCACATTCCTTTTGTCAGGGTTTTTTTCCATTGTGTGTCTAATGTTGTGTTGTAGTATATCCTTTGTTATACTTTAGAATGTATGTTCCCTACTCTTAAGACAGAGACTTTGATCTGTTTTATTATCTTAGCATGTCTCAGAGTACTTGTGCAATGCCAAGCTTTTAGTGTAAAGTTTCAGTGTAAAGTTCAGCTTTTGCGTTCATAGATCTCACAATCTTTGAGCATACAGATCGGACTGGGCTGCCCTAGAATGTCTTAATGGCTGCGCTAATGTTTTAATCCTAATCACAAATCAGATTCTTGACGCAGTTTGTAATAACAGCACAGGAGTTACAGACTGGTAGCTGGCGGTTATTGTAAATATCTCCCACATTTCCCACAGGTATAGAAGCATAAGGACCACAAACATTGTTAAAAGGGAGAAAAACATTTGATTGGATCATGCACAATGCTATTACCGTGCCCTTGTTAGCTCCTGAAGTGCTCCTTGATTGTATTTGTCAGTCTTATTTATTTGAACACAAGACGACATTAAGAGTAGAAATGTGTTTACTTGTTTATTTATTTATTTGTTCATTCATCTAGTGTTCTGGGCTGTCTTGGCACACACACCTCTAACGTTTATCATGGACCTTAAGAACAATGCCTCTGGATTGATAAACATGGGGTGGTCATCCCCATTTTAAGAAAGGCACAGGAGAGTGTATGTAAACCTAAGTGGTATCACACTGTGTCCTTATTCATATATCCTTAGAGGACTTACCCACCTGAAAAGGAGTCTTGGGAGTTTTCCACCCCAGAGTGCATCTGTTTTGTGGAACTGCAGACCGTGTGCCTGGAGTTGGTCTGTGGGCGGAACACTGGAAGTATGGGGGTGTCGGGCCACTACCGCAGAACATGTGATCCTTGCAGTCTTGGGGTGAGAGTTGTGTCCACACCCTCAATGTTAAGTCAGACTTATGATATTAATGACAGTATAGCAAGATGTAGCTAAAAACAGGATGGCATCTGGGGGCGGGACCGAAAGGGTGCTGTTTCTGGACAATGAGCTTCAATCACACAGTTATTCTTAAGAAGAAATTTTTTGCATCACTTTCACATTTTTCATGAAGAATCAGACATTTCCCAATGTTGTCTGAGTTGGGAATTGCTCTTTAATTCTAAGTTCATAAATGCATGCTAAACTAACACTTCAATTAACACTAATTATATTATTTGAGAGCCATGCTATCAAATGGTTAGTGAAGTAAAAATAGTTGCTTCTCTCTATCTGCCTTATGCAGTAACCAAGAAAAAAAACAGAGCTGCAAGAAATGAAGTCAAAATTACAAATAATAAAGCTGCAGTTAAGCTATTGGGGCCCAAACAGACCACCATAGATTACTGTGGGTGCACATGACCCTGCAGTCTCCAGACCTTTACGGGGATTGGTGGGGCATTTACGTCTGCGAATTCTGAAAACATGCAAATTTAGTACGAGGATATGGGGAAAAAAGATGTAAACGGTTCTGTGATTTACAAACACGTTATGAATTTGACAGATTTTTGCTTAGGACCTTTTTTATCAAGATTTAAGTTAATTACATTTAGGAAATGACTTTAGGAAGACATTGGTGAATGAGGTTCATTGTTGTTTTCCTGTGTTCCTCATCCTGAACTATAAAGTAAAGTTCTCAATTTACCAGTCGACGTACATCCCCACCATCACCTATGCTCACAAACTCGGTGTTATGACTGAAAGTAAATGTAAATGTAAATGTGCCATATTTTGTCAATTGTGATTTTTTACACCACAATCGAAATTTGTCCTCCGCTTTTAACCCATCTGTGCAGTTAACACACACACACACACACACACCAGAGCGGTGGGCAGCCCTAGCCCGGCACCCGGGGAGCAGTTGGGGGTAGGTGCCTTGCTCAAGGGCACCTCAGTCATGGCCTCAGGTCTGGGAATCGAACCCACGACCATGAAAGAATGAGATTACAGATCAAAAACGAGCCTCCTCCTCTGGGTGGCAGCCCCGTCTCTGTGGTAGAGTGAGGAGTAGAGGCGCTCCTACCCCCACGTTGAGAGCCATTTGAGCTGGTTTGATAAGGATGCCCCCTGGTCACCTCCTGCAGGAGCATGGCCAGCTCGGAGGAGGCCTCGGGGCAGTGCCCAGAAGCACTGGAGGGATTACATCTCCTAGCCTGGGAAAACCTGGGGCTCCCCGAGGAGGAACTAAAGGTAGCAGCAAAGGACAGAGACACCCAGACGTCTCTGCTCGCCGTACGGCCACCGCAGTCTCCCAATGGGCCAAGCAGTCAGAGTTACTCGTCAGTGATTTTAAAAAAATCTTATAAAAAAAAATTTACAAATGCCAAAGCCTAAAAAAGGTAATTTCCTGTCAACATCAGTGCCTGCGTCACCATGTCACCAGCCAGGTGAGATGCGGTCATTCCTGGCCAGGAGTGAGTAGAGGATGCGGAGTGTGTTAGGGGATCAGTGCTGCACAGCCTTCCGTCATGACTGAACACACCACATACCACAGGGCAAGAGCTGAGCTGACAGCCTATTGGCTGATGGTGGGACGATGTTTTACACATAAGGGTGCAGTTTTGTCAGCAGCACATTTTCTTGCCTAATGGTCATAAATTTACATTTAAGAAACTCTAAGGGATTATGTTACAAGGATTTGTTTGGTCTTAAATAACCTTCTAATCCTGCCGTATGAAATTAAGTGTATAACGCTTTATGCACACCATTGCCCTGCCCAAAACACAGTAGGGTTTTTCACTGTCAAAACAGGTTTGCAGTTTTTTAACCAGATTATTAAATCACCATGGCCATTTACATGTGTCAGCGTGACTTCATGTGTCCATGACAAGATCAGTGCAGGAGGAGATTTATGTTTATTTTAGTGCTGTCAATTCCAGATGCCGCGATTAAAAGTCCTCACCAGGATTTTGCTCAAGCTTGCTAGATTTTCTAATTAGCAATCCAGGTAAAATTAGTGGAATCAACACAATCTAGGAAGCCTGAGCAAAATCCTGGTGAGGACTTTTAATCGTGGCACCTGGAATTGACAGCACTATTTTATTTTTTATTTTTTTATTTTTTTTACAGAACCTATTTTAAATCAGCAAAAGTGCAGAAGCTTCTACATGTAAGCGTGCACTCGTACATACATTAACACCTTTGCAAACACTGAACAGCACAGGATCCTGTAGGGACTAAATGCCCATTTTGCACAGAAAGTTAAAAGTGATTGTGCTTTATAAAACCATCTGTTGTCATGGAAACATGACAATGACATCTCCAAGGTAGATGGTCACCTCCTCTGAGCCGAGCACTGGTGTGGAATGTGGTCGTCTTAATCATTCAAGTATACAATAGGAAACACCCTCACACACATGCAGGCTCAGCGCTTGGGTGTCTGTGCCAGTGCGTCACACAAAAAGAGGACACGCTGCTGACAGTTCTGCGCCACTATGGGACCCGGTGTCTGGATTTAAATGCAGGGGCCCCACCAGGCTGGCCCTCAGCAACAACTTACTAACACGCTTTCTGTCTCAGTTTCCCTCTGTTGCCCAGTCTCTCTCTTTCTTTGTCTTTTCTTCAATGCATCTTTTCTCTTCTTTTTCTTTTGTTCTCCTTCTGTCATGTTTTTTTCTGTTTTTGTAGTTTTCTTTGTTTCTCTCCCTCATGTCTCCCTCACATTTCCCTTCTCTCTCTGTCTCTCTCTCTCTCTTTCTATCTCTCTCTCCTCTCCTCAGAGACTTATTGGTATGGCTGCCATGCTAATGAAGTGCTTTCCTCAGTTCAATTAACCTCAGCGCTCAAAAGTTCACACGTTGCTTTCATATAATCTAGGTCAAACGGAGACACCTTGTAGCGCACGCCGTAGCTCCAACACAAGCCGGTGTGTTTGGCCCTGTGTTACACCGTTAGGGCTCCGTCCATATTTATACAGGGCTTCCTGCATGGGTAACATGCTCTTGCAGGAGTGTTGCATGATGGATAAAAGATGATGTGTGAGTTGTTTTTGTGTCACCTTTGCGGATAAACTTGACAGTGATGGTTTTGTGTGTATGTGTGTGTGTGTTCTGTCTGCTTCACAGATCAAATTTGACAGTGACGGGGTGTGTGTGTGCTGCGAGTTTCAACTCCAGAGCTCCAGCTGCAACAACTTGGGAGAGACGCTGAAACTCAATCCGCTGAGGGACTGCAGCACCATTCGCCTGCGTCTGAAGGTGTGTGTGTGTGTGTGTGTGTGTGTGTGTGTGTGTGTGTGTGTGTGTGTGTGTGTGTGTGTGTGTGTGTGCGCCTGAAATGCCAGCATGGTTACTCTGATGTATAGCTGCATGTCTTCAGATAGAAAGAAATGAATGTTAACATCAGTATCTATAAATGTGCACATGGATGTGTGTGTGTGTGTGCGCGTGTGTGTGTGTGTGTGTGTGCAGTGATGTCAGGACAGCTGTTATTCAGACATAAGTCTTCAACCACAAAGAAATGACTTGGTTCCATTATTCCTTTTATCCTCGACTATGTTTTTTGCCTGAAAGATTTTAAAAGGATTTGAAATAAATGACATAGGCAGTGAAATACAGCATGGAGAAAATTCTGCTCATACTGCATACAAAACCCAATTCCTGTGCAATACTTGAAATCTTTTATTACACAGACAGCTGAAATTGATTTTAGAATATTCTTTTGACCAAAGCTATTATACTTTTTCTTCAACCCTGGGGGTTTAAGTGGAGTTTTAGTTTTTGTCTTATAAACAAACAACCTCACCACATCATCAGAGACTGACCTCTTTATTTTATGATCACATTGAAACATAAAGAAGCTATTTGTGTACGTATGCCGTAGTCATATGTCATAGTGTTGTTACCACATGCACATTTCGGAGTAAACACACGCACACACATACACACACACACACACACACACACACAAACAAACACACACACACACACACACACACACACACACACGCACACACATACACACACACACACACACACACACACACACACACAAACAAACACACACACACACACACACACGCACACACATACACACACACACACACACACACACACAAACAAACACAATGCCTCTGCCAAACAGGAATATTTACATAATCATGTACATCCAGAGCACTGCACAATAATTACTGTTTTAGAGACACTGACTGTCTCCTTTCAGAGTTTACAGTCATTTGATGAACTATACTGTTGAAAACAAATCTGACCACGTACCCACACAGACATACAAAGGGTGAGAATTATTACTTATGGAAAGATCAAACCTTATGATTATACATTGCAAGGAGACATTCATGAATGAGATAATAGTTAAAGGAAATAATGTGGACTATAGTCAGTGAAGTACGTAGTGAATGTTAACACTACTGTGCAGGATAAATCCCACCCCCAAACACATGCCTAATTATTCATCTCTGTTTTATCCTCAATTATGTTAATAGGAATATTTCGGTTTTTATGAAAGTTGGTCAGGAGTTTAGCATCTGTGGGTTAAAGTTCATTCCACTGGCTTTAATTCAGTGGAATTTGCATTTATATTGAGGTGAACCTCTTAGGTGTAGCTCTTTTTTAATGCTGCCTTCATTTCAGGGGTCAGGAAGTTATTGGGGCAATACTGGCTCTTTTTATTTAAATGTTATTGGGTTGTTGTTGTTTTTTTTTTTTGCTAGCTTGGTGTCACTCATTAACAAAGCAAAAAGTCTTTAACAAATTACGTGTGAGACCATGAAACACCAAGGGAGTGGATGACCAAAAAATGTTTTCCGTCATGAACAGAAACTGTTCTACAGTCCTACTATGTCTGTAGGCAAAAATATGACAAACACTACTGTTAACACGTGTATGCCAGTGTCTCCAAAGGATTACCATAAGATTTAAAAAATCCCGGGCCACATTCTCCCACAAAAGAGTTTAAAATGTCTGTAGAACTCTGGGACAAGAGAGTGTTCTGGAAAGATGAGACAAAGATTAGCCTCTAACCTGTAAGGGAATGAGAAAGTGTGCAAAGTGAGCACTTCATCTGTAAAGCTGGAGGTCCTGAGCAGGACTGCCAGCAGTGTGGGCTTCTGACTGGCCAAGTCGTTTACCTGAACTGAACTTCAGTCTTCACTAAGTGGGTATTTCACTTAGTCACTCCAGTAATGTAGGCAAAAAGCCCCTGAATCAGCAGGAACTGGCAAAGTCAGAATTACAGGCCTGGGAGGATCAGCATTGCATCACTGGTGACACTGGTGACACTGGTGATGTTGACATTGCAGTTTTGTTTAAGACTATGTTATTTTTGTCCAGTTATTGTCTTCTGAAATTATGGAATTGCATATGATAGGAGATGTGACCTGTATGGTTCAGCAAAGACGTAAATAAATAACCTCAAATTAAACGCGATTCTCCTTTGCATCACGGTTACTCTCTCATTTCACATGCTGGGGTACTAATTAGAAACTAAAATAAGAAAGGGTGATCACAGACACCATGATGTGTGATGGGTGCTTTTATTTTCTCCATTAACTTTCTGTTACAATGACATACTGAATTGGAGAGCATTTACATCCAACACTTTCCTCCTAAATGTGGGTCTATTTTATTGTGGATATTTTCCCTCATGTTCTTCTTATTTAAGTTACTACTTATTTGAGGCACTTCCATTGTTGCTGATCTCAAGACCGCTGCATGTCGCTACCACAAATAGGCAGCACATGCCCTCACAGAGGCTAACAGAGTCTGGCATTGGCTATTTATGAGCTACACACACACACACACACACACACACACACACACACACACACACACACACACACACACACACACATATACATCCGAGCTCCACACACACACTCCTGGGAGAGAAAAGGCGAAGCATTCTAATTTACCACACAACTGCACCGATGCCACACATGCGAGAGAGAGCACCTCCCCTACCATTGCTCTCTGGCCTCAGGCAGTACCTGGCACAGCTGGGATTCAAACCCACGTTCTGGCTGCTATATTATTTCTCTGCACTGCTGACCACTTGCGTACACTGGGTAGCTCCTCCAGGAGGAAATCTGATATTAATTTTACACGCGGCTACTTGAGCTCCCTGATCACGCGTGGATGTGAAAGCTTCTCCTCGTCTCGTAGTTTGCCTTCGGCCACTTGGCATGAGTGTGTAAAGAAGCAGAGAGGAGTCCATGTTTTCATGATTTGGTGAAACACAGGAGAGGCGCAGCCATCCGTGACCACGTACTGGCTGCGGGCGAGACAGGGGGCAAACGAGAGGGCACGGGAGCCCCAGCATCTCGCCACGCAAACGCAGCGACTTCGTACAATTTCAGTATGCTAATGTAGTCTCCAAGGGAAAAAGTGATCTTGGCTACCACATCTGCTAGACAGATGCTAGGCATTAAATCCGCCATCAATACATAAATGCACACGCAATTGCAATGTACAAATTGGAGATGAATCTTGTAGGATTAACCCTAAAACACAGGGCCATAAGAAGAGGTGCCTCTGTTCCGTCATGCAGCCAGCATAAGTGAAGTCATCTCTTCAGTCTGACACACTGACTATACAGTACAATTACTAGTGGTATATAGTATGTATCATTTAATATAACTGACATCACTTTACATGGATGTATTGCATTAAGAGTATGATGAGATTATTTCATGGCTCCCTTCCTACGCACACACACTCCGGCCCACCGGGGATTTCTCTATTTTCCAACTGCATTAGGTTTGACATTTGGCGAGTGCTTGGCCCATTTAGTGGAGTGGGAATTACATGCTGCTCTTAAGAGCTGAGGCTTTATTGGAAATGTCTCTGTGCGTTCCGTCGTCAGGCACCGTTCGACGATATGCAGATGAGGCTCAGCAATCATTAGTTTTGCGAGGCCTAATTGGTTCTCTCACTTGCTTTCACGGTGACTGAGCACCTTCAGCACGTTTGCCATGGTGACGGCCCCTGTCGGCACGGAGAAGCGGTGCAAGGTGAACGTACAGAAGCACTCACCTCATGCACAAAACCTTCGTGATTGGATGTCACGGGTGAAGATCAAAAACACCCATGAAAGATCTTTCTCCAGGCTGTCTGAGGCTCCTGGATGCTTGTGGCAGTGTCCTGCAGTGATGAACGTCTGTGATTTGAGGGTAATGGACTGAACACGGAGGAGATGGAACCTGGTCGGAAGCCAGGAGTGACTCTTCCTGTACACACACACACACACACACACACACACACACACACACACACACACACACACACACACACACACACACACTTGGCTAGCAGCACATGCTAGGAGCACTCTATACTACAAGCAATTCATGCTAGGAGTACTCTATACTACAGAAACTCTATGCTAGGATCACTCTATAATCACTCTTTTCCAGGAGTACTCTATACTACAAGCATTGTTGTTGAAGTGCTGCTCACGTGATTTTGTTGATGTGCAGAGAAGAAATCAGTGGGAGTCTTTCAATCAATTCAACCTAGCTTTACTTGCAAATGAAGATCTTCGGAGATCTCACAGTACTTCGCTGTGTGCTCCTCTAATATGGACTGAGATCTAAAATCTGAGGAAAAACCGATTGCTTATATCTCTGTTACTTCACCCAAAACATGAGGCACTTGCTGCTTCTTCTAATACCATATCAGTACTCCTTTTGCACATTCTTAGAAATTGCTTTGCTAATCTTCCAAGTCCTCGTATCATGCATATGTTCCAAGTCACGACCTTATGATCTTAATACACATGTTGCAAGTCAAGATCTTATCTTCTAGAACAGAACATCCTGTGGTTTTGCTATGGGTTATAGGTTTTATCTCACATGCTATAATCACTCTTTGCTAGGAGTACTCTATGCTAAGGGCACTCTATGCTACGAGCACTCTATGCTATGACCACTCTTTGCTAGGAGGACTCTACACTACATGCCCTCTGTGCTAAGGGTACTGGCTACCTCAAGTCTGAATCTGTAGTCAAAGGTCAAGGACTTTTGCATGATCACATTTCACTGAACAAGTAAAGTCATCCATAAATGATAATGAGATCGTCCTATGTGACCTAACACACACACTCCAACTCCAGCAGCGTTAGCATAGTCGTCCATGTATTGATATGGTACATGATCACTTTAACAGGCAGTCAGATGGGGTTATCGCCATCATAAAATGTCACATATTTTTTCACATTACCGTTCAATGACAATGATATGAAATGTCATGAAATGCATTCATAAAAAATGCAAATACATATACTCGCTGAACACTTCATTAGATACACCTGCGCTCTACTTACACTCAGTGGCCAATTCATTAGACACACTCGTCTTATTGGTGCATTTTATCAGTGTGCAATTACCGGGCTGTAGGCCATCTGTTGGCAAGCGCAGTTAGTGACCTGCCCTCTTCCCTGTTCATCACCGGTCGGTTTCAGACCGTAGGACTAATGTTCAGGGGATCGTATTTGGCTGAGAAGCCACAGTCAGCCCGGCATTAACACAGACGTGGTGGTGGCATGTGTGTGGGTGTGGATCTGGCACATTATCCCCCAGTATCAGCCGTCGCCTGTTGGTGAGTTTTTTGCACATCTTTGGCACTGCAAAGCTGAGACTAGACTGCCAAACAAAACCATCCAGCCAGTGGCAGTCCTGCGGTCAGACACGGACCGCTCTCCCAGGGGCTAAGAGTCAGACTGGACGCCACGTCTCACTGGCTGGAGTGCACTCTCTCCTGTTAACGCTGTGAGATGTACTGGCTCGCCGTAAACTTTAATGGATGTTGTTTACGGCTGCGGAGGCGGTGGGAGGCGGTGGTATCGGTCACTGTGTGGGCCTCCGCGTTCTGGCTCCGAGACACGGGCCCTCGTGCACCTGCTCTCCGGTTCCCTGCACATCAGCGGCCGTTAGGAGCTGCTGGCGGGCTGGATAACGACCGGCTCGTTCGTCCTTTCGGACTCGTTAATGGCTGCGCCGCCTTGAGAGATTGGTCACTTCAGAGCCAGTAAACAGCACGTGTGTGCCAGACGGGTTGAAGGGGGACGCCGTATCAGATGATGGGTCTTTGCTGCTGATCTGTTTCCGCTGCCAGGGGAGAACACCTCAGTGCATCATTTGGCTTCGTTGCAATGTTAAAATGGAGCTTCGCATCTAATAACCGATCTGGGTAATGAACCAGACAATAGCTGACCATCCCATATAGTTTCCTTGTCATAATTTCATGCCATTGTTTATTTTTTTAAGCTTAAAGCATCCCTCCCCCCTTTTTAAACACATAAAAAAGAAAAGAACCAAAGCTGCCTAATGCACAGCTTTACATGTGGTCATGATGCATAAATACCGTCAAATAAAGTAAAATCTGATTGGTCCAACATTTCACATGTGGTCACATCTAGTCAGTTGGATGTTTTGTTATTAGGATATAACACACTTCTGAGTTTTAAACTGTTGCCTGGGAATTATGGCTATCATCACTAACCATCTGTGCTATGTTGGCTGTCTTAGCGCAGTGTTCCAATCCAAACTAGTTCCCTGCAAGACTCCCTGTAGTGCACAGACAGCAGTGGGGCTCTTTCTGCCCTATGCTCATCCACTCCTCTCAGTTTTAACAGGCAAAGCAGAAAGGCAGTGTTAATAACAATGTATTATTGTCAAGTGAAACTGTTAACGTTTGTTTGAATATGATGAGGTAAGTGAACATAACAGGAGCAGATATAATTGCTAAAAGAACAGTCGAAGTGGGCAGAGCTGTTATTCACAGTCTTTCTCTCACCATTGTAGTATCCACCTGACTGTCCTGCTCTTTAGAGGCAGTCAAAACTGTCCTGCTTTGTTATAATATCCTCATTTCAGAAACACACACACACACACACACACACACACATACCTACTCTTACTGAGAGCCAGATCATGTGCTGATCTTTGTGAAATGATAGAGTGCTTTATTTTGTTTTTGTTTAGACATCCTGCTGTTCTAAATTACAACTGCCTACACTGATATATGCAAATTGCCAGCCTTCTAAACTGATACTATGAGATGCTTATAGATCTAAGATGACCACTTCTATAGTGAACTCCTTTCTTCCATCAATGCGTATATCTTCAGGTACCCCGCACTCACGTTTATCACCAGCAGGGAGCACAATGTTAGGCCACCTCATGTGCGCTGACATTGTACAGCTGGGAGATAAAACTGGCATCAAGGTGATGCGGTGTGTAGCAACAGCATCAGGACCACTGGGCTGTGACAAGGATTGGAAGTACGTAGGCAGGTGTGAGGGATGTAGCCAGCAGGCCTGTAGTCCTCAGCAGGTGGGGGTGGGGTGGAGTACAGCAGGTGGGGGTGGGGTGGGGTACAACAGGTGGGGGTGGGATGGGGTACAGCAGGTGGGGGTGGGGTGGGGTACAGCAGGTGGGGGTGGGGTGGAGTACAGCAGGTGGGGGTGGGGTGGAGTACAGCAGGTGGGGGTGGGGTGGGGTACAGCAGGTGGGGGTGGGGTGGGGTACAGCAGGTGGGGGTGGGGTGGAGTACAGCAGGTGGGGGTGGGGTGGAGTACAGCAGGTGGGGGTGGGGTGGGGTACAGCAGGTGGGGGTGGGGTGGAGTACAGCAGGTGGGGGTGGGGTGGGGTGGGGTACAGCAGGTGGGGGTGGGGTGGAGTACAGCAGGTGGGGGTGGGGTGGAGTACAGCAGGTGGGGGTGGGGTGGGGTACAGCAGGTGGGGGTGGGGTGGAGTACAGCAGGTGGGGGTGTGGTGGGGTACAGCAGGTGGGGGTGGGGTGGAGTACAACTCCCTTCTTTCACCTCTGCCGCTGGACGCGGGAATCGGGGTGAGTGGTGTGTCCTGTCCTTCACGGCGTTCAAGGTGGACATGTCACACACGGGGCAGCAGTTACAGACAGTCATGATGCGTCTTGGCCCTGTTGTTGGTAATGGGTTGGCAGTAGAGTTGGGCTGGGGGAACCCTTTTGTTCGGAGGCTCAATCTGTGCTGTGTTCATGGTTAAGTGAACGCGACTATTGGTGGTTTCAGCTTCTATGAGTAGGTCTTCCGCAGTGTATATTTTTGGACCAACAAACATGGATGTCTTGGTTTAATACAAAATGTCTTATGTGGCACAGTGACGATAGTTATCTGCAAAACGAGCAAAAAGGGCTGTGATGATGGTTCAGTAAATCCAGTGGCCATGTTCATGGGGCTGGTGGGGCCTGTATGGGGATTCAGATTAGTGTAAAATGTGTTGTGATCAGTTGATGATATTGGTGATGTACTGGTTACCATTTCATCCCATTTATTGCACATTTTCTGCGTTAGGGGTCTGTTGAATGAGGATTCTCAAAGAGAGAGAGAGGACATATGTGGCCTACAGCCAAAGTCTGGAAATCAAATCACTACTCATCTTTTCACTCTCCCTACATATATTTATCTAACTTCCCGTCTGTCTATCTCTCTTACTTTATCTGTCTTCATCTACTTATCTGTTTCCCTATCATCCTTACATTCTCTTTCACTCACTCACGCACTCACACTCACTCTCTCTCCTCTCTCTCCTCTCTGTCTCAACTCTTCAGATAATGTTTTTGACATGTGACATCTTCAGTAACTAAACAATAACTGTGCATTGCAATTGTAATTCAGACTGTGGTTGTCCTACAAAAGATCTGTTTTGTTGTTTAACTATACCCCTCCCATCCCCCCCTCTCTCTCTCCTTCTCTCTCTCTCTCTCCCTCTCTCTCTCACTGCAGGAGCTGTTGTTCAGTGTATGTGCTTTGAATGTCATCTCCACCATAGTGTGTGCTCTTGCCACAGCCATGTGCTGCATGCAGATGGTCTCCAATGATATCCTGCAGATGGTAAGTGTGTGTGTGTGTGTGTGTGTGTGTGTGTGGCTGGATGTGTGTGTGTGTGGGTGTGTGTGTATGCGTGTGGCTGGATGTGTGTGTGTGGGTGTGTGTGCAAGTACGCATCAGAATCCTGCGCTTAAGACTGTCCCATTATATCAAAAGATGAAGGCAGGTAAGAGGACTAAACATGTTAACCTTGATTGTGTAGATCATAGTGCCGTTTGAATGGAATGGCCTGCGTTTGTCTGTCTGAGTTTCCACAATACTCTCCCACAGCACAGCACTAAAGGGAGGGTCATGCAGTCTTCCGTTAGACAGGCTTCCATTACATCGTCTTCTCTGTGGAAGGTGCATCTTCCCTTCTGACTTTCCAAGAGACCACCGGCACAGTATTCAGCAGTGATCCAGTGGATCTCCTCAAGGCAGAGTTTCAGAGTTTCAACGTTTCAGTTTCATGTAGGTTTAAGGAGCTGAAGCTGGTGCTTGCTGGACATCATGCCTGAAATAGCAGAGGTTGAGGGTAATGGATGTGCGTGCGCTTACCCATTTAATACCTCCCGGGGCCTTATTTGCGAGCCCTTCTTGTCTGTGAAGAAATAAACTTATGGGAACATAAAGTTTTAATATTGTGTTTGAGGAGGCTTTATGGGTTTAAAGTGTGAGACCCAGCTGGATAACTGTGGTAAGGGATGGTCTAGTGCTCGTCAAATAATGTGTGTGTTTGTGTATTTGTGTGTGGGTGGGTGTGGTTGTGTGGGAGTGTGTGCATGCATATGCGCTCGCGTGTGTGTATGTGTGTGTGTGTGTGTGTGTGTGTGTGTGTGTGTGTGTGTGTGTGTTGTGAGAACATTTTGTTCAATCCCTTGAGGGTTTTTCTTCAGAACAGCTTGCATTTGAAAATGTTAACGATCCACATTTTCTTTTGATTTGGTTCCTAAAGAATTGTGTTAGAAATAGTAGATAGATAAACATTTATTGATATTTATTTATAGATAAGCATTTATTCACTGCAGTGCACAGAAAATCTCAGTAAAGATAGTGGTGGATGTGCAGGCCTTTGTGCATTCATGTGTGAGTGTGTCTGTGTTTACATACAGTATATCCCAGTAGGAACAACATTACAAGGATAGGAACATTTGACATTTTTAACCTTGTGGTCCCCATGGATACAAATGCTATTTTACAAAATTGATATTTTGCAATTATTGGTACTTGTATTTGAAAAAAATATTGATATGTATATGTAGCATTTATTAACTACAGCAATCATTGTCAATGAAAAGTCTTTAAACATATAGTAAAGTCAGTATGTCATTGTATGTATATGCGTGTGTGTGTGTGTGTGTGTGTGTGTGTGTGTGTGTGTGTGTGTGTGTGTGTGTGTGTGTGTGAGAGAGAGAGAGAGTAGAGAGTGTGTGTGTGTTTGTGAATGCATGTGTGTGTGTGTGTGTGTGTGTGTGTGTGTGTGTGTGTGTGTGTGTGTGTGGTAAGCGATTAGCCTGGATGACATTAGCATGGCTGTGGCTACATGACTCACTGGAGTAAGGGGGATTTTCTTCATCTCAGGGTGGCAGTGCAAGAAATCACTAGCACTAGCTGAGACACACTCCCTACACTCTCTACACTCCCCACACTCCCCACACTCTCTACACTCCCCACACTCCCTACACGCTCTATACTCCCCACACTCCCTACACTCTCTACACTCTCCACACTCCCTACACTCTCTACACTCCCCACACTCCCTACACTCTCTACACTCCCCACACTCCCTACACTCCCCACACTCCCCACACTCCCTACACTCTCTACACTCCCCACACTCTCTACACTCCCTACACTCTCTACACTCCCTACACTCCCCACACTCCCTACACTCTCTACACTCCCCACACTCCCTACACTCTCTACACTCCCCACACTCCCTACACTCTCTACACTCCCCACACTCCCTACACTCCCCACACTCCCCACACTCCCTACACTCTCTACACTCCCCACACTCCCTACACTCCCTACACTCTCTACACTCTCCACACTCCCCACACTCCCTACACTCTCTACACTCTCTACACTCTCTACACTCCCTACACTCTCTACACTCTCTACACTCTCTACACTCCCCACACTCCCTACACTCTCTACACTCCCCACACTCCCTACACTCTCTACACTCTCTACACTCTCTACACTCCCCACACTCCCTACATTCTCTACACTCCCCACACTCCCTACACTCTCTACACTCCCCACACTCCCTACACTCTCTATACTCCCCACACTCCCTACACTCCCCACACTCCCTACACTCTCTACACTCCCCACACTCCCTACACTCTCCACACTCCCCACACTCCCTACACTCCCCACACTCTCTACACTCTCTACACTCCCTACACTCTCTACACTCCCAACACTCCCTACACTCTCTATACTCCCCACACTCCCTACACTCTCTACACTCCCTACACTCTCTATACTCCCCACACTCCCTACACTCTCTACACTCCCCACACTCCCTACACTCTCTATACTCTCCACACTCCCTACACTCTCTATACTCTCCACACTCCCTACACTCTCTATACTCCCCACACTCCCTACACTCTCTACACTCCCCACACTCCCTACACTCTCTACACTCCCCACACTCCCTACACTCTCTATACTCTCCACACTCCCTACACTCTCTATACTCTCCACACTCCCTACACTCTCTACACTCCCCACACTCCCTACACTCTCTACACTCCCCACACTCCCTACACTCTCTACACTCCCCACACTCCCTACACTCTCTATACTCTCCACACTCCCTACACTCTCTACACTCCCCACACTCCCTACACTCTCTACACTCCCTACACTCCCCACACTCCCCACACTCCCTACACTCTCTACACTCCCCACACTCTCTACACTCCCTACACTCTCTACACTCCCTACACTCCCCACACTCCCTACACTCTCTACACTCCCCACACTCCCTACACTCTCTACACTCCCCACACTCCCTACACTCTCTACACTCCCCACACTCCCTACACTCCCCACACTCCCCACACTCCCTACACTCTCTACACTCCCCACACTCCCTACACTCCCTACACTCTCTACACTCTCCACACTCCCCACACTCCCTACACTCTCTACACTCTCTACACTCTCTACACTCCCTACACTCTCTACACTCTCTACACTCTCTACACTCCCCACACTCCCTACACTCTCTACACTCCCCACACTCTCTACACTCTCTACACTCCCCACACTCCCTACACTCTCTACACTCCCCACACTCCCTACACTCTCTACACTCTCTATATACTCTCCACACTCCCTACACTCTCTACACTCTCTATACTCCCCACACTCCCTACACTCTCTATACTGCCTACACTCTCTACACTCCCTACACTCTCTATACTCCCCACACTCCCTACACTCTCTATACTCCCCACACTCTCTACACTCCCTATGCTCTCTACACTCCCTACATTCTCTATACTCCCCACACTCCCTACACTCTCTACACTCCCTGCACTCCCTTCACTCTCTACACTCTCTACACTCCCTACACTTTCTACACTCTCTATACTCCCTACACTCCCTGCACTGCTTACACTCACTTCCTAAGCTCTCTCTCTACACTCCCGATTCTCCCAGCATTCACTCCCTACCCTCATTTCCTGCACTCCATACAGTCACACCCTATACATTCTCTACACTCCCTAAACTCACTCCCTACACTCACTCCCTGCACTCCCTCCCTACACACCCTGCATTCCCTATACACTCCTAGCACTCCCTGCACTCACTCCCTATGTTCCCTATACTCCCAACACTCCCTACACTCTCTGCACAGGAACAATGCAGCTTATCTCCTGAAGCCCCCAGACACAACACTCCTGTTTGCACCTGGCCATCAGACAATCAGACATCTCCTAAATTTATTTTTAAGCATCTACAATTTCTTATTATAACAAAATGAGTATTTACCCATTCGGAATCAACTGCCTGGTTACTGACAACCCATTAAAGGTACAATTGCTTTGACAGAAATTAATATCAGCTCACCCCCTGTGTCTCTCAGAGGTCAGCTGTCAGCTTGCAAACTCACAGGACGAATCACTCTCTCACTCTCTCACCCTCTCACTATCACTCTCTTGCACTCTCTCTTTTACAACATCTCATTATCAGGGGAGAGGAACTCAAACCTCCAATCTGCCTTTAAAACATTGAGTGGGACAGATTTAATGTTTGTAAGAGTATGTGAATACGTGTGCGTGTGTGTGCATCATGACAACCAATCCAATGTGTGTAACTGTAACTGTTTTTGTACTGTAAGTACAAAAAGTGTAACTGTCTAGTTTAACAAAGTGAAATATTAGTTAAAAGAGCCACGTTAATAGTGTCAGCCCTTTATGATGTACTAATGTGAAGGCTCAATGTAGAAAAGGTGATGGATTATGTGTGTATGTATTTAGATTTGTTTTGGGAACAGAAAAAATTGTGCTTGACAGTTCAATATGAGAACTCACATTCTAAGAGGAAGAATTTGATACCATTGTGTGGTTATGGGAAATTCTTACGGATTAATGAAGCAGTTTGTGCTCATTAAGGTGTGACATTTTTCTTCATTTCCACTTCCATGAGGAGTGTGTTTGCGTCTGCTTTGTGTGGTTTGGGTTCCAGTTTGTGTTATCACTACATTATCTCCATGTTTAATCACTTCTGTGAGGAGCATGTTTGAGTCTTCTCTGTGTGGGTTGGGTTCCAGTTCATGCCACACCGAGCGAGAGCCTTGAGTGGCGACTGTATGAGCCCTCACGGAACCATCCTGCACCAGACGCTGGACTTCGACGAGTTCATCCCCCCGATCCCACCTCCCCCCTACTACCCCCCAGAATACACCTGCACCCCTGTGCTGGAGGGACAGAGGTAGAGCACACATGCACACACACACACACGTGTGCTCATATATGCCCACACACACACACTCACCGACACACATGCACAATCATTATTCACTTTATTAGCCTGTCAAAGCATGCGATATACAACTTTTAGAATGTGGGAAAGCACATGTCCGTAGAGAGGTAGATGATTCAGGAATGACCGGGGAAAGTGCCGTGGAGTGTAGATCCTCCATGGAGTCGGCTAGCGTGAGACCCTCACCGTGTGTCTGCTGGTGAAACACTGCCGACGAGGAACTCCTGCACCAGGCAGCGTTTGCATGGCAACAAAGCCGTAGCGCCCAGTGCACACAGGAGTGCAGGAGGCTACAAATCACCTACACTGCATGACATCATAACCCATAACCCTCGCTGCAGGAGACTGAGAGAGACAAGAGGGACACTGTTCATGTGCTGGAGGAGAGTGGGGGCGAGGGGAGGAGAGGAGAGAGGAGAGAGGGGAGGAGAGGGGAGGGGAGGAGAGGAGAGAGGGGAGGAGAGGAGAGAGGAGAGAGGGGAGGAGAGGGGAGGGGAGGAGAGGAGAGGAGAGAGGGGAGTAGAGGGGAGGGGAGGAGAGGGGAGAGGGGAGTAGAGGGGAGGGGAGGAGACTGGAGTGGAGGAGAGGGGAGGAGAGGAGAGAGGGGAGTAGAGGGGAGGGGAGGAGAGGGGAGAGGGGAGTAGAGGGGAGGGGAGGAGACTGGAGTGGAGGAGAGGGGAGGAGAGGAGAGGGGAGTGGAGGAGAGGAGAGGGGAGCGAACGTAACACTCGTGATGGAGTGTTTTTTCAATAGCCTTGAAATAAATGCTCCGGTTTAAAATTAATTCTCCTGTCATAATTAAAAAATATTTTTAACAATTTATTCTGGGTCCGGATGGGATGGCGTTTGGGTCTGTATCCGGACGAGGTCCGTTGGTTGCGGACCACGGAAATAGAAATTTGCAGAGTTAATCAGGAATGAGATTGGGTCCGGACAGGTCTGCGTTCGGGTCCGGATCCGGACCGCGGTCCGCCTGTTAGTGACCTCTGCTCTATATGTGTTAAGTTCTAGTAGTGTTTTGTATATTCTAGTTATATATGCTATATGTATGACTCATGTGGATTCAATTGGAAGACCTACTGAGCTGAATGTGTTTGCTCTGGTTATAGAACAGTCAGTATTCATGAACTATTCTCCTGGCTAATAGAATGAGAATCACTTTATTTTGCCAAGTATGTTACACATGCAAAGAATGTGACTTGGTGAGTGTACCCACATCAGACAAGTCAACAAACTATTTACAAATATAAATTAAGACAAACATTGGTGAGCTTACTTACATAACAATATAAGCCAGTAGTTCCTGGTCCCAGTACTGATGACCCCCCCTGATTTGCATGTTATTGTTGTTTCTGATATTATGGTTAACATATCCACTTTTTGCCCTCTGTCAGAGGCCTGCATCTGGACTTTCCTCACTCCCCCTTCAGTGCCATATATGGCGTGCCCATCAACAGCCCGGGAACCATGTACCCATCTGAGCTTCCACCCCCATACGAGTCAGTGGTGGGTCAGACCCCAGCCAGCCAGGTAAAAAGTGCCTTCATTCATTCGTTCGGTCCATTCCACGTCCAGATCTTATTTCCCTCTAATTTCCCTCTCACCTGTATAACCTGGACTCTGCACCAGCCAATGGGGATCAGGGTTCCTCTTAGATGATGAAATCTAACCTGAGGGTTGCCAAGCTTTACTGGTCATGTTACCCCACTCACTGGGCCCCATGACCGGTTCACCTGCTCATCTCCACTAGCTCCAAATACCCCAAACAGCCAAGCAAGGATTGCAGGAAACGGATTTGACTGGCTGAGGTGCGTGAGGATAAATATGTGGACAGGACAGAAATGGGAACAGGACCAAAATGGAACAGGACAAAAATGGAACAGGACTGACTGCAGGTCTCGAAAGACTGGATCAACCTGTACGCTCCCCTCAGACGAAGCTAGGAGTTGTGGTTGTCTGTAATCTTCCCTCAGCTACAGCTCAGAGATGTGATTGGTCATTCGTTTAAGCAAAGGGAAAAAAAAAAAACAGAAGAGGCATTGCATACTGTTCGTGTCACTGTCTCGAACCCCCCCCCCAAACCAGACAAAACAACAGGAAGTTAATACACAAGGCGGTTCGTCTTTGGAGACTTACAGTTGGGAGATGATTTTGGTCCTGGTTCAGTCGGGTGTGAAGGAGATTCAATTATCGCTGTATGTGTGTACGTGTATGTGAGGCGCAGAGAGGGAGAGGCCGCGGTGTGTAATAAATGACTCCCATTAAAGACACAAGGAGATTTCCCTCTCCAGTTGACCCCATTCAGAGCTGACCTCTGCAGGCCTGATCTTAGAGAGCGCCAAGTTCACGCCACCTGGAATGGCACATAAAAAGTATGATGACGCTTTCATTTCGGCGAGGTCTGTGGACACGGAGCCCTAAATTGGCGATCCATCACTGCTGGTGCAGGTAATTGTTCACACAGGCAGCTCTCCCTCTGTCAGTAATATGCTTTTACGAGGCAGGTACGGTGTGCGTATGCTGTTCTCCAAGATTGTTACTCCTTTTCAATTACTCCCATTTGTCTGTGTGAGGCTTTACTGTACGAGAGCTCTTGTTGAGCACTTGATGTTGGTGGTGGGGGTTTTGGGTAGTGGGGTGGGGGTGGGGTTGTGTGAGGATGAGGGTTGGAAGGGATTAATCCAAGTGGCTTTTGTAATGGGCTATAATTTTCACTCGAATGGCACCGCTGATACTCAACGAGAAGAAATTCCGTTCCACTGAAGAACAGGAGAACAAAGCGGTGAGTTTTTGAGCAGAGATCCGACGGTCCGCATCTTCACAGTGAAGACCCTGGGATTTCCTCCGAGCTCTCTCAGTAAAACCAGCCCCAGGAACGCTGGGTGACATGAGAAGAATGACAAAACCCAGCCGCCCGCCGCCGGTCACTGAGCCGGGGGTGACACGCTCGTTTGAAGGTTTCGTTTAGGCTACCAAGAGGAATTTAAGAAGGAATGCTTGGAGAGGTTCTGGTTTGTTTCAGACTTGAGGACAGACCAGCAAAATGGAAAATGAGTAAATTGCTTTCCTACCTGTTCCTGTTCTACCTGTAGTCACTGAGAGAATCCAGACACGGGTATTGATTTGCAGACTGATGCGAAGGTGGTTTAATTAAAGCAGGCATTCTGGATGATTTCTCAGAGCTTCTTATCCATTAAAAAGGTTTTTGGACTAATTGTCATTGGCTGCAGGATGAAGCATCATTGCCAAATGACTACATTTGCCACACTCCATTGAACCAGCCTTTCAGTGTAAATTGTATTGTCATCGAGAACTTTTCAGGTCTCCATGTACATTGCTATAATCCTTAATTCACATTCCTTAGAGGGTCTTCAAACAACCTAAACTATTTCAAATGCAAGTTAATAAACTCAAAAACACACTGAATGTTCATCAATACAGCGTGTATGTGTTTGGAGCACAACATTGCCCCCTGCTGGAATGTCACTGCCAATGCCGCACCGAGTCCCTGCCGGGTTGCCAGATGTCAGGGTCCCTCAGACACTTCAGCGTCAGATGTTCTCCTTTAGTGTTCTCCTCCTCCTGCGGCTGTTCCTAATCCCCTTTAACCGCATGAGAGAAACACCTTTTTTCCATTTACATATTTTCCAGGGGTCCACAATAAAAAAAACACCTGCGAGAAGAACTGAGAAAATCAGCTTTGTTTACAGTTCCTGCTATTTAGCCAGGTTTATGATGACAGCTTGGCACACACTGCGAGTACACGGATGCACTTTATCGCATTACTGAGGCTGGTAGAAATGTCTAGAAGCTTCATGTGTGAAGATTTTTGCTTTTCCACTTTGCTGCAGGTCACCACCAGTTTGGATCAGCAGGCGACAGAGTCCAGCATGTGTGAGAGGATCACAGCACCAGACGTCAGTAATCAGGGTGAGCGTCACAGAGGAACCATGGGACCACTTACAGCACTGCCCACAGACAGTTTATAGAGCATTTATGTGCATTCAAGCTTTACTGTGCATTTCATAGAGGTTCAAATGACGTGGCAGAGTATAAATTAGAACTGCAGTCCTGAATTACCAACACAGCACTGTTTCTGTGAACTGGTCTAGATCTCAGTTTACTAGCAGCAGTAACAGATCATCTTGTTGTTACATGTGTTGGCCTAATCCATGATTTAACCTTTACTGGGTAGCAAATAAAAAATAATGAATGTTATTAGTACCCATGCAGACCTGCTGTACTGTAGTGCCACTGTACAGCAGGTATTCTAGCAGTGTTATTGGCCTCAGTAATGTATCTTAAATTAGTCTCTTATTTCAGCTGTCTCAGCAGCACCCCAACACCCCCGTGTGTGAGGCAGCCTAGCAAACAAGTGCATTACATTCATCTTTGAAATGGAGTCTCCGCTTATTTATTAGCCATTATACAGGTTATGATATCTTCTGTATGTGGTTTGAAGATGTATGTAGCTACAGCAAACCAGACAAGTGGACTTCTGCGCATTGTGGGATATTCCATCATTAGCAATTTGATTTTAGTTTGCTTTAAACTTTCAAGTCCAAGACCGCCACTGGCACCACCATCGACAGAGCAGATTATAGCTGATGTTTCTGTTATGCTAAGAGCAGTAACTGTAGGTGAAGGTTGGGAGATGGTTCTGAATGAGAAAAATGTGGGAAAATATCTTAGTCCAATCTGGAAACAGAGCACAAACCTGTCAGCTTTAGACTTTGTATTTAGATCATGCAAAGAACATTTTTCATTTACATGATGAAATATTAAAATATGTAATATGTCATTTGTCATGGTAATGTCATTACCTTCCACACAAATATGTCTTCCACACAAATTACATTTAAAGAATTTGGCAGACAATCTTCTCCAGATCCACTTACAAATTTATCAGTATGTCTGTAGCTTTGCTCTCTGGTGTTGAAACCCACAACACTGGTACTGCTCGCACCTTGCTCCACACTACAGACTACAAAGCTACAGACACCCAGAATTCTGTGTTGTGTCATGGTCACAGCATCGGTGGATAGTGCGTCCCTGATGGTGTCAGAGCTGGACGACCTCCCTGACCAGAGCTGCTCCTCGGGGGACCTGTGCTCACTGGAGGTGCTGGGCTCCGACTTCTCTCCGTACGCGACGCTGCGCAGACCCCCGGCCGGTGGCAGCTGTGGCAGTCTGGAGGATGGAGGCTGCTCCCTGCTCCACCCTCCTGCACAACCCCACGGGCACCACCCCCGCAGCGAGGGTTCTGTCACACAGGACACCGTCGCACGCCCGCCCGACTGGTCCTCGGAGAGCGCCGCCACACCCGGGAGAGGCGAGAGCTCTGCGGTCAGCCCGCCCTCCGCGTGGTCGAGAGAACAGGCCAATGAGAAGCTAACTCTCCCCATAGCCCCGCCCACAGAACCCTGGCCGTGCGCCTCCCCTGGAGCCGCACCCCCCGCGGCCATGGCTGGCTCCACCCCCAGTCCCCCGTCCTGTTCCTTGCCGTCCCCTCCCGGACGGGCCCGAAGTGCACGGCTCTGCTTCAGCGTCTGGTCCCCGTCAGCCTCTTCATCATCCTCCTCCTCATCTACCTCAGCCCACAGCAGCTCCGTGACGTGCGAGCGACCGCGCACGCTCAGAGCCGCCCGCTACCGCACGCTGGCACGGATCGTCCGCTCCACCAGCGACCCCATCTCCTGCAACTCCGTAGCCAGAAGTACGTGAGCGTCTCCGCACTCTGGAGTTCTCCCTGCACCCTTCAGATTACACCAGGGCCTCTCGGTTCCCAGCCCAGGGACCCATGAGTACATTCTGAAGTCTTTAAATAGCTAAGAGGGAACATAGTAAAACTACAGATCTCCAGAAGATTGCAGGGGATCCTGTAACTACAGTTTTACTGTATTGCAGTACAACAAGGTTTCCAGAGAAACAGGACTGTGCAGACAGAGGTCCTTCATCAGCTTTGCAAAGTGCTTATCTTGCATTTTACTTGCACAGCTGATGAAGGACCACTATCTGAATGCAGCAGTGTAGCAATTATATATATATATATATATATATATATATATATATATATATATATATATATATATATATATATACATATATATATATATATATATATATATATAGAGAGAGAGAGAGAGAGAGAGAGAGAGAGAGAGAGAGAGAGAGAGAGAGAGTGTGTCCACTAAAGCCAGAGGGCTCAGCTTCAGTTCTAGTTCTCCACAAATGCGGTGTTTGTGTGTGTGTGTGTGTGTGTGTGTGTGTGTGTGTGTGTGTGCAGGTGAGACCTGTGGCTGTCCTGCTGGTACCCAAACACAGGAGGAGTCCCCACAGACCCCTTCAGATCATGGTACTGGCTTCATCCTTTCACCCAGCACAGCGGTGGACATGTGGGGAGGGGTGTTTCTGCACTAGGAGCATGAATTTGACCATGCAGGAGGACAGTACCTAGTTACTTGTACTTTACCTTGATGTCTTGTAGTTGTTACTCAGGTTCCTCAGGTGAGATGGAGGTGCTGTTGTGCAGATGTTTGCATCTCTCATTCAGAGAGTGTGTATCAGGCTAAAGTTATATCTTAATTACTGCATTTCTGTTTTTGGTTCCCCCTCAGCCTCTGTAGAGCTTTGCAGCAGCACGGCGTCCCGGTTTACCAAGCACAGCAGCCGTGGAGCCAAGAAACAGAAGGAGGGTGGGAAGGTGGACCTGCGCTTTAAGGCCCGCCCCCTGCGCCCCGCCTCCTCTGAGCGCCCCCGCTCACTGGCAGACCTCAAGACCTACAAAGACACGAAGATCCTGGTGGCCAGATTCCTGGACCACTCCAGCTGTGCCCTCCCCCCCGAGGTGCAGCAGGTAGTCAACAGCATCAAGTGCGTCATCAAGTCTGATGAGAGGCACATGGAGGAGGCCATTTTTAGTGCCACTATTCTGGATCAGGTGAGACAAATGTCCCAGTGAAGTGGCCTTAATGAAGGTCAAGGTTAAGACTTACATGTAAAATACAGGAGTTCTACTATTGTAGAGTTTTACTGGTAGAGTTTTATAGAGGTGTCCAGGCTTTACAGCCAGTCCACGTTTTTATTCTGTATAAGGTTAATGACACATCTTATCAAAACATTACCATGCATTAAAAATGGTAATTAGCTTGACTAGACATTGCAGTAGAGTGGAACAAAATTGTGGACCGGCTAGCAGGCTGGATTGAGCACCACTGGCTTACAGGCTGCTTTTAAAACTCTCTGCGTAGGTGATGTCTCAGACCAGGCAAGTGGCGAACAGCACCAGAAAGAACGCTCACGATGATCTACACCTGCGCAGTTGTGGAGCGCTTAGCTCACCTTCCGCTTCCCCCTGCCGCCCACCGCGGGCCCCGGGCCGCACCGAGTCGCCCGGAAGCCCGTGTCTCCGCCGTCCTCGCCGGCCCCAGAGCCTTGTCAGCGTGTGCAGAGAGACGATACTCTGACCCAAAGCGCACACTCGGCCCGGGACCAGGAGCCTGTGAGGCCCTGTTTCCCAAGCACTGTGCCAAGGCTGGGTCCTAGCTTTCATCAGCAGAAACAGTAGCACTCGGTCCAGTCATCCCAGGAGGATCTCTCAGCTCACGCTCAAAAATGGGCAGAAAAAAAAACAACAACAACAAAACAAAAACATCAAAGAATGTTCACCTCTACGGGTGTGTTTTTTAGTTTTGATGTCAAAGGGGCAAGATATCTGCAAGTTTGGAGTTTGGAGTTCTGTGCAAGGGGAAAGGAAAAAATAAACTCTAGGTGCAGGAAAAACAGATGACTCTGAGAAACTGTGTCTTGTTTAGGCTCCCCACTCCTGCAGACATTGTGAGAAGTTTAGGACAGACCTTTGTCACTCATTGTGTGCCACTACAGGATGAAGAACTTCACAACGCTGGATTATTTATCTTACCTCAGTGTGATATGATTCTTTTCAGTGTTACAAATAAAAAAATATCAGTTTGTAATTCTGTATGTCCAAATGCTGTTGCCCTGAATCTGAGGCTAATTTTCTTATAAACATAATGTGTAACAAAACTTTTGATGTCTTGTGTAGAACAGCTGATTATAGTTTCCCATTGTGTGTTAGGTCAATTATTTGTGATATTTCAATCACTCAGTTTACTAAGTCACAACTAAGTCTATCAAAAATGCAATTTTTCAACTGAACAGGCAGGATCCAATCTGCAGTATATCATGCACACGTCATCCATCTGTTACAACAATAAGAAACAAGATTGTTAGTTTATGATGTGTAAATTACCCCTTTGTCCACCAGATGGCAGCAGATAGTTTTAACTACCTGCCGTAGCTCAGCTACGTTGTTGATGCGTCAGGAAGCGTTTCACCTCCTAACATCAAACAAGAAACCAGGGAAACGCAAAACATTTGCATTAAGCTTTGAGATTCTATAAGAAAAAAGACGTTGTTGCCTATAGTTAAAGTTATTAGTTTTTTTTACTTAATATATTTCAGAAACAATAGAGCATGTGTAATGGTCATAGCATGACCATCGGCTTTATATCTTATTCACACGCCTGTCCGTATTACAGTATTTATAAGCAGTATGTACAGAGTCTAGGATCCGGACAGATGAGAAACTATATATCTCTCTGTCCGGGGTGTCAACTGCATTTCCAATTAATGCCGTTGACACCCCGCCCCCTTTTTAGAATGTCCAATCATCATTGAGCTGAAGTGGCAGATTGGCAACTAACCAATCAGTAACGTTCAATTTCCACCGTCGTGTTAACGGATTGGGTTGTGCAGATGCCACTTGTGTCCAAATAGACTGACACGCTGCTCAGGCTCTTTGAACCTCGTTAAGGCGTCTTCACTGTCACTGGTCGAAATAATCCACAAAAATACGGCGGCGGCACGTCTTGGTTGTATATGTTTTTGTTTTCTACAATAATATACATGGCAACGGTTCCATTTGGTACCGAGTTTTTGTCAGCGCTGAGGTAAGGTTAGCTAGCTCTTTAGTTTGGCGTTTGAGGGCAGAAATCGGCTGCATCGCAGTCCTAACCGCTGGCTAAGCTAAGTAAGCTAGCGCGGATAACCGAACGGAAGGTCTTTAAGGTGGCTTAGCGATAGCTCGGCCGAGTTGGCTTTGCTGGCTAGCTGTCGAGGTGCACGCGATTCGGGTTGACTCGCGCGTGCGAGTGCGCGCGCGCGCTCTCTCACTCCAGTGACGCTCGTTTCCACGTTAGCGGTCGCCCGGGGGTTTTGAGCGGAACAGGAGCGAGCGAGCTAGCTGCTCGGTTCGGACACTTCAATGGCTTAGTTGACGCGCTGTGGTCGTTAAAATAAACACACAGTAAAAGCACTTTTGTGAGAACTGGGCGCTTTTGGGTACCGCCGACGTCGTAGGTATGCTAGCTGACGTTAGCGTCAGTCAGCCCAGCTCTGCTAGCGTCTGATAGTCGGTAGTGACACGTTGAGGCAGCTAGCTGCGTAGTCCACGTACGGTAGCGCAGCCAGCTGATACCCGCCTCACTGGTGGTGGTGCTGGGGGAGGACCCCGCGGTGCCGTGGACGTTAAGACGTGGTCTGAGGGTGTTGTGATGTATTTATATGCGGTTTGAAGGGTCGCGTAGCCACGTCTGAGTTTAGGCCGCACCGCCCGTGTTGACGCGTCTCATCCTCTGGCGTCGGACGAGCGCAAACAAGGGGGGGAAGAAAAAAACCGGCACTCGCCAACTGTGCGGAAGAAAGAACTCCCGTCTGACGGAGCCGCGTACTGAAGGTCATCCTGCCGCTGAACCGAACCGAACCGAACGAGGAGTGTGTTCAACAGAATGAGCGCTCTTTGAACGGGTGAAAGGGTTTTAATTCGGCTTCTCTCGGCAAAGAAACGGACCAGGCGGTCGAGAGTGTGCGGCTCGTAGCTGTTCGCCTTCCCGCGGTTAGACAGCCGAGCCTCGTGATGGTCGGGTTCGGGGCGAACCGGCGCGGAGGTCGCCTCCCGTCCTTCCTGCTCGTCGCGCTCGTGGTGGTCATCGCCGTGCTGTCCTACAACTACTGGACCGTGTCCGCCAAGCATGGGCGCGTGCTGGACGAGCTGGCCGAGGCGCAGACGCAGGTGAAGCGGACGGACGCGGCGCGCAGCCGCCTGGAGAAGCGCAACTCGGAGCTGGTGCTGCAGGTGGACGCGCACAGGAAGCAGATGGAGCAGAAGGACGGGGACTACGGCGCGCTCGAGGGCAAGCTGCAGGCTCGCGACGCGCTGCTCAAGAAGTGCGGGGACGAGAAGGTGGGCGCGTTTGGTGTCTGCTCCTGCGATGCAAATAACACGTTATTGTCCCTCACCGATTTTCAGCCTTGGTGTAATATGAACCATGTGTACATAGACTTAACAACGGTGACTTGAATTACTGTTACGATAAAACCTGTCATTAGACACTGTGTTTCAGTCAAGGAACTAAAGGTGAATGTAGTTCATCTAAATTTTAAACTGTGTGGATTTCACATTTTTCGATATTTAAAACTTAAATGGCAGCTCCAACGTTCAAATCTAGAACTACATGTTCTCATTCATCTCGGGCATTTATTAAGTTTGAGAGATTGCTTTTGATTTATCTAAATTCTGACCGAACACAAAGCCCCTTTGAGACCACATCAGGAACACTGGGCCAAATAGCTGCAGACCTATAACTGTGTGTCCAGGAGTTCAAAAGAAAGACGATGAAGTACAGAAAATTAATTGCTGGTGGGGTTTTGGTTCTGGGGCTTCTAAAAATCACACAAAATCAGATTTTAGGTTGGGTAGTTCAGTTGTGTCCAGGAGCCTACTTTCCTGACCCATTGTTCTTTTGAAATTTAATTTAGAGGTTAAGTAAGACAGTTTTGAGTTTTATGTGTTAATTTTTGTGACTTGAGTTACTTATTTTAAGTTTCACTGCCAGTATTTTGAGGTAAGGTTTACAGTATATCATGTGAAATAACTATTCTCAGTAGATAACGCGTTATTCCACAAAGGATGTCAAATGAAGTTGTTCCTTTTATGTTTATTTATTTATTTATTTTTTTAACACGATACAATATAACCAATCTACTAAAGGTTGCCACTTGCCGTGTTCTGAAATTGTATGTCTGTCTATGGTTATTTGTGCTTCTTGGCAAATGCCTAACTTGCAAAACACTAGGTAATGATATTGACTCCTGTAGTTTAGTAGTAGTCTGACTCAATGGTGTCTTGAATTCTGGCCTATCTGTACTATTTTGTAGGATGTATTGTGATCAGAAGCAAAGCACTTTGTAAGTCGCTCTGGATAAGAGCGTCTGCTAAATGCCGTAAATCTAAAGGACTTGAACAAGTTTTCCTTTGATTTTGACAGTGCAATTTAAATAATGTAAACTAATATCACTTTGAAAATGACAGGGTTTTTTTTTTTTTTTACTGGAAGCTGCAGCTTTTAAGATTGTGAGCCCTACATTTATTTCACTGTCTTAAAAAGCATTCACATGAGTAGTGCAGGTGTAGAGATCCGTCTCTCATGCAGCACATTAAAGGCGACCCGGAGCAGCCTCATGTGCAGGTTTTTCCAGTTTCTTGAGTTCGTCCTTCCCCACCCAGCAACAATCCTTTTATCTGGCATATAAAAATGGAGCAAATTGCTGTTCTCCAGGATGTAAAGCTCTGCTTAGCCCCACGGCAAAAAAAGTACATGAATTGTTGGAATATATGTGGTAATCATAGCCATACAAGACACTGGGTCGTGGAGGTATGTTTACAAATCTGCTGCCTTTTGTGTTGTGGCTGTCTTGTCTTTACCAGCAGGATGCTCAGGGCAGCGTTTTACCGGAGCTCTTGGAGGGAGGGGTTCTATGAGAAGCACTTTACTGCAAAGTGCTGATTGGACAGTCTAATGTGGTCGACTTAATTCTCCACATGAGCGCGTGATTTGTGTCATATCTCCTTTTTTCTTTTTTTTTTCTTTTTTAAAATTTATTTATTTTACATGTCCACTTCTCAGTTCACCCCTGAAACGTGAACATTGATTGCACGCTCTGTCTTCTCACCACTATTGGCTCGGTCATCAAACGCGCCCACTGTGAACCGCCCTCAAGGCGGTTGTCCGTGAAGTCCTGCCTCGCGGTCTAGGTTGACCCTCATCTCCACGGGTTACGGGGACCGTGCCAAAAAAGCTGCGTAGGTCTGGGGAGTTGTGAGCGTGATCGGAGGATCCCTCCTGCTCCACTCCTCTTTGTTGTCTCAACCCCCACGCTTCCCCATCATTACGTGACCCAGCTGAGACCTGGTTGTCAGGGCTTCATCTGCATGGCTAGGCCTGAGAAGGCCACAACGGTCCCTCCAGTGCTCACAGCCAGGGCAGCCCCTCCTCCCTTTGTTCTCCCAGCATATTGATATGCGCCTTGGACTCCCTTGGAGTTTCGCAGGCCCGCAATCATTGGGGGAGTGTCCGTTCGTCTGAACTGTATGTTGACGGATCGTGCATGTTTGTTCAAGGCATAGTTTGTTCAGGGATGATCATTGTGTCTTAAGCAAAGCCTGCTGCTTGCTTTTAAATGATGCCGGCCACAGTAGTCACTCTCGGATAGATAAGAGATTTATTTATAACCTAGGATTTTAATATGCCCAAAAATGGGGTGTAGAGATTGTGGTTGGAGAAAATGTGATTTTGTCATGTTGGAGAATTATCTGCTGCTCAGCTAGGGTTTTTGCGTTTGAAGATTTCACGTTGTAAGTAATCTGGAAATATGGTTTTAACAGTAGCAGTGGTAGTAAAAATAATAGTTAAAATGTACAGAAATTAAAAGATGAAAGACTGAAGTTAAAATATTACACAATAAACATGTGGAAATAAGTACAGCAAAAAGTGGGTTTTTCACAGTAAAATATTGACACGATAAAGCAGGGTAATGTCCAAGTCCTTATAGAATAAAAAGGTCTCCCCTTCTTGAATGTTTAAATCCTCAATCTCTCAGGACATCTGAGAATTCCAGATGACCAGCATGTTTTTATGTTCCACTTTTTAAATCAGTTGATCTGCACACTGTTGAGTACATGCTTAGTAATTGTGCTGCCAGATAGGGCAAATCCATGTAAACACTCAAAGGTCAGCCAAAGGATTAGACAGTTGACTCTGGATGACCCAAGAATCCTGTGCAGGATTTAAGCTTATGCTATGGATTTATGTTTTAATATGGTTTCTCATATTTGCCTGAACTATGATTTGTATTCTGTGCCCTCTGTGGAGTAGAAATAGGTTCTTTTGGTGTGCATTACAACTGTCCAGACATGATGATACAAATGCATGGCCTTTTCATTATCACTTGCTCTGAAGATCCTCCTGACCTTGGCTGTTACGCAGATTAGGCTGTTCTTGTGTCGGTCACTAGGTGTTCTTGATATGGTGTTGAGGCTTAACTGATGGGCACAATATGCTGTTGTGCCTTCGTTGAGAAATTGCGACTCCTAGGATTTGATGACTTTTAGGCAGATAAAAATGACTATTTTCTGTACTATAGAGCACACAAAAAAAGTTGTGTAAGCAGCACCGGGCTAAAAGCCGCGACAGATTTGGCAGAATCAGAATCCCCTTGTTAATCCACACATAATCGACAATATAATCTGTAGCGTCTTTAGGGTTGCAACGGTATGATATTTTCACGGTATGATTGACCTTGAAAGTGACGTACAAGTGCTTGAATTCCACCTTGTGAAGGTGTATGAACCCTGCAAATAGGCCTGTGTTGAAAAAATCAATTTTCCGATTCACAATCGATTCGCATATGATGATCTGATAATCGATTAGTACGTCCAAAGATCGAAATTTAAAAATATATATATATATATTTTTTAGTGAACTTTTACCCCTGCCTCGTCACTGAATTCACGCAGGCGTGCTCGGTTTAACTAACTGTAAAACAACATGGCGTCGGACAGTGACGGTAACGACGATAGTCAAATCGGCAATCTAAAAGCAGAAGGACAGTTTATCCAGTGTCGGTGACTATTTACAGTTAGTCCATGTCACTGACAGTTTACCCAGTGTTTTTACAGTTTAAAAAAGTAAAAAATGTTCTTTGTAACGTTGGGCGCAATGCGATGGATGAGACAATCCTTTGCACATTCCAAATCGTTAGGTTTATTACATTTACCGAAGCGCAGACAGCGCACATAAAACACGTTTACATAGAACGTGTGTGACTCAAACATTGACTGTGTATATATATATATAATGGACGGTACGTCACCGTTGACTCCCATTGTGAGTTTTTGAAGCCACCAAGATGGCCGCACGGATGCTGCCATCTTGAAAATTGGAGCCAGAGCATGCGCATTAGAACCGGTAGGCAGGACAGTATCTCCGCCAGAGACTGTATCTCCGCCCCGACATTCGTTAGGATACGCCCACCAGTATAGACACTTTTGACGTTACAAAATAAACAAAGGTAAAAGGTTTTAATACTGCTGTCGAGAGTTTTGCGTTCACGTTTGAGCGTCTGGTATTAGATGTCAACCAACGCAGCTATTAACTGTCAGTCAATGGACTTAAACAACGACGAGCACAGGACGCTGCGCGAACACACAAACCCCACGTGACGAGACGAGGCTAGCTGATGGGACTATCGCAAGACGCACCCGCACTTTAAAGAAAAATACACGTTTACATTTTATACTTTCAGTTTATTAAGTGTGAGCACTTTTAAAATAAAAATGCATTTGGTAGCAACAGCTTTTGGGTGAATTCTTAATTATCATAATAATAATGCACTGGTTAGTGTCCCAGTAGGAGTCCACTGTTGCAGACATAGACACCTCAAAGATGTCCACTGTTTATTGTCCTGTTTATTACCTTTCTTGAAGGTAGATTTATGATGACCCTTTTCACCAGTCTTCCAGCCATCAGTAACTACCAACTACCAGTAACTATTTGCTGATTAATATCGATATAATACTAGTTTTAACATGTTGCTTCTGTACATAGTCAGGAAACGGCTCAAATACATTTTTAATAACACTAAACCCCGAATTGGATCGAATCGATTAAATCGAAATAAATCTATTCTTAATCTTCAGAATCTGAATCGGATCGATTCTTGGAATTTGAATCGATAACCAGCCCTACCTGCAAACATGACTTTGTTCATTGCGCTGAGGCGCGGTGTGTGCGAAGTTACAAAATTAGTGAGGTGCGCGACCTCGCGAATCGACAGCGTGCGAGGCCACCGCGATTACGTCATTTTCACTGCTGATTTTAGTTTAGCCTTTTTTTTTTCTTTTTTTTTTTTGTTATAAAATTTAAGTCTGATGCACTTTGCCATTCTCACCGCTGTGTACTGAGTTGCTGAACCGGAGCGGAGTCGCGCATGCGCGGGTCAGTTTCTCCGCTAGCTTGCCTTTTACCGGTAATAAGCAAACGCACATGGTATGATAACCGTGCATTTTAATACCGTGGTATACCGTGAAACCGGGTTACCGCTGCAACCCTATTGTCAATTTGCGTTTCTATGCATAAGTAAGAGCTAGACTTTAATTATCTACACAGCAAAACTGCATGGCATCTACGTCCAAAGACACACTGGCTCAAGGGTGTTAATTATTTTAAATAAAATACACACTGGCTATATACCGAAGTTCACCTCTGACCACGACTTCGCAGTATTATGCCTAAATATCTAGTTAGGACAAAACTAGAGTTCTCGATGAACTAAGTTATCACTGTAACTCCCGATTATCATCTGTAGCATCTTTATGCATGTACAAACAAGGGGAGTGCCTTCAACTTGCATGTGCTAAATGAAAATGAGATATTGGTGATTGTCTGTAATTAAGATTTGGAATGTGGGAGTGAAGTTTTTTTTCTACCAAAGAATTCAGCAAATTCCTCATTAAAAAGTCTTCAATAACCAGGCTAGCAATTGCACCAAAAAGGAATTTTGGCTTATTTTGGCTATTGGTCTATAAAGTAGGCGGCCCTCACAAAACTAGTTGAAATTAAGATTAGCAGTCAGTTTTTGACCTTGCACCTACAAGGCAATGAAATGCAGTCCTGGGGGTTTTGGTTGTTTTTGTTTTGTTTTTTGGATATTGTGAAACCAGCACCATGAGGCATATATAAAACAGTTATAGCCAGGTTTGGTGCTTACAGCAGGTGAGTCTCTTGCACTCCATTCCATCCTACTTTTATATTGTTTTATGATTTCTTAATATGCTTTGTGATGCAGAACCTTTTTACGATCTATAGGTTTTTGGGACACTTATTTCTCTCCCCCTCTTGCCCCTTAGATTTCAATGTGGACCTACTCTGTATGGACTGGCTTTATGCATAGACTTGTGTGCTTGGTGCACTTGGCAATGCTTCACAAATATGAAAAGCTTAGAGTTACAGTCCTGCTGTTCACGCTGGTTAATGGATAATGAAGAGTAAGGCTGGGTTTCAACATTTGGAAGAAGGTCTTCCAGCTTCCTGTAGTCTCGTGGTTTGGAACTGTCAGGTACAAAATGAAGGATCGTGAAGTGATTTAGGCAGATATGACATGGCCTTTTATTCACCAGGTAAGACAGCTGTGTGCAGAGACCTGACTTGAATATATGTGATTTTGAGCTAGTCTGTTTTTACAGAATTTAATTAGTTAATTCTATACTGACTTATTTGCTGTGGCTTGTGTGCTTTTAGTTGTAAATGGCAGAAATGTGGGTGAACAACAACATTTACTAGCCAACAGTAGAATCCCAGCTTATGTCACAGGTTAGTAGGTTCCAGTCCAGCACAATTTTGGGTTTTTATCTGGCTGATAACCTGCGATTTTGCCATGCTTGGGGATTTTGGTTCCAGCATTGGTAAGGGCCATTCGTAAACTCTTTCCTTTTTTTTTTTTTTCCTCCCCTGTATCTTGTTAAAATCAGTCAAGCATGCCTGACAATATCCAGAATGTTTTATTTAGCATGCCAGGTAGCTGCCCCGATTGGGATCAGATTACGAAGATAGCTGCTACAGACATTCCAGATGGCACGTACAGGATGCCTGATAAGGGACCTCTTTAAGACTGCTGATTTGAATGGGCATGTTCGCCTCCCGCGTTGCACCAGATTGTTGTGAGCAGATGATGCTTGCAGGAACCAGTTAGCTCATTAAATTAACACCTCATTTGTTGCACCAGGCCCCTGCTGTATGCTTTTGGCGCATCTCTTCTGTCCGTCTCTGCTGGTCTGGTCCCATGTTCTGTCTGCTTTCCCCTCTTGGTCTGCTTTTGTGTGGATTTTGCTGCAGTGTGCAGGAGCTCTCAGAACAATGATGTCATGGAGAGGATTTGAGGTCAGGGGGAATCCTCGAGACGCTCTCGGCTCTTTTCCTGTGCGCTTACTGCAGTCGTGGGTGCGTGCGTGCATGCATGAGAAACGTGTAGAGAAACTGAATGCTATACCAGCTTCTCCTCAATGTGTGCTTGGCTCCGCAAAGCAGAATTATATCATTCATGAGAATCCTTGCTTTAGGTGTTTTTTTTTTTTTTTCTCACCCCCCCTTCAAAAACGGCAATATATTGTTGCGTTAGATTTGAGCTTTCTTGAACTCTCACAGCACTGCTGTTTACCATATGTTAAAGGCTTTCCACCTTTTAAGAGATCAGTATCTGCCCATCCATATTCCCAGTCACATCTGAGAAACCACACTCGCGCTGTTAAGCAGGCAAAGATCTGGAGATTGACTGAAGATTGAGCTTTTGTCATTTGCTGCTTAGTGAACAGCAACTTTCTCAGTGATTTGCCACACTCGAGTTGCAGTGGAGTTTAGTTTGCGAGGTTTTGAAGTGGTTGCTGAATAAAGCTTGCACAACACATTTCCCAGTGGTGCTGTAAGATGGAATAAAGATGGAATTTATGTATTCAGACTATGTAAAAAGCAACGTTTAAATGGAATGTTTAGTACACGTATCTAGTAATAAATAAAGTGGATTCTGTATAGCTGTGGTGTTCATCTGTTCTCAAGGTCCAGGCAATGCTTCCAACCTTTCACTTACGGAGGAGTCAGTCATGTGTGGTGACGGTGTCCAACCAGTTACATTTCATCACAAAATGCAGAACAAGATTTGGACTTGGGGTATTTTAATATCGTATATAGTAAATTACAAGGGTTTGTATATTGACAAAATAATGGTCATCAAATCCAAGTGTCATTAGGGCTGTTCTTTGGTAAGCAAAAAGTGATGTATAAAATGTGCAAAGTATTGTACAACTTGAGTGTTCTGCAGATATATAGGCTAATTATTTTAAATGACGATTACTGTGTGGACCACAATCCCAGCGTTCACTCCTGATTCCTCCTTCTGTTTCATAGATGAAGCTGCAGAGTGATGTCACAGCCCAAATGTCTGAAATTCTCAGGATGAAAGGTAAGCATCGACCACTAGAGGGTGCTGTTTCTTATTCTGGGAAGCATTGGTAATACAGTAAAGGGTAAATCGCTTTCATGTTGTAATCGTGGCTTTAGTATAGCTGTGGTTACCTTTCAGGCATTAATGAAGCACTAATCATTAGTGGTCCTTAACTTTGATCTTGCATCTCAAGCAAAACTGTGTGTGTGTGTGTGTGTACAGAGCAGGTGAGGGAGCTGAAGCAGGAGATCATTAGACAGGAGGATCACTTGAGGGAGATGAAGAAAAACAGCACCACCCTGGAGAGAAAGCTGGAGTATGAGGGGTGAGTGAGGGTGGGGCAGATGGGTGGTGTGATTCCTACACCTCTACAGCACGTACAAGGAAATTGTGCTTGTGGAATTATTTATGTGTACGTGAACTTGTCCAACTCGTTACATGTTCGTATATTTTCAGCTATAGTTGAAGTTACATTTTTTTTTTTGTATTTTGTCCTATTTTAATGTTTGTAAATCTGGACCCTTTTAAAACGAGATTTCACGTGCCTTTTTGACTTGACTCATTCCATTAAAGTAAATTAAATTCTCGTTATTTCTTGATACAAATGCTGCTGTTCCAACCCTGTCTGATTGGTGGTTTCTGTAATGCCCTCACGTGTGCCGCAGCCTACAGTGTGGACGGCAGATAGCACAACTCAAAGACGAGTACGAGGAGAGCAAGAAGATGATGGAGGAGCAGGCGGCCAAACTCAGACGGGTACCTCCATCGTCCTCAAAGCAATGGCGTCTATAATGTGTCAAACAAATGTATAATTATTCTTCAGGTCATCAGAATGCAGTTCATTAGAATACACCCATAACATTCATTTGGATTTGCTGACCTTGTTTCAGGTGATCCAAACAATTGTGATTTGCACATTATTCAAATAAGGCCTCTAGCCTGTTATCTGTAGGCTGCACTATCAAAGCACCTACTACCATCTTTTTGCCTCCTGGCCTATAGGAGCAAGTTTGGAACATCTGCAAACCAGAGTATCCAGAACACTTGTTGTGTAACTGATGAATGTGTGATCTTCGGTTTCTCTCTCTGACTGTCCTCTACCAGGTTTTCATAATTGATCATATCATCTTTCCCCCCAGAGCGTACTGGACACCCGTAAGGCCGGAGCAGTGGTGGGTGTGGCTGAAGGAGGTACGGAGGTAGAGGCTGCAGCAGAGCGCCACACGGTGGCCACCCGTCAACATGACAGCCCGCGTCTAAAAGGTGTGTGTGTGTGTGTGTGTGTGTGTGTGTGTGTGTGTGTGTGTGTGTGTGTGTGTGTGTGCGCGCGCGCGCACACCTTTGGGAATAGCTCATCACCCCAGTGATCCTGGACTCAACTCTCTGTCGTGTGTGTGTGTGGTTGCTCTCTCGCCCACCTGTTACAGAGGACATGGGGAAGCTCGGGAGTGATGCAGGCATGCCTGGCATTGAGGACAGTGAAGTTGGAAAGATCGATGATGTGCAGTTCAGTGAGTAATAGATTTAAACCAGTTTCTTAGCAGCAGTTGTTTATACTTTTCACAGATTAAGTGTAATCCTATAAGTGGATCTTCACTATCCAGGTCGGCGTTCAGTCTGTGTTCACAATGTTGTCCCCAGTCATGTAAACCAAGACGCACGAGGGGCATCAGGATGTAATCACTGGTCATGTTCAAGTAACCTGAGCTTTGACCTGTGCTTGAGCAGGAATCAGCTCCTGGTCTAGTGAATCGTTGCAAAGAATGTTAAATAGCTAAGCATATAGCTGAAAATACCTACATATAGCAGGTGTAAGTTTAAAGCTACAGTCTGTCTTGGAATACTTTTGCTTTTTCGTTGGCAGACTGTAGAATGGCCTATTCATCGCAGAAATAACCATCTTTTTATTACTATTATTTCTGTTTTTAGCCAAATCCCTGTTTTTGTTGCAGTTTGTAAAGCAAGGTAGAAATCCGAAGTTTAGTTTGACCCCTAAAATGTATCAACTTGTGTTTCCTAAGCACAAATTCTGTCATGTCGGTTCTACTGTATACAAATGTGTAGGGCTGTGACAAATTCATGGGTGTAAGAATTGCATCATGGACCACAAAATCTGCCTTTTCCTGTGAAATGTCGGGTTTTCTGGGAGATGCAGGAAAAAGTAGATTGTTAGCATGGTTTTTTTTTTTTTTTTTTTTTTTTTTTTTTTTTTTTTTTTTTTTTTTTTTTATCCGATACACGTCTTGGCTGCACAAAAGTTTAATGCCAGAGCTTGTTGCTTTTTTCTGGTGCTATGGAGACGTGCCAAATGTGAACATTGTGCATGTGATTTTTCTTTCTGAGAAATTTAATGAACATTGGCGTTCTTGGGTTTTGATGCATGTTTGTTGGAGATTACAAATGTTCATTTCTCTTGGAATTTGAGGCTCCAGAGTCCTAAACTGACATTAGCAAGGTGCTGTTTGATGATGAACTCTGTAAGATCTGTATTTTCATTTCAGTGAGAGCAGGTTTAACCTATTCAGTGCTTACCATTCTATTAACACACTATTGGCTTAGTATATTAGACTAGGCTTGTGAGGCTGAGTTGGTCCAAGCGTTGAACGTTATTTTTCTTGAGAAACCATGGCTGAAAGTTACCCGTTTTTCCAGCTAATTTTAGTGGGGGTCTACAAATAAACAATCATGCACGTCTAACGTGTGTGAGTGAATTAACCTGATGTATTCATGTTCCATCAGCCCTGAAGAAGCCAGCTATCACACAGAAGCGCTTGGAGCTGGTGGAGGAAGTTGCGCCGGGCAAGGTAGAGCGGTCCCATGTCGGTGCAGGGGGCGGAGCTAGGCCTGAGGCCAAAGCAGGGGGTGGAGCTGCAGGCGCTGATGAGGCGGTCCGCAGCCTTCCCCTAGACCGACCGGAGCTGCCCCACGATGGCGGTATGGGCCCCATAGGGGGGGTACGTGCTGCCCCCATCCAACAACAGGTACCCCAGCCGGTGGTGGAGAAGCCCATAGACCATGGTGAGGACAGCAAGGTGGTGATGCAGGTGGATGAGGTCGGCGAACAGCAGGGGCAGCTGAGAGGTGAGCAAAGCCCACTCAACAGGATGAGGGTTTCTGCTTAAGGTTTGAGAAATGCAGAGCGGATAAATGGGGAGGGGGGGGGGGGGGGGGGGGGGGGGGGATTGTGGCGTTGTACACACTGGGGTGGGGGTCTGGCTCTAATCCACTTTCCTTGCTCCCAGTCAGACCGCTAGCTTACTGATTCCAGATTTCTTTTGCCTTGATGTCTGTTGAATGTCCAAGCTTTAAAAGATAGGAGGAAGTACAGGGAAGGCAGCCGGATTGAGTTTCTTTACACATTGCCATGATTAGATTATTCTGGCTGCAAGTGTGGAAAAGTAATGCAAAGGCAATAAAATACTTGCTTTCCTTTCTAGTGGAGGGCATTGCCTAATGTAATAGAAAGTATGTTGTTTATATAACACAGTTTGAGGTGCTCGTCTCTGGGAACGCTTTTGTTTTCCTGCTCTGTAGTTCATTAGCTGATTATCGGGCATCTTCTTAAGCTCTGGTTGGGTTGCACCACAGATGCCACTGGGATACCTCCCGATATGTCTGTCAGACTGATGTTCTATGGATGTTTTCATGGTCCAGGTCCCGATGGCCAGCGGGCCCAGGGAGTAGCCCCACCCCCTCCGCCAGGCCCCGCCCAGGTCCTGCCCAACCCCATTGAGCCTCACCTTGATCGGGACCCAGCCGTCGTGGGGCCACTGCGCCACCGACAGAGTAAGTTTCTTGGGGTGGGTGTAAAGTGACGCAGTCAAGTCAAGCAAGGCGTTCTACTCCAGCTAGCTCAAAAAACGAGTTCAAACTGGGGTTGGTATCATCAGCTGTTTATCCCACAGTGCTGATAACAAATCGGCTCCCCCTTGTTCATACGGTTCTTTAGAACACAACAGGGAAAAGAAGGTTCCTAAAGCAGACCCTTCCAGAAGGTTCCTAAAGCAGACCCTTCCAGAAGGTTCCTAAAGCAGACCCTTCCAGAAGGTTCCTAAAGCAGACCCTTCCAGAAGGTTCCTAAAGCAGACCCTTCCAGAAGGTTCCTAAAGCAGACCCTTCCAGAAGGTTCCTAAAGCAGACCCTTCCAGAAGGTTCCTAAAGCAGACCCTTCCAGAAGGTTCCTAAAGCAGACCCTTCCAGAAGGTTCCTAAAGCAGACCCTTCCAGAAGGTTCCTAAAGCAGACCCTTCCAGAAGGTTCCTAAAGCAGACCCTTCCAGTGTCTGGTCTCTCTCCCCTGTCTTTTGTCCCCATGCGTGATGAGCTGGATGGGTTGGTTTCCGCTCACCTTCCTGCTGCGCCCTCTGCCCGCTCCACCCAACCCCACCTCAACTCCACTCCTTTCTCCTCCTCCTCTTTTTGCATCTTACTCCTTTCCACTGTTCCTTGGCTACCTTCATCATTTAACCCTGTTACCTTTTCTGTTGCTAATGAACTCCTCCTTACTGATACCTATTCAAATCCATCACTCTTCCTTTTGCTTTTCCCTCTTGCTGGTCATTCCCTTCACTGCTCCCCCACATACACACACCGTTTATCCCTGAATGACCTCTCGCTCTCTTTTCCTCTAATTTTTGCCTTTCCTTTCTTCCTTCTTTCTTTTTCCTTTTCTCCTCTTCCCTTGGCCCCTCCCGATCCTGACGAACCCCTCCCCCTCCCCCCCGCTCTGCCTCTGCAGGCCGGTTCTTTGACGAGAACGAGTCCCCCGTAGATCCGCGCGGCGCCTCCAAGCTAGCGGACTACAACGGGGACGACGGCAACGTGGGCGAGTACGAGGCTGACAAGCAGGCTGAGCTAGCCTACAACGAGGAGGAGGATGGTGACGGTGGAGAGGAAGATGCCCAAGGTGAGCCCCGTATGGGGTACGGTGGATGGAGCTTGCCTTGCTTATCCATCTCAACTTCATTGTCGCCGCCTCCTCCAAGACACACCCCCCAACCTCATCATTGTCGCCGCCTCCTCCAAGACACACCCCCCCAACCTCATCATTGTCGCCGCCTCCTCCAAGACACACCCCCCCAACCTCATCATTGTCGCCGCCTCCTCCAAGACACACCCCCCCAACCTCATCATTGTCGCCGCCTCCTCCAAGACACCCCCCCCAACCTCATCATTGTCGCCGCCTCCTCCAAGACACCCCCCCCAACCTCATCATTGTCGCCGCCTCCTCCAAGACACCCCCCCCCAACCTCATCATTGTCGCCGCCTCCTCCAAGACACCCCCCCAACCTCATCATTGTCGCCACCCTCCTCCAAGACACACCCCCCCCAACCTCATCATTGTCGCCACCTCCTCCAAGACACACCCCCCCCAACCTCATCATTGTCACCACCTCCTCCAAGACAACACCCCCCCCCCCAACCTCATCATTGTCGCCACCTCCTCCAAGACACACCCCCCCCAACCTCATCATTGCCATCTTCCCATCAAGTTCCCAGTCCAACCCCACCGCCGCCACCTCTTCTACAAACCCCCACCCAACTCCCCGTCTGTGCCACCAACCCCACCCCCTCAGACCCACTCCCACTTCTGCTGCCTCCTCCTCCTCTGAGACCTGTCCCTGTAAGTTCAGGGCACCAGCAAGCTTTTCTGTCCTTCACTCGTATTATTCCACTTCGCCTGAAAACTTGGTAGGCTGTCAGGATTCTGCTACGCTTTCTCTCTTCCCTACCTCTAAACTTCTTTTACATTATTCTTTTACGTCTTACATTTTTTTTCTTTGAAAAAAGAACCAATTAAAAAACAAATTTGTTGGTCATTGGTCCATGGCACTGAACAGTGTTTAAACGCCAATTTTGTCTCCGGTTGCCAAAATAATATCTGTGTAAAGAGGACTCTACAGTGGTGTATAAAGTACCCAGACTGGCATAGCTGTCACTGTGACTTGCTCAAACTGACCAGGCTGATCTTGCACATGATTCACTGCTGCAGAGTTTTCAGCCTGGATTTCACGTGCTGTCGGATTTTCCATCAAAATCTGATCAAACATATATTTATTTTGCTGATATTGACCCAAAACTGATGAGTTGTATCAGATCTCTGAGATTCAAGGTGTTTTACTTATTTAAAAATAAAAATTTTAGATAATTGTAGGTAATTTTAGTATTTATGGGCCACTGGTGCTGGTGGTGGTGGTGGTGTTTTTATTTAAACAAAAAAGTTAGCCACTCACTGAAAACATGTGCATGCCTTTGATTTGTTTAGATTATCTACTATAATAATCTGGAGACATTTGTAAAACACTGGTTTCAGATTGCTATTCAACTGTTCAGCATTATTATAGCATCTGTTTTTGAACTGACGTTTCCTTTTGTGTTTAAGTTGCTAGTTACCTTCTAGTCCTGTGTTCTTGAAGCACCTTGTACCAGTGATGGTGGTCATATGAGGCCAGAATATGTATGCTGGCATTTGTGTGTAAGAAATGGAGCTTTAAAAACTAAACTGCTTCAGAGCTTTGAGAACATCCACTGAGGAGTTGTGGGAGTGAGTGGGTGTCCCACAATGCACAATTTGGGGGTGTTGTCCATTTCATCATATCCTTTTGCTTTGAGATAATCATACATCAATCATTAACCTCAACATGGAGAGTATTACTTGAAAGGAGACTGTTAAACAGACTTGGAAGGTGCTCTATGGATTGGGTATGAAAGCCTACAAAACGGTGCTATAAATACGAGTTTAGTTTTTTGGCTATGGGCAAAAAGTATCTTGACGAGTTGTCATGATCCTTCAATAAGCAGAGTCACAATGCAACCCCACCACATGCTATAAATAACATGATTTGTAACATGAACAGGGTTGCATTTCTAAATGCAGTGTATATAAAATACACCAACAATTAATGAGCCCAACAAATCATAAACTGTACAAAAAAAGAAAAGCACCTCAATAATACCTTGTTTTACAGGTTAGCAAAATTGCATATAAGACTGGGGGGGGGGGGGGGGGGGGGGGTTTAATTTAAGTCTCTGTGGTGGCTACACTAGCTGTGTGCAGTCCTGCACTTGCAGGTTTGTTTCAATGACATTCAGCAGCTGTGCGTTTTAGAATCATCTGGCAGTCTCTTCTCTGATCCCGCCCAACCAGTTTAAATTTGCTTTTTAGATGATGACGACCGGGAAGGTCCTGGAGACCATGCAGTGGACTATGGCAAGCGGCACCAAGCTATCGACATTCTGTAGCCAGAGTCCTCGGAGTGAGACTGTCTTTGCTATTCACCTGATGGACAGTGGAAGAGGAGGAGAAAGCCCACTTGCTTTGGCGTACGTCTCGGCTGTGGACCTGATGGATATGATTGGAGCCATCCAGCTATTTCAAGAGCCTCTCTTGACCTTAATTACATTTTGCTTTGTTTTTGTTTTCTGTTTATTTTATTTTCAAGCAGGATATAAGTTATGGATTTAGTTCTATCCTAAAGGGGTAGCTAATGTCATTCAGCCTTGAAGTAAAGATTTAACTTAATGCAATGTTTTTTTTTTTTTTTTTTGCTTCCCTTATAACTTCAAATTAATTGGGATTTAATTCAATGAACTATAATGTGCACATGTGATTGCTTTTAATTTGTACATGGGAACGTTTTTGTTCCCTGTTCAGTGGGATATGTTATTGATTTTCTTAATGAAGTAGCCTGCTCTGGGATTATAATGGGGACTTGTGAATGGACACGGACATCATTTGGGGCTTATCTGCCTGCCTGCTGGGCCGGAGGAGTGGGGGCATGGCTTTCTGGACTGCTGCCATGTTGGTAGTACTAGAAAAGGAACTACATCCACAGCCAAGCAGTGTGGTGATGAACATTTATTTAATTATTTGTTTCTCTTTTTAGAGGGACTATTACTGAATAATGCTGTGTTGAAGAGAAAATGAGAAACTTTGTTTTATATATAAAAAAATCCTAGACTTTACTGCACACAAGCATGTCCTATAGTCCTGTTGCTGAAGGCGCTCTCCAGAGTGTTTCCAGTGTTGTGAGGGTGGGGTTGCATGCAAGTAATTGGCAGTCCCTGTATGTCAGCCTACAGAACTACTGCATCACCTGGATACAGCAATATACTACATCCCAGCAGACCAAGTGGAGCCCAACTGGGGAACTGCTTTTTGACAGCCTGGCAGGCGTAGATGTAAATATATATAAGGGGCCAATGCTACTGTCTGAATGCTGTAGGGGAAAAAATCAACTGCTCTGTAGATCTTGGGCATAGAGTTTTAACTTGTGTGTGTGTGTGTATACTTTTCACAATTGAGCAAAACATGTTT